>NW_024342539.1:190889-748607 GCF_902729225.1 Pteropus medius | reverse complement strand
ACACACACACACACACACAGAGTACTCTCAAAGAAACTTGAATTTCACCATTCTATTTAAAGTACTTGACTGTTGTATCAATATATGTTTGGTTACGCTATGAAAAAAGCAGTGCTCAAAATAAATCTCAGTGGCTTGAAAGATAAAGGTTTATTTCTTAATCACACAACATGTCCATTGATGGTCAACTGGGACTTGCTGTTTCTCTTTCATTAGGTCTATCTATGTTGTTGTAAATGGTAAGATTTCAATATCACTGAATAATATTCCATTGTATAGTTGTACATTTTATCAAATCATCTATTGATGAGCATTTAGGTTGCTTCCATACCTTGGCTATTGTAAATAGCGCCGCAGTGAACATAAGGCGTGCATATATCTTTTCAAATTAGTGTTTTGGTTTTCTTTGGATTAATACCCAAAGCCCAATTGCTAGACCATAAGTAAGGTAGTTCTATTTTTAATTTTTCGAGGAACCTCCAAACTGTTTTCCATATTGGCTGTACAAATTAGTGATCCCATCAACAGTGCCGAAGGGTTGGTTCTCTTTTCTCCACATCCTCACCAACATTTATTGTTTTTTGATTTATTAATGAACCATTCTGAAAGATGTGAGGTGATATCTCCTTGTGATTTTAATTTGCATTTCTCTGATGATTAGTGATGTTGAGCATCTTTTCATATATCTATTGGCCACTTGAATGTCCACTTTGGAGAAATACCTATTCAGGTCCTTTGCTCATTTTTTGATTGATTTTTTTTTTTTGGTGTTGAGTTGTATGAGTTCCTTATAAATTTTGAATATTAACTCCTTATCAGATGTATTATAGACAAATATCTTCTTCCATTCAGTATGCTGTCTTTTTGTTTTGTCAATTGTTTGATGTAGTCCCATTTGTTAATTTCTTTTCTCTTGTTTCTCTTGCCTGAAGAGATACATCAGAAAAAAAAAATACTAAGTAATGTCAGAGAGGTTGCTGCCTATCTTTTCTTCTAGGAGTATTATGATTTGGGTTCTTACATTTACGTTTTTAATCCATTTTAAGTTTGTTCTTGTATATAGTGTAAGAAGGTAGTCCAGTTTTATTTTTATTTTTTTGCATATATCTGATCAGATCTCTAAACACTATGTATTGAATGGACTGTCTTTACCCATTGTATATCCTTGCCTCCTCTGTCATAGATTAAATGACCATATAAGTGTGGATCTATTTCTGTGCTCTCTATTCTACTCCATTGATATATGTATCTGTTTTTTATGACTACACCATGCTGTTTTGATTTCTATAACCTTGTAGAATAGTTTGATATCAGGTAATGTGATACCTCCACTTTGTTCTTTCTCAAGATTACCATGGATATTTGGAGTCATTTGGTTGCATATAAATTTTAGAATTATTTGTATCAGTTCTGTGAAAAATATCGTTGGCATTTTGATCGAAATTGCACTGAATCTATACATGGCTTTGGGTAGTATGGACCTTTTAATGATGTTGATTCGTACTATCCATGAACATGTTATATGCTTCCATTTATTTCTATCTTCTTCAATTTCTTTCGTCAATGATTTATAATTTTCCAAGTATAGGTCTTTTATCGCCTATTTAAATTTATTCATAGGCATTTTGTTTTATTTTTTGATGCAATTGTAAATGAGATTATTTCCTTAAATTCTCTTTTAGTTCATTATTATTATATAGAAATGCAATTGATTTCTAGATATTAACTTTGCATCCTGCTACATTATTGAATTCATTTATCAGATCTAAGAGTTTTTTTGGTGGACTCTTTGGGGTTCTCTATATACGGTATCACGCCATCTGCAAACAATGACAGTTTTACTTCTTTCTTTCCAATTTGAATGCAGTTTATGCATTTTATTTCTTTTTCTTGTCTAATTGCTGTGGCTAGGACTTCTAATACTGTGTTTAATGAAAGTGGTAAAATTGGACATCCTTGTCTTGTTCCTGATCTTAAGGAAAATGTTTTTTAGCTTTTCCCCATTGAGTATGATGTTAGCTGTGGGTTTGTCATATCTGGCATTTATTATGTTGAGGTATGTTCCCTCTATTCCCACTTTGCTGACAGTTTTTACCATAAATGGTTGTGGGATTTTGCCAAGCACTTTTTCCAAATCTATTGATATGATCATATTGTTTTTGTCTTTCAATTTGTTAATGTGGTGTATTACAGTAATTGATGTGCAGATATTGAACAATCCTTGCATCCCAGAAATAAATCCAACTTGTTCATGGTACAAGATATTTTTAATGTATTGCTAAATTCCATTTGCTAATATTTTTTTGAGGATTTTTGCACCTATGTTCATCAGAGATATTGGCCTATAATTTTTTCTTTTTGTAATGTCATTGTCTTATTTTGGAATCAGGGTAATGCTGGCCTCAAAGAAAAAGCTTGGAAGCCTTCCTCTTGAATTTTTGGAATAGTTTAAGAATAATATGTATTAATTCTTTGAACATTTAGTAAAATCCACTTGTGATGCCATTCAGTCTAGGACTATGTTTTTGATTACTGATTCAATTTCATTAGTAGTAATTGATTAGTTCAGATTTACTGTTTTTTCTTGACTCAGGCTTGGAAGATTGTATGTTTCTAGGAATGTATCCATTTCTTTCAGATTGTCCAATTTGTTGACATACAATTGCTCAAAGTATTTTCTTATCTTTTATATTTCTCTGGAGTCGGCTGTCATATCTCTTCTCTCATTTATGCTTTTATTTATTTGAATCTTCTCTCTTTTGTTTTGATGAGCCTGGTTAAAGTTTCATCAATTTGGTTTATGTTTTCAAATAGCCAGCATTTAGTTTTATTGACATTTTGTATTGTTTTTTTTAGACTCTATTTTGTTTATTTCCACTCTGATTTTTATTATTTCTTTTCTTCTACTCACTTTGGGCTTTGTTTGCTGTTCTTTCTCTGGTTTCTTTAGGTGTGAAGTTATATTTTTATTTGAGATTTTCTTGTTTATTGAGGTTGTCCTGTATTACTATAAAATTTCCTTTTAGGACTGTTTTTGCTGTGTTCCATAGATTTTGAGTCATTGTGTCTTCATTTTCATTTGTCTCTGGTTAGCTTTTGATTTCTTCCTTGATCTCATTGCTAACCCATTTATTGTTTAGTGTCATGTTATTTAGCCTCCATCTGTTTGTATATTTTTAAAGTATTTTTCTTGTAATTGATTTCTAGTTTCATACCATTGTGGTTGGAGTAGATGCTTGATATGATATCAATCTTCTTAAATTTACTGATACTTTTTTTGTGGCCTAACATGTGATCTGTCTTGGAAAATGTTCCAAGTGCATTGGGAAGAATGTATATTCTGTTGCTTTAGGGTGAAATGCTCTAAAAATATCAATTAAATCCATCTGTTCTAGTGTGAAATTTAAGGCCGCTGTTTCCTTGTTGATTTTGTCTGGAAGATTTGTCCATTGGTGTCAGTGGGCTGCTAAAGTCCTCTATTATGAATGTATTACTGTCAATCTCTCTCTTTATTTCAGTCAATATTTGTTTTATATATTTAGGCGGTCCTATATTGGGTGCATAAATGTTTACTAGGGTTATGTCTTTATCATTACGTAATGTCCTTCTTTCTCTCTTATTATAGCCTTTATTTTAAAGTTTATTTTATCTAATGTAAGTATTGCTACCTTTGCTGTTTTTATTTTCTAGTTGCATGAAATATTTTTTTCTTCCCCTTTACTTTTAGTCTGTGTGTGTCTTTTGATCTGACACGGATCTCTTGTAGACCACATATATTTGGGTTTTGCTTTCTTATGCATTCAGCTAACCTATGTCTTTTGATTGGAACATTTAATCTATTTACATTTAAGGTGATTATTGATAGGTACATAGTTATTGTCATTTTATTATTCATATTTATATTTTTTCCCTCTTGTTCTTCTCCTTAAAGAAATTTCTTTACCATTTTTTGTAATACTGGCTCTGCAGTGAGAAACTCCTTTAGCTTTTTCCTGCCAGGGAAGCTTTTTATCTCACCTTCAATTTTAATCGATAGCCTTGCTGGGTAGCATAGTCTTGGTTGTAGGTCCTTCCTTTTCGTCACTTTGAATATTTTCTACTATCCCTTTTGGCTTGTAGAGTTCTGTTGGGAAATCAGCTGACAGTCTTATGGGAATTTAGATAAGAAGAACTAGCTGCCTTTCCCTAGTTGCTTTAGGATTCTTTCTTTGACTTTAACCTTTGGCATTTTAATTATGATGTGTCTAGGTGTGGGTCTGTTTGGGTACATCTTGTTTGAGACTCTGTTCTTCCTGGGCTTGAATGTCCATTTCCTTCACCAGGTTAGTGAAGTTTTCTGTCATTATTTCTTCAAATAAGAATGTAATTGCTTGCTCTCTCTCTCCTCCCTCTGGTGCTCCTATGATGCAAATGCTGGATGCTTGATGTAGTTCCAGAGACCTCTTAGACAATCTTCATTTTGAAATTCTTTTTTCTTCTTGCTGTCTTAATTGGATCTTTTCAGCAACTTTGTCTTTCAAATCATTGTTTCAGTCCTCTGATTCATTCAATCTACTGTTGATTCCTTCTAGTGTATTCTTCATTTATGTTAATGTAGTCTTAATTTCTGAATGGCTCTTCTTATGGTTTCTATGTCCTTTTCTATGCTTAGTATCTTTTTGTTGTTCTCACTGAGTTTATCTATTCTTTCCTTAAGTTTATTGAGCATCCTTATAATCATTTTTTTAACTGCGTAGCTGGTAGGTTGCTTGCCTCCATTTCAGTTAGTTCTTTTTCTGGAGTTTTGTCCTGTTCTTTCATTTGAGACAAGTTTCTTTGTTTTCTCATTTTGACTGTCTCTCTATGTTTGTTTCTATGTATAAGGTAGATCTGCTATGTCTTCTCATCTTAGTAGGAAGGACTTGTATAGTAGGTGTCTTTTTGGCCCAGTGCCACAGTCTCCCTGATCATTTGTGCTGGATGCTCCAGGAGTGACCCTTGTGTTCCTGTGTGTGCCTTCCTGTTGTAGTTGAGCCTTGATTGTTGTTAGCACATTAGTTAGTTGTATTGACTCTCCGGCTGACTGGCTATGGGAATTGGCCCCGCTTACAGAATTTAAGCTGCTATGTGGGGGCTGACCTATGGAGTGGAGTTCACCCCAATAGGTTGGTGTGCATTATTGAGACCACTTGTTTGGTTTTCCGCTTTTGAGGTAATCAAGACGTCTTTTGAGGTCTAGTGCCAGCCTGTGTGTATATTAGTTCTGGAGCTTCTTGGGAGGCCTTCTGTACAGGCCAAGATCAGCCACTGCCTGTGACTAGACTGGGGCTACCTGGTTGAAGTTATCTGTGTTTCATCACTGCTTTAGTTGATCCTGGAGGTATTTGGGAGAGATCATACACTGAGCTGATACTGACTGGCATCATAACCTGGCTCAAGGCAGCTTAACAAAGGACCAGGCACTCTCAAGTATGAGACCTTCCTGCTGCTCATAAGGCTCAGCAGCTGATTGATCCTTGAGAGTACCAGAGTTAGATGAGGCAAGGTCTCAGAAAGTCACCAGTGTTGGGTTAATGGTGTATCCCAGATTGGCACAGATTTGTTGCCGGTGCTGAGCTTGTGGCCACTTGCAAAATTCTCACCTCACACCAAGGGCAGTTGCTGCCCACCTTAGGCCTGCAGTCTCCCAATATTTGTTAAAAAAATGCTGCAGCTCAGGCTGGGGCTGATTACCCACCACCAAAAGTTTCTCTCGAGGTGTGCGAGTGGAGATCTGTTGATTGCTCTGGAAGGAACTTTCTGCTGAGAGTGTGCAGAAGAACTGATTGCCCAGTAACCACCCAAAATTAACACCAGGTAATTTCTGAGTTGAGTGGGGCAGGGTCTCAGGGAGTCACCAGGGCAGGACAAGAAAATTTCACTAGGTCAATGCAGATTCCGATTTGTTCATGTTGGGGAGGGCTCAGTACAGGCTATGCAGAAGGAAGGCTCAACGAAAGGAAAATGGCAGCTGTTCTTCCAGCTCTCACCCTGAAGTCACACAACTAAGACTTTCTCTGTATATCTCTGGCACTTCCTGAGCTGATGTTCTTCCACCAGAGCCCAGGGTGAGTGCCTGTGAGCGAGTGAGTCTGTGTCCTTAAGGGGACATCTGGTTTTCCAGCTGCCTTTTATCTCACCTGGATGGCATGAATCCTTACTGATTTTCACAGACAGATTTTGTGGGGACTCCTCTTCCCCACCCTGGAACAGTGGGCTGGGGACCTCTGGTGTGGGGCTGGAGCCCTTCTCTCCACATCTGAGATATCCTTCCCAATGCTCAACCACCATATGTGGGTGTGGGACTAGCTAGTTCCACATCTCCACTCCTTCTACTAGTCTTGCTGTGGTCTCCTCTTTATATCCGCAGTTTTAAAAGTTCTGTTATACTAGTCTTCAAATCATTCTCAGTATTGACTGTTTCATAATTTAATTGCAATTTTAACGCAGTCATGGGAGGAATTATGCACAGTGTTTAGGTACCCTGCCATCTTGACTGAAACCCGACTATGTCTTTTTTTTAAAGTGATGATGCTCAGCCCAAAGATACCAGAAAGCAACAAAATCAGAGTATATTGTTGCCTACACCCTGTATTTTCTATTTTAAGTCCCTACTTCTGCCATCTAATGTTGAAAATGGCAGCAGTCAATCTAGGCTTTACCTATTACTTGAAACTCTGTCAATAGCTTCCTCTACCAATAGGGGGAAGAATTACATCATATCCTTAGATCGGAGATTAAGTTGCTGGGTGACATTTGGAGTGACAGCTTTCTGTAACTGCAGGACCCATAAAAATGACCTAAATAAACAAACAGGTAGGAGATACTAGTTACAGGAATAAACTCCTCAATCAACTCATCATCAGAGCTTAAGCCTTGGATTCCTTTTCTTGACTGAACTCTGTAAATGTATCACTAATGGGAAGATACTGTTGTTTGAAGGGTGACCTGACAGATGTGATATATGCTAACTTACACCTATCACAGGCTATCCTAGTAACATCAGATATTTTTAATAACTGAATGTTCAACCTCAGGATTCCTATGGAAACGTGTGAATGAAAATAGATGTATGGAGCAAGAGTCTTTACTTACTTCACCTTTGCGCTGACTTGCCTATGTACTTCCATTAATAAAACAAACAAAAAACACCTCTTTTACAAATTATGCTGTTACAGTGAGCATCATTATACCCATGCCTTTTCATATATTTTATGATTGTCTTGGACCTAATATTTAGCATTTGAATATCTAGGTCAGAAAGTGTGACACTTGTAAAGCTCTTGATATATATTTCTGAATTGATTTTCAAAAATGACCAGTTGAAACTCTCAGTATAATTATTGAAAAAGTCTATTTCTACACATCACCAACATTGGATTTTTCTTCAATATTTGTAAATTTAGTAGATGAAAATTATATGTTATTTTAATATTGATTTATTTGAAACACTGGATTTTAGATCTTACCCATGAACTCTTAGATGATACATATTTCATATGTTTGTGTGCTTATTTAATATGGTTCCTTATGACTTTTCTGTAGGTATTCATTGCCCATTTTAATTGGTATGTTCATTTTTATACTGTTTGATTTATAAAAACCACTCATATATTAATTATATGTAAATATGTATAAGCAAATATATATTATATCCATTCATATTATGTATGCTATAGATACTTCACCAGTCTGTCTTTTCTCATTATATTTTGTTTATGATAATTTTGACATCTATAAGTGTATTTATTCCCAACCTCCTGAAGTTACATACAAACAGCTTATCCTTTTAAATTTATGCTTATAAAGACCAACTCCACCTTGACTTAAGAGAAAAATTCCCTCTTTTATTTTTTTAATTAACTTTATAATTCACAAGGTATTGTAGTGCATGCTATAAGATAGAAGACTATTTTACTCTGAATAAGAAATGTTCCACTTTGAATTTTCTGCCTTAACATTTCTGATACTGAGACCTTAGTGATGTCAGCTGAGAGTATCTTGGAGTATGTGTTTGTGTGTGCATGGGAGTATTTTCTTGTAAGAACAAAACCATTATCTTAAACTGAAGATGTAATTCTCAACAATAATAGCTTCATTACAATTCTAAAATGTCATTATTAGTTGCCAGATAAAATAAAATATCCTTAGCCGATTTTCAGCTGTATCACTGCAGCTTTGTTTTCTGCCTCAGTCTGGAGCAGTTGGGTTTGGGTCCTCTTTAAGAATCTCTTCCTAATTTAAAAGATTGTATGTTGTGTCTTTTAATTTTTCTCTGAAATTTCTTTTGTCTGTTAATCTTAGTTAAAACAAAAAAAGAGAAAAAGAAAAAAGAAGATTATCTGTAAAGAAGCAAGCCCTATAGAGGAAAGAAAGTGCTTTACATAAGGTATTTACTCATGAGATAGGTAAAGAAAGTATTGCAGAAATTCAGAAATAGTCAATTTTCTTTGCATAAGTACTAGGTAAAATGTAGGGTTTACCATACAGTAATGTACAGAAATTTATATTGCTCTGATTATTAAAATCCTATTCAACCTATTACTATTGAAGAAATATATTATCCTTATAAATGGTTACAGCTTGAATTTTTCCTTTAGTTATATTTGGGATCAGAGAATGTTAAGAAAAGAATTGGGATGATCCAGGACAACTCAGTAATTTAATAAAATAAAAACCTACAGGCAAAAGAGACAGCATTATATCTACTAGAATGGCTAAAATTTAAAAGTCTACCCAAAGCAATCTACAGATTCAATGCAATCCTTCAAAATTTCAATGGAATTTTTCAAAAAGAAATTTAAAAAATTCCTAAATTTGTATGAAACTACAAAAAACTCCAAATGGCCAAGGCAATATTGAGAAAGAATAACAAAGCTGGAGGTATCATGCTCCTTGATTTCAAACTATATTACAAAGCTATTGTAACTGAAACAATATGATATTGGCATAAAAACAGACACATAGATCAATGGAACATAATAAAGAGCACATAAATAAACCCACACAATTAATTTGCAACAAAGAAGCCAAGATTATACTGGGGACACTAAAGTCTTTTCAATAAATCGTTTTGAGAAAACTGACAGATACACACCAAATAATGAAACTGGACCACTCTCTTATACCATACACAAAAAATAATTCAAAATATATTAAAGATTTGAATGTAAGACCCCAAACCATAAAATCCCTAGAAGAAAAACATAGGCAGTAAGTTCCTTGACATTGGTCTCGGTGATGACTTTTTTAATTGACAACGAAAGCAAAAATAAACAAATGGAACTATGAAGCTAAAAAAGCTCCTGGGCAGCAGAAGAAACCATCAACAAAATGAAAAGGCAACCTACTGAATGGGAGAAAATATTTGCAAATCATATGTCTGATAAGGTATGCACATGCAAAATACATAATGACCTTACACAACTAAATAGAAAAAAAATCCAAATAAAAAGTGAACAGAGGATCTGAATAGACGTTTTTCCAAAGAAGGCATACAAATGGCCAACAGGAACATGAAAAGATGCTCAACATCACTAATCACTAGGGATATACAAATTGAAACCACAAGGAGATGTCATCTCATACCTGTTAGAATGGCTATTATCAGAAAGATGAGAAAAAAAGTGTTAGCAAGCATGTAGAGAAAAGGGAGCCCTTGCACACTGTGGGATTGTGAATTGGTTAAGTGACTATGGAAAACATTATGGGGATTCCTCAAAAAATTAAGAATAAAACCAAAATATGATCCAGCAATTTCACTTCTGGATATTTACCTGAAAAAAATGAAAAGTCTAATTTGAAAAGATATATGCACCCCCATGTTTATTGCAGCAGTATTTATAATAGCCAAGATATAGAAACAACCTATGTGTTCACTGATGGATGAATGGATAAAGAAAATGATTTATAAATATATATATTTATATATGTAAATATATATATAGGAACATTGTATATTATATTTATATTATATATAATGGAATAATATTTGGCCACAAAAAAGAATAAGGGCATGCATTGTCTGAAGGGAATTTGAAAAAAATAATAAAACTGATGAAAAGTCAGTCTGATTTTTATTATCTGCATGCACTGACAATCCTAAACCATATCACTGAGAAAATATTTATCTCTGAAAAAAATCTTTTGTTAGTCTAAATTTCTAAAGAATTATTGCTGCTGTTATTGATTTTTTAAATAACATACATGCAAGCTTTAAATTATGGTTTAGGTCTTCAACTAATTATACACTAGGTTAATGCAGTAACTTCTTAAGGCAGGTGTCCTCATTTCAGTCTCCTCTTTTTCCAATCTGTCCTTCATACTGCTACCAACAGCTTTGAAAATCTCCTCTAGTTGAAGGTACCAATTATTTCCCTTCTGAAAAGTACAAGGACAATTCTTTAGCTAGGAAAATGACCCTTCAGGTTGTAGATCAAACTCTTCCTTTCTAGACTCTCACTGGTCAATTCTCATATTTTCTGTTTTAATGTACCTCATGCGTGGTCCAGGGACCCCCTGCATTGGAATCACAGAGAGGCTTGAAGGGTGGAGATGGATATACATAAACCCTGCTCAAAGTCTGCAGAATTAGTGTATCTGCGGATGGAGTTCTGAGCTCCTCATATGGTTCCTAAGCATAATAAAATTTACTCATTTCTGCTCTATCTTCACCAGCTACTTCCTGTGGTCCTGAACATGTGGAGTGCCTCCACACCAGATATCTCTGCTTTGTAGTTTCCTTTCCTCCCTGGAATACTCTTCCCATTTTTCTTTATAAAGTAAATCTTTCCTATATTTTAAAGGCCAACCTAAATGTCATCTCCTTTATGGAAACTTCTCTGTACCTCCAATGTCTTTCTTTATGCTCCCATAGCACTTTTCACACACTTAGATTACAGCTCACATGACTTGGTGGTATAGTTATTTTGGTAGTTATTAGTGTGATTTTTCAAATATTTCTGTTTTCCCCTCTTCCACGATAGAATTGAATTCCATGTAGGGGTTCATGTGACCAATTCTGACTAATAAATTGTGAATAGAAGTCTCATGTACCACTTCCAGGACAGAAAATTTAAGAGAGTTCTATTTCCCTCTACTGTGGAGACTTGGTAATATTCCAGAAAGTGATTATGGACTTTCACCTCAAGGGTCAATTAACTAGAATAGCTTTGTGGGCTCTTATGTCTACCATACACAGATATATGTTACTAGAGTTATTGTCACTAATGTCTATCAGTGGTTTAAGGATCGTGACTTAGTCAGTTCAGGTTGCTATAACAAATACTATACACTAGCTGGCTTAAACAAAAATATTTTTGATGTGGAAATTTAAAAACCGAATTTATTGGAGGATGCCACATGATGGCAGACAGAGTAATCACACCAAAATTGTGATAAAACCGTAGAGCAAACAGCAAGCAGAATCACCTGGGATCTGGATGAACAGAAGCCCTCCAATTAAGGAGAGAAATAAGAAATCACCTTGGAATCGTAGAAGGAGGCAGAGACATAAGACTGCCTGGTCCCACATGGGCTGAGAGACAGAGGGTATTGCAGCTGCAGCCGGCAGGTGCAGACGTTCCTCTTAAAGGGGTTGCAACTAGCCTTTCACTGTTATAAACTTGCTCGCTCTGAGTTCCAGTGCTGGGGCGGCAGCTAGGGGAGTGCCAGTGACACACAGGTTTGGGGGACACTGAGCTATCGGGCTTCAAAATGAGGGCAAGAGGGGTGGCTTTCTCCTGGGCAGAAGTACTGGTGATATCCATTGTTTCTTTGTTGAGCCCTCCCTACTGCCAGCGTGTGGATGCAAGCACCACCATAGCTGAGACGTCATCGAACTGGGTAACAGAGGACACTTCGCCCAGAGGATTCCCTGAAACTTCAAACCTCCCAATTTGTGACCCTACCCAAGCCACATCCAGTGGTGTTCTCAGCATGCCCTGTGCCTTTTGCTGAGCAGCTCCAAGCCTCTTACTGGTGGCAACTGGCCTCAGTTTCTGGTGTGGCCCCTTGAGGCAACTATAAGAATAGCACAGGAGGCAGCCATTTGTGGATTCCTTGATGACTCTTACCAGGTGACCCCAGAGGGGCACAGGTTGGGGCTAAACTTAGCCTATAGTTAGACCCCTCTAAAGATTGTGCCACTGGGCCCTATAGGAAACCTACTACACAAAGCCATGCTACTAAGACCAGGAGACTTAAAAGATTTACCTAATATATAGAAACAGACACAGAAAAGCAGCCAAAATAGGGAGACAAAGAAGCATGTCCCACATGAAAGAATAGAACAGAGCTCCAGATAAAGATCTAAACAAATTGGAGTCAAGCAGTCTAGCTGATGCAAAGTTCAATACAATGGTTGTAAGAATGCTCAATGAACTTAGGGGAAGAGTGGATGAACTCAGTGAGAACTTTAACAAAGAGATTAAAAAAACATAAAAATGGAAATGGAAATTATAAAAGGGAACTGGTCAGAAATTAAGAATACAATACCTGGGTTGAAGACTATATTAGAGGGAATCAACAGAGTGGATGCAGAGGAGGAGTGAATCACTGATATAGAGGATGGGGAAGTGGAGGACACCAAAGTAGAATAGCAATGAGAAAAAAGAATCCCCCTTCCCAAAAAGTGAAGATAATTTAAGGAGCTATGGGACAACATCAAGTATGACAACATTCTCCTCATAGGGGTGCCAGAAGGAGAAGAGAGAGAGCAAGAAACTAAAAACATATTTGAAGAAATAATGATGGAAAACTTCCCTAATCTGGTGAAAGAAATAGACATACAACCCTAGGAGGCTCAGAGAGTACTAAGCAAGATGAATCCAAAGAGGCCAACACCAAGACATATCATAATTAAAATGCCAAAGGTTAAAGACAAAGAGAGAATCTTAAAAGCAGCAAGAAAAAAGCAGTTAGTTACCTACAAGGGCACTCCCATAAGACTGGCAGCTGATTCCTCAACAGAAATTTTGCAAGATAGAAGATCTTGTCACAAAATATTCAAAGTGATAAAAACCTGGGATCTACAACCAAGATTACTTTATCCAGCAAAGCTATCATTTAGTAAAAGGACAGATAAAGAGCTTCCCAGACAAGAAAAATCTGAAGGAGTTCATCACCACCAAGCCAGTATTACAAGAAATGTTGGAGGGACCTCTTTAAGAAGAAGAAAAAATTATGTTTCAAAAATATGAATAAATAATGGCAATACTACATATCTATCAATAAGTACTTCAAATGAAAAGAATTAAATACTCCAATCAAAAGATAGGGTGGCTCAATGGATAAGAAAACAAGACCCTTACATATGCTGCCTATAAGAGACTCACTTCAGATTAAAAGACACACACAGATTAAAAGTAAAGGGTTGGAAAAAGATATTGCATGATGGACCTAGAGAGTATTAGGCTGAGAGGAGAATGTCAGAGAAAAGACAAATGCTATATGATTTCATGTATATGTAGAATCTAAAGAACAAAATAAACAACAATAACAGCAACAACAAAACAAACAAACTCATAGATACAGACTCATAGATATTTTGGAATTTCAAGATAGGACAGGTGTTGGGGTGTCAGTAAAAAAGGTCAAAGGGATTAAGAAGTACAAAAGGATAGTTACAAAATAGTCATGGAGATATAAAGTACAGCACAAGTAATATAGTCAATAATATTGTAATAAATATGTATGAGGCAGAGGGGTCATAGATTTATTGGGATGATCACTTTGTGAGTTAAATAGATCTCTACTCACTATGCTGTACACCTGGAACTAATATAATATTGTATGCCAATATAATTTAAAAAGTATTATTTAAAAAATTATATTTATAAAGGTAACATTCGTTAATAATATTATATAAATTTCAGGAGTATAGTTTCTGAGAAAAAATAGTGTAGATGATAGAGGCTTTGTTCATCCCTCTTGTGAACAAATCAAAATTGTGACAGAAACACGGAGGAAGCAGTCTGTAATAAATATGTAAATGGAAGAAGGGTACTTGATTTAGTTGGATGATCACTTTGAGAGAGCTATATAGATCTCAAATCACTATGCTGTAACACTGAAATAAAGATATTATTGTATGCCAACTATAATTGAAAAAAAAAACTCACTGAATTGTACATTGTAAATATGAGCAACTAATTGCCTATTATATTTCAATAAAGCCAGAAAAAATTTTATTAAAAATTTCAAGTGTACAACATTAAAATTTGGAATTTATATACTTTATTGCGTGCTCACCATCAAAACTATAGTTTTCTTAGGTTACTATATACTTGACCCCTTTACCCAATTCATCCTTCCCCACTTTTCTCTTTTGGTTACCATCATTCTTTTGTTAGTATCTATGAGTTTGTTTTTGTTTGTTTTGTTAGTTTATTTGTTACTTTTTTTGTTTTATATTCCACATATGAGTAAAATCATATGATTTTTGTCCTTTCTCATCTGACTTATTTCACTTAGTATAATACCTTCAAGATCCATCCATGTTAAACAACAATTTATTTTCAATTTATTTTTCTGGAGGCTGAAAATTGAGATTAAAGTGTTGACAGATTTGGTGTTTGGTGGGATACCACTTCCTGATTCATAGATGGTTGCATTTTCATTGTGTCCTCATATGAAGGACAGGAAGAGAGAGCTCACTGGGATCTCTTTTATAAGACACAAGTACCATTTATGAGGGCTTCATTTTCATGAGCTAATTACTCCAAAAGGCTCTACCTCTTAATACCATCACATTGGGTATTGGGTTCCAATTTGGGGAGGACACAAACATTCAATCCATAACAAATGGTAAAGAACAATTTATATCTCATTAATTTGACTTTTTTCTTTACTGTTCATTAATCTGGAGCATGTGAAAGGGCATGGGGTCAGCATACATTACTGGATAAGAACACAAGTTTAGGCCTAAATTCAAAGACCAGTTCTACCATTTACTGGCTGTATAACTGTGGTCAAGTTATGTAAGCTCTCTAAATCTCAATTTTTTTATCTTTAAAGTTAGAATAAGAATGTCTACTCTAAAGGATTGTGATGAGAATCAAATAAGATAATTCAAAGCTCTATGTTAGCACATTGCCAGGTAGCTAACAGTACTCTGGTAATCATGATGGACTGTCTGCATCCATGGGACCATCTTGCCTGAGGGATTTTGCTTTCTGAGGTCACCCATCAGATACATAATTCAATTGTCTATACTTAATATTTCTGTTTTAACTGGGTAGTTTTTCAAGCAGATAAATGCAATTACTTAAATTATATGAAGAATAAAAATGAAGTGATATTTATGCAAAACTAAGAGCTAACAAAAATTGTTAAAACCTTTGTTTAACCAGTTTGTTATGTTTTAAATCCTGAACTTTACAGCTTCCCTTGACAGCCATAGACAGTACCATGAATGTCTCCGTATATTGAGGACATACTATTAATTGTTGCTGTTTTACTGCCGCCCTCACCTCACAAAAATATAAAACTTAGTCCTAAACGCAAAGACATTTATAATGCAAAATGGCTTAGAAATAATCTGATTCATTACTTTCATTTCACAGGTGAAGAAATTGCAACTCAGTTAGTTTATGGGATTATTAGGACAAAACCCCAAGACTCTTGAATCAAATGATTTTACCCTAACACTGTACTGCCCTAGATGGGCTATATTCTTAATAAAAATTTACTCTTTTACAAGAACTCTCTAGAAGTATAAGAAGGTACTGCACTGTAGGTTAATACCAAAATAGTCTATATTTATCTTTATTGAATCTCACAAAATTTCAGTTAATTCATTTAGTTGATCCATTTTTCCTAGTGCTCAGAATCCAAATCTCATCTATGGCAAGTTGTTATCCCCCATGAACTCTTATTTTTCAAAAGTTTTACAATGCATTTTATATTCCACTGCCTAAGCCATGTTTCTGTGTGCATGACCATAACCCCGGGGACATTAATTGTTGAAACTTTGTCAAATTATTTTAAAACAACTCTATTTAGATCAAATTACACTATTTAGACATTAAGTACCTTGATTATTACTTGAAATTACATGTCATTCCTTAATCTTCCTTCCTTCCTCCCTGCCAAAAATATTTATTTAGCACTTACTGTGTAAGGCAAAATTCCAGAGGCCAGAAGTACAGTGGCAAACAAAACCAACAAGGACCCTGACCTCATAGAGCACAGCACCTAGCAAAGAAGGATATTAAGCAAAAAAAATATAATAAAATGTGATCAATATTACAGGGGGAGTATAAAATATTCAAATGGATAAATTTTCAGTGAAAGATGTATTTTTTTCAAACAAAATTGTTACACGGTGACTTTTAGCAGAGTACCTGAAGTAGCAGTAACTAATATGTTAATATTTTCTCCTCTTGTTTTTGATAATAGACTCCATTATTATATTCTGTCTACTTTTTGTTGTCTTTTCATTTTTCTCTCCATCAGCACTATTTTGTATTATTGTTTACATGCACACGACCTGCTATTGTTTCTCTTCAACATCTTAGAATCACCATTGATATTTTATTACATGGTGTGCTTTTTGTAAACATAATTTATAAATTATAGTGAAGAGTAGATATTCATATCTTGAAAAATTCTAAAAGAATATCTGACACTGTTCCTCCTACTCTATCAAAATTATGATGTAACTTCTTGTCTCCAAGTAAGTGAAGATGTTGATATTAATTTATGTGAGTTGATGTATGTCTTTGCTGTTGTGGGAAAAAAAGATGTTATGAACTTCAACAGTGTGTCCAAAAATGTGAAATTCTTGCTTGATCTCAGAAACCACTATCTTGATTCTGCCTCTTTTCTATCTCCCACTTGGTAACCAAAAGCATTGTTTCTAATTAGGTAAACCAATCATCAGTTATTAGTTTGTTCCCCATGGCAAGAGCTCAGGATCCATGGACTTCAAATCCAACCTCATCTTTGCACTAGAGATTCCTGCCTTCTAAATGTTCTCAAGGTCTCCTCCTGTGCTTGTCCATCGTGTACCCAACGGTCAGCACATCATGCCTCACCACATCTATGCCCACGTACCAGCTCCCATTATCAACCTAGTCTGTCTCTCAAGTCTGTTATATTCAGTTTCATTATATCTCCTAAAACCAAAAAGAGGCATCTCCTTTTTGCTACCTCCTTTTTCCTGCTGCACTTGTTTTATATAAGTGAGCTTTACTGTCTCTTAATTACTTTCCTCACCAGCATAAGATCTACTAAAATAACATCCAAGTGTCAAGGTTATAGTCCAGGAAGATAGAGTTTATATTTAGTTGACATTGAAAAGCACACTTTATTTTGGTCATTATTTAATCAGCCACATGATTCTAAATTCTTTCACCTTTCTTTCCTGTTGCTTCTTGGTTAGCTAAAAAATCTCCACAACAATTTTATATATAGTTATCTCTTTACATCTTGGTATTGTGTATAGGCTAGACTAAAATGTAGCTCAGGTGGGATTTGATGTTTCTTAAATATTTAGCAAAGCAAGGCTTCAAGTAAGAAGACAGTTCAGCTATTCTGATAAGAATGTTTAGATAAATAATCGTTCCGATTCCCACTTACAGCAAGGCTGGTTTATTCTTGACAGTCCTTGGTAGTCCTTTTTCCACTCCTGGTAACAGTCAACTTAAGCTAACTTAGCAAGCGACCAGATTGTCTCTTTGAGGATTATGTTATTAGTGTCATTGCTTCTTCTACTTGTACAAATGTTGCTATGTTTAGAACAGCAACCAGGCAGTGCCTAAAAACAACCTACTTTAAGAAAGAGTACCATGTATATTATACTTCAAGGTCTGAATTTTCTTCATGAGTTTTTTGAACAAAATAACTTTACTTTTGCCTTTAAATTTGCAAGTCAACAGATAAATAACTGCCTAAGAAGACCTGTCCCAGAAAAGGCTTTGTGTGTAAATTCAGGAGTTTCACCAAGAAGGGCATCCTTTCCCTGCACTTGAGTCATAGGATGGATATAAGCTCTGCTGAATTTCAGTCAGGCTTGTCCTTCTGACCAACTGGCACTAAGACCCAATAGCAGTAACACTCTACTTGAATCTACACTGTATTATCTTCAGTCTTTCAGCTGCCTTCTTCTACAAAACTCAGTGTCTTCTGCCACTTGACTTTTATCTGATAAGATGATAGTCTGTTGAAAAGAACTGTGTGGCTGAATGAATTTTTTATCTTCTAGGCAAAGAGATTTTTTAGTAGTGAAAAGCAGATGATTATGCACTAATTGGTGATTTGGGCAACCCTATTAAGTTGAGAAAATTATAAAATTTGAAATGTATCTTGAAATATCTGCTCAAGTGTATGATACTTACTCTTATTTCTCTATTTATAGTTATTATAAAAGTATTACAAAGATTTTGGGGTATTCTGAAATGAATAAATAATTGATTCTTGACAAACTGTTGTGGTTTTTTTCTCTAAGATAGAGTATACTAAGATGATTGAGATAAGAGATTTCCTTTACAACACATGTGCCTCTTTGCAAGTCAGTAGTGCTCTTGATTTCATGGTTGACAAATTGTGCAATCTGAGGTTGGTGAAATAACTTTCCTATTCTTTATTTTATTTTCCTGTAAAATGAACCAAATAATCCCCGCATCTCTGAGAAAGTATGTAAAATAACCACAGTATTGCATTTTTTACAAGCACATTGAAAAATTTTGCCAAAAAGATTTCTCTCACTCAAAATGGACAGTAACATAATAATTGTAGAATACTTGAATAGTTATTTAATTCTTTAGTGTGGTGGATTTTGTTACAAGCATGCAAATCAAACAAGATTTTAAAAGAAAATTCTACTTCTAATAATAATGATTCTATTTAAAGTTCACCATTACTAATATGTTGAGATATTGTGTGTATGTGTGATCTGGAATCCCTCAGCCAAAGGCTGGGAAATATTATTAGTGATTAAGTGAAAATGAATCTCACCTTGGGAATGAAAGAAATAAATGTGTTTGAGAATAACTTCAACATTTGTGCATGAGTTTGGAGCAGGACTGCCTTAATGTCGTGATCCTTTAAAAAGGTTTTAAATGAAGTAAATAACTAATATGTCCTTCAGAAAAACCTCAGATTACTCCCTGAGTGTGCAAGATGGTTCGAATCCCACTTGAGGACTTTTTGTTCAATACTCTCAGCATCTGACTGGGACTGAGCTGAGTGGAATGAGGTAAGGTCAAATGGGAAAGCTTTGTGTTTTCAGACAGTTCTTATGCTTCTAACAAAGTTAATTAGGAAGCAAAACCTTTAGCAGTTGGCAATGTGCATTGTTGGTTACTAGGGCATGGTGACAAATAGCCCTGAAAGGTCTTCACTTTCTTTTGTAAACAGAAAGGTAAGGAATTTGCACAAAAATTCACTGGTGAAGATCTGCTTTTCATCAGGGTCTACCCACACAGTAAACAACAGAAATAACTTGTTTTAATAAAGCATGGTGTTGAAACATTTATCAGCAAGTCCTTTTTACTGGTTTCAAACGGTATATTTGGATAAGAGAAACCCTTGCCCAAAAGAACACAATCTGAAATTTAGTTATAACATTTTCTTCATCTTAGGTCAAGAAACTTAAGGGAAAAGTTTGATTTTTATGTAATCATAAATTTATCTCTTGTTAAGCTGAGATATTATGACAAAGTATTAGTGATTATTGAGAGGTAGATGTAGTTGAGGGAGAGAAGACGACTGCAAAATATTGGATATGGAATGGTTTAATGAATTCTACTGTTGTAAGTGATTGCTTCCTTCTTCTTCCTCTGGATAGAACGTACTGGGTTCCATGAGACAAACCTTTCCAAATGAAAAAATGTATTACAATGATGAAAAATATAACAAGATCCAGACTGATCTGATAGAAAGAGAAGGTAACACTGGGAGGCAGATCTGAGCCTGGTCCAGGGAAAGTAAAAAAGCATTTGAGATGCAAAGCTTAAGGAAGTGGGATTGAGCAGTACAAGTAGACAAATTCAAAATGAAAGAGAAAGAGAGGAAGGGAGAACATTAGCATGATAGTTTGGGGATGGGTTCTGAAAACTTGCAAGAATTACAGAGAAACAAATACAATTATTTTTCAATCCTATAGGATTTGTCAAAGTCTCATTTTCTCTCCTCTAAGTAAGGAGCAGAACCTATTAGGAAGGCTGCGCAGTGCTGTTCAGTGGAATGCTCTGAGAAAATGGAAAATGATCTGTGCTGCCTAAGACAGTGACCATTAGTATGCGATTAACAAACACTTGAAATTTGGCTAGTGTGACTAAGTAACTGAATTTTAAACTTAATTTAATTTAAATTGTTTTTAATAGCCGCATTGTGGTTAGTGGCTATCGTATTAGGCAAAGCAGCTAGGCTTTACCATTTCGGACTTTTATATGTCATAAGAAAGTGAAGGGTTTTGTCAAAGGTCAGAAAATATAATTCTGAGATAATTTGAGGGCTCTGCTAAAAAAGGACAACTTTCTGCCTTAAATCTGTTACTCTACTAAGCCCCTCAAATTGCACTAATGTAAATATTATCTAATTGTAAGTATTTAATACCTCTTTACTCTCTTTGTATACTCAGGGTCCACAGTGGATCAAACCCATCCTTATTTTGACTGGCTGCATGAGCCAAAGGAAAAGAAAGAGGGATGCATCATCTGAGGATTAAAGAGCATGCGTTTAAACTGAATTAGGTGGAATCTTGTAGTTTTTATCTATTTTGGCCTTTGACTGCTGAATTGCCACTAAAAGAACAATTTGTTGAATATAAAAAAAAAAATACAGCTTTTTGCTATACGACCATTAGAAATTTGTTATAATATGTTATTTGGTTGCCTTCCATTGTAGATTTTTGTTGTTTGTTGTTGTTGATGATGTTATTGGATTGCCTTCTCTTTGGTTCCTGGACAATTCACAAAGTGCAGTGTTTCTGCAAAAATATATTCACAAATTTATGTGCCTATATAAAGCAAAATGTTAGTAAAAGGACAATATACATACAGAGACAACAGAGGAACAAGAGAAAAACATGTGCACTAAAACCTTCATATAAATATTGAATAACATCTAGGGATTAAGCATCTCATTGGCAAAAGATTGTCTGATGAGACTTACAGAATTAAATCGCCCTCCAGTGTGGAACATATGCTGAGTTAGGAGGAGAGAATTATTTTTGGTAGATACTTAGATACTCAAAAGAGCTTTTATACCATCAGTATAGTTTACTCTACCTTGATAAGATCAACCAACCAACTACATCCACTCGTCCATCTTTTCTGCTTCAGCAACAATGAGTATGAAAGATTGAAGTATTATAGCAGAGGATCAGTGAGGGAAAACCTAGTTTCCATTTTGATAAAATGCCTAATTAATAATTTTATTCCATATTCTGTAGCCCCAAACACTTATACAATCTCAATTCCTTTAACAATGAATTTATAATTTGCAACTGTAATTTTTATCATTAATTTATAAAACAAAATTATATTGGAAACAAGAAAAGTCGTGCTAACTTTGCTTCATTGTCCCTGGTACAATTTCATCCTCATTAATCCCTATTTGGAGCCCTTGTCAGACTTTTTATATTTTCTTCTTCTTGCTGTACGAAAGCACATATTATGTGTACCTTATTCTGGGTGGTATCTCCAGTACCCAGACCATGACTGGAAAATAATTGTTGCTAAATAGATATTTATTAAATGTTGTTTTTAAGAGCATAAATATATTCCTGGGTTTTTTTTGCAATCTTCTTTTGGAATTATGTTGTTTTGTACTGTGATTGACTCATGTCTGCTCACAAATGTTATCTACACCTAGCTTTAATATTTCATATAAATTCCAAATAAAGCATTATTAAACATTTTATATAATCAACTTGGAAGAATATCTGGGATTCTGGAGTGGCATCTTAGACTACTTCTTTGCAACAAGTTTTCGCAAAATATGACATTTAACATTGTTTGTGGCATGATTGTGCCCCCTATTATCTGCGTCTCTGGTATTCTTTGCCTCTTTTTAATTTCCATAGAACTTTTAGGGTCCAAAGAAAAGAATCAAGCTGAACTTGCTATATTAACTAACTAATCAATCAACTAACCAATAGGCCTTGAATTCTTTATATGTGCAAGTGACTAGTCGAAGTGATAGTCGAAGTGATTTGACATTGGTGTGCTTGCCTTTGAATCAAAGGTCATGTTACTGAAGTGTAAATCCTTGTGCCTCCCTTTTCAACAACCTACTTGGTATAAAAACAAATATTAGATCCATATTCTATAGTGAGTAGAAATTTTCTCCACTTTTTAATGGCTTCCCAAATATATTTTTTTTTAAAAAAGTGAGAAAAAGAAACTTTTACTGCTTCCAAAGCAGTGATAAATAGACCATCTTTGTGCTCTGGCACCAGAAAATGTAAAATTTATTTTAAAGTACCAGATATATATCTCTCTTTTTAAATATCTATCGGAAATAATGTGTGTATTATATATGAAAATGCAGCCAGGAAACAGAACCGACTTTTTAAGCATAGTGTCCTTATTTGCCTCAAAGCTATTATTCTTGTCAACAAGAAAAAAAAAATTACTAACTCAGGTAAGTATAATGAGTCAGGCATTTTCCTGCAGTAAGGAGTGTAAGTAGATCACATCTTGAAAACCTGTCTGCTCCCATTCGGAAAAGCACTGCCTTGAATTATACATTTTTATTTGAAAGTCTACAGACATTGCAGTGAGAAAGGGAAAACTTAAGTTCTGATGGAACCCATGTCCAGTCTCAGCCATGATAGAATTTGTGTCTCTGGGAATACCTAAGCCCCACTGATAACTTGTCTAGGCGTTTAGCATTAAACTAGAATCAAGGGACAAGAACTGTTATTTCCTCTGACTAGTTCCAACTCCCTCCTTTTCAAAACTAATTTACTACTTATAAAAGATATAGAAACACAGGAATCAGAGATGGAAAATTTCTATGAAACTACACCTTTCTCTTCTAAATGCAAATGAAATCTCCTATTTATCTCAAAACTCTGTGTGTGTGTGTGTGTGTGTGTGTGTGTGATGGGGTAGTGGGCAGTCAAAAATTATGAAATAGAGTAGAGATTCACCCAAAAACATTTTAGAAAAACCCAAATTTATGGAATCTCCTTTCTCCCCACCTTGATCTTCAGGCAACTTTTCTCCAGTAAATGTCATTCCATTTCTGCCAAACTCATCTCCTTTCAGTGCTTTTACACCTCTGGACTTTTCCATTTGCTGTTGCTTCAGCCTGGTGCACTCTTTACTAGCCTAAGTTCTAGTTATCTTCAGGTCTCAATTTAAATATCTTCTCCCCTACAGGGGTTGTTTGTCCTTTGAATTAATTTATGGGTGTGTGTTTTCCTCTAAGAGATATTTTTAAGAGTTGGAATTTTGACTTTAGACAAAAGATAAATTAATTTCATTTATGACTAAACCCAAAAATTAGCTTTTAATTTATCATTGATTTACAAAAATCTCTCTGCTCCTGAATGATATATAAGATATTATAATATTTTTATTTTTTAATAATGGCTTTTTTTTAATCTCTATATTAAATATTTTTTCTTAATGTGATGATTTCTACTCTTAGCTTCCCCAAAGTTTTTACAATTATAGCTTGGTAGCTATATAAGATATCATTTAACTCTATCATTTTTTTCTTTTTTCCACATTTCTGTTATAAATATGATGTATATGCTTAAAAGCATATGAAAAATGCAGATAAAATTTAACTCATTATAGAATAAATGTCTGTGTAACCACCAGCTACTTTTTGAAGTAAACATTATCTTCACTTTTTTGTTATAATTGCTTTTCTTTTTTTTATTATTTATGTATACTTGAAGAGTATAATTTAGTCTTGCTTAGCTTTGAAATTGATTTATGTAGGTCAATACTGAATATATTTTTTGTAGCTTGCTTCTTTCATTCAATATTATGTTGTGAGACAACATTTTTGCATAAAGTTGTAGATTATTTTCAAACTTTATCCACTCTACTATTAATGAATAAAATTTGAGTTGCTTCCAGAAGCATGTTTGTGTGTGTGTGTGTACACATTTATCTTGGTGTACATGTACATGAGTTCCTCGTGGATATGTGTACTTTTGTTGGATCACTGAATATTGATATCTTCATTTATACTAGGTAATGGCAAACTATTTTGCAAAGTAGTTGTTACAATGTAAACTTCTACCAGAAATATATGAGTTTTCATTGCTTTGTATTTTTGCCAATGTTTGAAATTATTAGATTTTTACATTTTGCCCATCTAGTGAGTAAAAAACATGCTTTCGTTTTGTATATCCTTGATTAGAAAGTGTTTTTATGCCTTTTTATCTGATTATTTGTCATTTAGATATCTTCTTTTAACTGTTCATTTTTCCTTTGGGTTATATATGTATTTTTTAGTGATTTGTATGGGATATTAACATTACGATGTGCTGGGAGCGGGAAAGGGCTCTGTGCCATGTGGTCATTCAGAGATTCCTTCCAACCAGTAGCTCCATCATGTCCTAAGACCTTGGAGTCCTCTGCCATATCCTCTGCATTTAGCCGAAGATGAGACATATGTAGGAGGAGGAGAATCATGTGGGAAGCTTTGTAGGAGTCAGTTCTGGAATTGGTGTATATCATTCATTTCTGCTTACATTCCAAAGGCCAGATGCCAGTTATGTGGTCATTAGAAAATACAAATGAGGCTAGGAAATGTGCTTTTAGAGTAACCACAATGAAAAGAATTCTGGATTTGGTGAACCCAAAGCACTGTCTCTTTCCATATGATCATCATGACTATATTTCATAGTCATGATGACATTCTCCTATATTATTTTCTAAAAGCTAGGGTTTATTTTTTTTTCATTTTACATTTAAGTATTTAACCAATTTCAAGTGATTTTGTATGTAATATAAAGTAGCCATCCAATTTAATTTTCTAAAAAATAATTTGGATGCCTATTTGTTCAAGCATCATCTTGAAAGATCTATCCTTCCCCCTGATCTAAAGTGGCATCTGTATTAATTCAAAAGTAAACACATGTGTGGGTCGATTTTGGGCTCTCTATTCTGTTTTGTTACTCTATATGTCTTTCGCTGGGTCAGTATCACACACATTGCATTGTATTCATATACAATTTATAGACAACTCTTTGTTTAAAAGAGAAGCTGAGGGATAAATCTCTGTCTATAATTGCCTCATTCAGGCCTTGAACACATATTTAACTATTGTCTATCTCATATCTTATAATGGAGAGAATAATAGTCTAGAAAAAATGGTTCATGAGTTAGTTGTAATTTATAAAAGGTATTATTTTATATTAAATAAAATTCACAGTCTTCGGGCCCATGGAGTACTTTTATTTTGTTGACAATTTAGGTTTTTTTCTTCTGAATACTAAAGCAACTTTAACAGACAATTTGGTACATCTGACTTATGATAATCATCTCTTAGCCTCTTTCTGCTACATTAATGATTGTGTCTTTTGGAAAAAAATTTTAACATGAGACATCCTCCATTACAAGAACTTTTGGTTTGTTTATTTCCCTACCCATTTTATATCTTTTATTTTTAACCCAGTTTAATTTCTGGAAGTCTTAATTTCTCTTAAGACTTTGAATAGTGTTACTTTATTTAGAATGATCCTCAGCCCTTTTTACTGAAAGCCCCATTGCATTGTTTACTCAGTTGGTTTCCTTTCCTTTTTCTAGTTAATTAAAAAAAATGGTTCTTTTTGTTTTCATATATTTGAAGAGTCCCCTATGAGTCCACAGAATCTATTTCTTGGTACTTACATTTTTTCCTTTTCAATGAAACTGTAACTTATTTTATCTTTTTGCTGTTCCAACTCTCTTCTACACTCATGCATTTTTATTGCTTCCTCCCCCACACCAGTGGTCCCTCCACCTGTTCCCTCATGAGCCATGAGTGGCTCACAAAGCTGTTTCAGGTGGCCCATAAGCTGCCTGTCAGTAATGCTTGTGCCTTATAGACAAAGTGGTTACCAACGAGACTTCTCATGCTTCCTAGCCACGGTCAGAGCTGACGCCCACCTGCTCCACAGTTTCTTCCTCTGCCATGGAAATAAACTTTCTTTCAACTTTATGACTCATAACATTATTATTGGGGCATATTAAAGTAATTTGAATAATAAAAAGAATGGCCTAATAGTCACATCATACCAACAGGAAGTTCACATTTCCGTAAGACTTGTGAACTGAACATGAATTTTACACAGTCAAAAACTCAGGTATACCAAAAATAAGATAATGAATTTATCTGTCTATAACTAAACTCATCTGAGATGGAAAAAAACAATCTTGGTTTAGTATAGAAAATTTAATCTTGCCATTTCTAGAAAATTCAGTAATTTCTAGTCTAACACTTAATCCTTTAGTGAGGAGTGGATGGTAATTAATTAGCCAAACCAAGATTTTCCCCTCTGTATTTCTTTCTTCCTCCAGGGTTGGAGTGGGTGTATATCACATATTAAATACACAGAGGGTGGTGTGGGGAGGTTGACATGTGCCCCTGGTCACCTCCTGTTCTTGTTGGCCTGTTCCTGATGTAATCATCCAGTCAAGCCTGGGCAATGTGGCATGACTCTGCTGGTGTGAGCAGTTCCTCCATGGCTCCCAGTGGTGACTCCTCTCACTCTCTTCTCTTCTGACTCTGCACGATCCTCATACTAAGTTAGAAGCCTCTTCCGGCCTATTTCTGGTCTGTCAGCCCCTCTAGCCACTTTAATGCATGCATGGGTAGGGGTGGGAAGTGAGAAGGCAGGGCTGCAGGCTTTCCTCATAGCACTGTGGAATATTTAGGATTCTGTGAGGCTTTTTGGAGGTCTGTCTTTGCAGAAACCTTTCAGTCATGGCTTCTTTACTGCTTAGGGACCATGTCGGATGCAGAGGTTCCCTGGCTTGTAGTCTTCTAGCCTATGCTTTAGGAAGCAGCCAGGAAATGGTCTGTTTGGCTCTGGGACCCCACAGACTTCCCAGAAGCTTCTATTATTATACTGATCCTGGGCTCCAGCTCAGGGTACTAGTGCTGCTGTTCTCTTTCCTGTCTTTCACAAGGTGAAAAAACCCTCTTCTCCTTTTGGGTAGATGGCAGTATATCACCCTGCATTCATCCATACCTTATGGTATAAATTAAATGTTCTATATCCCCTGGGATTTGGCCCTTGATAATGAATTCAACCTCTTAAATTGCAAAAGTTTTATTTAATTTCATTGTCTGACTCTTGGAACTGCATGGCTTTTAAGACTGTTGTTTCTGCTGTGGATTTACAAAATTGACTAAAGAACTAAAAAACCAAGAGCGTAATGTTTAATTCTCTCTCTGTAGTAACTTCCCTAAGGAAAGTGCCTATTGAAAGACCTTACTGCCACTTGAATGAGAGGGGGTTATAAGGCATAGAACCACTTCTACATTTTTAACATTAAAATATTACCCCTGTAAATTCATCTTTCTTTTAATAAAATATGTGATAATCACCCCAGAAAGCCCTCCTCATCACCCATTGTTCTCTCTGGTGGTGCATCATATTGGAAAAGCCTGTGACTGATAAGCACATGAAAAGATCAAACAATTGTAATGAACCCCTAGAAATTATGACACACTAAATATTTAGAAATACATCATTTCATTTGTAGTTTTGATTATCACTACATAGGTATTTGAATGGGGGAATATGGTGAAGTAGCTTTGAAGCTAGAAAGGGTTTTGAATCCTGGATCTGGCACATATTAGCTGTTCTAAGTCCTCGGGGATTTGGCCCATGGGGCGTGTACCTGTTCTACTAGCTCTGCTGTGGGCAGTGACCTTGGGTAACTATCTTAAACCCTCTGAGCCCTTATTTCCTCATTCGTAAAATTGAAGTAACATCTTTTCAATGCTATTCTATTGCCAACTATTTAAAAAGAATATAATGCAAAAAAAAAAGACAAAAGAAAAAGAGAGAGAGAGAGATTTCATGGTCAAATAAAATTAGAAAGCACTAGAAAAAACACAATTAAATAAATATCTTCACTATGGTACCTCTAAGTTCTTGTGTTCAGGTAAGTTGTCTTATGATTATCCTGGAAGGGGATATAAAACAAGAGTGGTTCTTACTTGCAGTCAAAAGAAGCTCATTTTGATTGATATAAGTAGAAAAGAAATTTATTAGAGGGATTATGGGTAGTTCATTGAAATGGCAGGTTTGGAGAAAGGGCAGGAATAAAGAAGATTGGAGCGGGGCACTAGAATCACTTTCATTAACTAAGCCACTATGGTGAGCACATGCTAACCCTGTCACTGAGTCCTGGCTATACCTGCTCCAGTAGCTCTGCTGTGGGTGCTGACACTGGATGCTGCTACTGCCCTTGGGAATTCTATGACACCACTTCTGGGGTTATTTCTTACGCCCAGCATTAATTATACACAGCCCTTGTTCTTTGTCTTATTTGCTTCCAATTCAAAACACAGAGGTCTGTGGTATGCTGAAGATGTCCTTGTTCTAATTCCTGGAATCTGTGACTGAATACATTATCTTACCTGGTAAAAGAGACTTTGCAGACATGATCAAATTAAGGATTAAGATGGGGAAGATTATCTTGAATTTTCTGGGTGGGCCCAAGGTAATCACAAATATATAATTGTTATAAAAATGATGTGTGGGGATCAGTCAGTAGCAAGAGATGTGATGACAGAAACACGAGTTTGAAGTGATGTGACTTAGAAGCCATTAGCCAAGAATTGCAGATGGCCTCTAGGAGCCAGAAAAGGCAAGGAAACAGACTCTCCCCTCAGAGTATCCAGAAGAAACTAGTACTGCTAACACCTAGACTTTAGCTCAGTCAAATCCATTTTTACTTCTGATCTCCAAAATGGTAAGAAAATAAATTTGATTTGTTTTAAAACACTAAGTTTGAGGCAATTTCTTATAGTAGTAATGAAAAATTTATACAGGATCCTTAAATCTGATAGGCAATCCAGGCTATGCGTCCAAGTAGAGGCTGCTGTGGTGTATATTAAGGAATTGGGAAATAGGAGAGCAAAATGAGTAAGAGATGAAATTCTAGAGCCAGGATATTATGCATTGGAATCTCAGGTTGTACTCAATAGGTGAGTGTTTGGGGGCATGTTTCTTTTTTAATTTTTTTTTTTTAATTTTTAGACGAGGCAACCCTTGGTTGACCTCACAGATTGCAAGGAACTTGTCAGCTTACAATCTCTTATTTCTTTTATTTTTTATGCCTACAGCACCTGGTCTTCCTAGGTGGTCTCCCACCTAAGTACTAACCAGGCCCAACCTTGCTTAACTTCCAAGATCAGACGGGATCAGATGGCATCAGATGGGATTGTTCAGGATAGCATGGTTGTAGATGGGGGCGGGGGGCATGTTTCTTAATCGGCAAAGTCTTTGCTACTCAGAGTGTGGTCTATGGATTAGCATCCATCTGCATCACCTGGAGCTTGTTAGAAATGCAAAATGGTGGTCCTTGTCTCTGGTCTTATATTTTGAAAGGATCTCTCATTATTCATAAGTACATTACACTTTGAGAAGCACTGCACTGAGCCACAGTTCCTTCATTTATAAAATAGGGGTAATAGTGATAAAGACTACTGGTGAGTATGAAATCATATGATGCATGTCAGGCACATAGTAAGTACTCAAGAAATGTTTGATTGTTATTGTGATTGTGATTGAGGTTGAAGACAGTAAAGAGGAAAGAATGTGTTTGGTAAGGCTCTTCCCTAGAAAGAGGGCAGGGATGAGCTCAGGTGTAGCTGGAGGGATAGTTCTTGGGAGAAGCAGGACTGACTTCTCCATAAGGGCATTAGGGAAAGATGCTTCTCTCCCTGACCACTCTCTCTTCCAGGAGAGGAGCAATCTCTGAGCTTCAGCTCCAGTTTCTTGGGATCTTTAGATCTTCTGATTTTCTCTGGAGTATTAAAATTCCAAAAGTTATAAAGATTCTCTTTAAACACCTCTGTAGAAAGTAAATTGATTCGCTAAAGACATTTTAGTAAATTCGACAGTTGAGCATTAGTATTAAAAATGGGTAGAGGCATCAACTTTTAACCTGGTACCTAAGTATTGTTTGAATTTTGCTTAAATTGCCGGCTATTATTAAATGCATAATTTTGAGAAGGAATAGACAATAAAGATGATGTTGTTTCTCTTGTTTCCATGACAATGGACATACTTCATGGAATATATCCATCATGCATAGTCTTGAACCATCTGGTTTCTAAGTCCTTGGTGAAAACTCTCTAGGAATGAAATGTAGGTAAACTTTAATCAGTTTAATAATTACTGTAGTCCTTGAAGAAATGATTTAACTTGATTCTGCAGCTGCTTCGATATAAAGCCTAGAGGTCTTATCAGGGTTTTTACTGCCACATTTAAGGAGCAGTTTAAGAATCATTATTGTACTTTAGCTGCAGATGCCACTGTTTCTGTTTTAGGTTGTGAGACTAGGATGTAGTGACATCACACAAAGACGGGGAAAGGTCAAAGTTATTTTTTCTAACTGGCTCTGTCAAATATAAAAATTAACCATACTTTGAGCTGGGTTTTATGTATTGGTAATGTATGTTTATGTTAGAGTTTCTGTCAAAACAGGGATTAAAGATAAATGTAGCTAATTAAAAGAACATTTGCTTAGAGCTCCTGGTAATAGATACCTCTTTGTGAGGTCTTGAGGTATGGCTTTCTTTAAGAACCGATGTAATTTGTGTGGCTGAATCTGAAAAAAGGAGACTTTTGATTTTCTGAAAATAAAATTCAAGTCTAAGCGCTATCTAGTGTGAGTTCTAAGGAAATAACCTAAGTAATGGTTAGGTAAAATTTGCTTATGTAGTTAGCTATATAGAATGCATATGTCTAATCTACTCTGTCCTTTTATCCCACCAAACAGTTCTTCAGCAAAGCCTTTGAAGCAAATCTGCTCTGTCAGGAAACGATACCCCTTATCTGGTACTGGATGAGTCAATATATTTTAAACTGAGCCCTGGATAATTAGAAAATAAAAATTTTCAGGATCAAATCAGGCAATTGTTGCCTTTTTTATTTCTTATTTCTACCAGGCAGGTGGACCTTCACTGCCAATGATGATGTTTCTGTCATCTGTGTGTGTTTTTTTGTTGTTGTTGTTGTTGTTTTGGTAGCGGTGGGGGATGTGGGAGCCAAAGGATAGCATTTTCTGCTTCCCATCAACTACTTACACCAATTGGATTTATGGTCCAAAAGAAGTGGTTGATTTGTAGAAATTAGAAGGCATTTTATGAAAGTGGTAGAATCATTGTCTCTGAGTGTGTGTGTGTGTATAGCTCTATGCAATTTTATACCATGTGTGAATTCAGGTTCCCCACACCTTCAGTTTTAAGGGCTATTTTTGCTGCATATAGAATTCTGGGTTGACGGTTATTTTAGCACTTTTGAGATGTTTGTTGTCTTCTACTTGCATGGTTTCTGATAAGAAGTATGCTATAATTCTTATCTGTGTTACTTTGTATATAACAATGTATGCTTTTTCCTCTGGCTGTATGATGGTTAATTTCATGTGTCAACTTGATTGGACCACCAGATGCCAAGATATTTGGTCAAGTATTATTTCTGGGTGTTTTGGTGAGGGTGTTTTTGGATGAGATTAACATTTGCATCGATAGACTGACTATAGCAGATTCCCCTTTCAGTGTGGGTGGACTTTATCCAAATAGTTGAAGGCATAAATAGACCTTCCAGAGTGAGACAGAATTCTTCCTGTCTGATGGCCTTTGACCTGGGACATTGGCTCCCCTCTCTTTCATTCAAATTTAACTGAAACATCTGCTTTTCCTGAGTCTCACACCTGCCAGCCTTTGCCCATGAAGTACACTAATTGCACTCCTACTCCTCAAGCCTTCAGACTCAGACTGAAACTAAATCATCAGCTCTCCTAGATATGCTGCTTGCCAGTTCACCCTGAAAAATTTGAGACTTGCCTGCCTCCATAATTGCATGAACTAATTCCTTATAAAGAATTTCTCTCTCAAAAAATAAGAGTGATAACATCACTTAGCTCAAGAAACCCATTACATCTTATAAGCTACATGTTTTATGGTGTTATATGAAAGAACAGTTTCATCTACTAAAGAGGAGATTTAGTTGTTGGGTGTGAGGTGCAGTAATATTTCCAAATGTACCGCAATAGTTACAAAAGGTCTTGGTATTTGAAACTATTTTATGTTTAAGAAGGTTAGGAATCATCAGAGTGACCTTCTAATCATCAGAGTGATTCTGGAGCTCATTTCTAACCTCTCATTTTACTTTAACATAATTTAGGAAGCACTATCCTATAGATATAAATATTTATTAGCTTCAAACTCCTTACCAGGAAAACACACACATGCCACTGAGCTATGTAAAGTAAAAACTTGCATTCATTTTAAGAAAGGCCCCATTTAAGATTAAGAATTGGATATAAAATGTAAGTTTTTGCTTTTAGATTACTAAGAGCTTTATGTGAGGGAACTTCATAGTGACGATAGTAATTCAACCACCAGGGGGCTCCATATTTTATCTCGAATGCAGCCTGAAGAGAAAGAAGAGATAAGACTTGGTATTTAAGAAAAATATCTTTAAAAAAGAAAAGAAAAGAAAAATTTCTTTCTCATTTCATATGTCCAAGCCATATACCACAGCTTAAAGGCAAATATGTAGGTTTTCATTTAACTACCCCCAGTTTCAAAAATATAGAGAGAAAATTTTGCTTCCAGGTTTTTAGGGCAGTTTTATTTCTTTTATGGAGATTTAAAAAAATTGAAAAATCTTACAGGCTCCTTTTTGTCTATATGACATTGAGATTTGTATTTCTTTGACAAATCTTGAGGTAACCCTGGGGTCAGAAAAAGTGAGAAAAGTGAAGATAGTGCTTTTAGTTAAGTTGGTTGCCCTGTTAGGGATTCCAGTAAACTGTAAAGAATAAACAGCCGAATGGAGGATGTAGTAGAGGAGACCATGGGAAGCTATCTGGGGCCCAAGTGCTTATCAAGGCAGTGCTCTGTGCACACCACTAGGCTGAGGAAGGCACGGTAAGGAAACTGTGACCTATAATGATAGCTTACAATGTGGGTTGGGAAATTGGAATCTATGCATGCAGCAAGAATGAACAACTTTGAATAAAAGAGTAATTATTTCAGGACACAAAGATTCTGTAATAAAATTTATGTTTGACTATATGACTAGAATTGATGTTGAGTGTCTAAAATATATCTCTGCTTATCTACTCATGTTTCTATTCATTTATCACCAATTTATACCTCCCATTTTTCCCTCAAAATTGTTTAAAACAGTTACTCCATTTGATTTTTTTTTTCCTATTGGTGGTACCTTTACAGCAAAAAGTTCAGTGGCCGGGAATTCTTATTTCTTGTTCTGACTTTCAAGAAACTAACTCTGTGATCTTCAGTAAATTACTTTACCTCTTTGGTCTTCAGCTTCTTGTGCATATGTAACTTTATTCAGATCTCACATGCCATAAAATTCATCTAGTATAAGTGTATAGTTCAATAATTTTTAGAAAAGATATAGAGTTATGCAACCATCACCACAATCTAGTATTAGAACATTTCATCAGCTTACAAAGTTCTCTCATGCTTGTTTGCATTTAATCTGTGCTCCCTTAACCTGAACCAATTAATAAACTACTTTCTGTCTCATTAATTTGTCTTTTCTAGAATTTTCCTATTAATAGAATCATACAATATGAAATTTTGCTGTGACTGGTTACTTTTATTTAGCACATGTTTTTGAGGTTCATCTATAATGTGACAACTATGGGTGCTTTGTTCTTTTCTATTGCTGAGTAACATTCTATTGTATGAATATGTCACATTGTGTTTAAAAATATTTTAATTGTTTCCAGTTTAGGAATACTATGCATAATGCTGCCATAGACATGTAAGAGGCTTTTTGTGAACATGTATTGTTTTCTCTTTGCCAAGCCTTCCTTTTATTTATTTATTATTTATTATTTTTTAAATTATAATTTATTTTAATTAGTTTCAAGTATAGAGTACGTTGATTAGACATCTATATAGTTCATAAAATTATCCCCCCCAATTGCTCCCTCCCTCCTCTGACACTCCACCTAACCAACATATTAATGCTAATTGCATTCCCTATGCTGTGCTCCCTCCCCATCCCCATGACCATCTATCAGCTAACCCTTCACCCCATTCTCCCAGCCTCCCAAACCCCCTCCGCTCTGTCTGTCATCAAATTGTCCATTATATTTGGGAGACAGTTTTTGATTAATTTGTTCTTTTTATTCCTCAGGTTCTGCATATAAGTGAAATCATATAGTGTTTATCTTTCTCTATCTGACTTACTTTCGAGGTCCATCAAAGCAATATCTTTTTCCATTCCCTTCCTTTTAGTCCGTGTGTGTCTTTTAATCTGAAGTGAGTCTTTTGTAGGCAGAATATGTAGGGGTCTTTCAGCCACTCTATCTTTTGGTTGGAGCACTTAATTCTTTTCCATTTGAGGTACTTATTGATAGGAATGTAGTTGTTACCATTCTTTATTCCTGTTTTTTCTTCTTAGAGAAGTCTCTCCAACATTTCCTACAATACTGGCTTGGTGTTGATAAATTCCCTTAGCTTATTTTTGTCTGGGGAGTTCTTTATCTGTCCTTCAACTCTAAATGATTGTTTTGCTGGATAAAATATTCTTGGTTGTAGAAACTGGATCTTCATCCTGTAGAATATTTTGTGCCAAGCCCTTCTGTCCTGCATAGTTTCTTTTGAGAAATCATCTGCCAGTTTTATGGGTTTTCCCTTATAAGTAACTATCTGTTTCTCTCTTTCTGCTTTTAATATTCTTTCTTTGTATTTAACTTTTGGCATTTTAATTATGATGTGTCTTGGTGTGGGCCTCTTTGGATCCCTGACTTTTGGAGTTCTCCAAGCTTCCTGGTGTTTTATGTCCATTTCCTTCACCAGGTTAGGGAAGGTTTCCATCATTATTTCTTCAAATAGCTGTTCAACATCTTGATTTTCTTCGGTTATGCCGATCAGAGGGATATTTGGACCCTTAATAGTGTCTCATATGTTCCTTAAATTATTTTTGTAGTCTTGGCATCTTATCTCTTGCTATTCTGATGGCATGTCCTTGACTTTCCCATTCTCTAGATAGGGCATTTGATCCTCTTCTTTATTCACTTTGTTTATTCTTTTGTTTATTTCATTTAATATACTTCTCATCTCAGATAATGTGTTCTAAATTTCAGACTGGTTCCCTTTTATAATTTCCATTTCCATTTTTATGTTTTTTATCTCTTTGTTGAGGTTCTCACTGAATTTATCTACACTTCCTAAAAGTTCATTAAGTGTCTTTATAATCATTGTTTTGAACTCTGCATCTGTTAGATTATTTGATTCCATTATATCTGGATCTCTGTTTTGTTCTCTCATATGGTTTGTGCTTCTTGTCTTCTCATTTTGGCTATCTTTCCATGTCTATTTCTATGTAATAAGCAAAGCTCCTAAGTCTCTTGGTCTTATTTGTGTAGATTTGTGTAGTAGGTGTCCAGTGGCACAGTCCTGAGAGGGATTCAGCTGCAGGCCAAATTTAGCCCAAGCCTCTATCCCTCTGGGGCTACCTGTGGATTCAGCAAGCCATCCACAGATGCTGTGCTTATAGTTGTCTCAAAAGTCCACACCAGAAACCAAGGCCAGCTGCCTCCAGTGTGAGTCTAGGTGCTGCTCAGCAAGGAGCACCTGACTCGCTGAGGATATACCTGGATGTGGCTTGGGTGGGGCTGCGAGTTGGGGGAGGCAGGGTTTCAGGAAATCCTTTGGGCAGAGTGACCTCTGTTATCCAGTTAGATGACGTCATGGATATGGCCGTGCTGTGTCCGCGCACTGGGAGAGGGGAGGGCTCAACAGGGAACAATGGAAACTGTAGGCACTTCTGTACAGAGCGAGTCTCACCTAGGCCCTCACTTTGAAAATGTCTCCCTGTAAGTCCCTGGTGCCCCCCGCACACAGCCGAATTGGCACTGGTGCTCAGAGCAAGTGCGTCCTTCACCACGAAAATCCGCTCTTGGACGCAGCCCCTTTAAGAGGCTTCTGTTGCTACCACTGTGGTAGCTTTCATCCAACTCAGCTGCTCGAGACTGGGCAGCCCCACGTGTTTGCCCTGTTCTACCTTCTGCCATTGCAGGGTGCTTTCTTGGATTTCTCCCTAGTTGTATGGCTTGTTCTTCTAGATCCCAGGTGATTTTTCCTTGCGACTTCTCCTTGTTTCTGTCACAACTTTGACTTGGTTGCCAGGTGGATGAACAGAGCCATTTTTTTTCCTCCCCATGAACATGTATTTTTATTTCACTTGGATATATAAATAGAAATAGAATTCCTTGGCCATACAGGAATTATATATTTAATTTTTAGGAAACTGCCAAAATTTCCCAATATAAGTGTATCATTTTACATTCTCATCACCAATGTATGCAGGCTCCAGTTTATCCACATTTTGCCACACTTTTTATTATTAGTCTTTTTTTTATTATAGCCATTCTGGTGGTTACATAATGATATCTCATTGTAGTTTTAATTTACATTGCTCTAATAATTAATATTTATATATCTTCTTTTTAAAATTTTAGTTATTAATTTCAAGTATATAGTACATTGGTTAGACATTTATATAGTTTATAAAATGATCCCCCAATTGCTCTTTCCTCTGGCTGTCCATCTAGCCATTACATTAAAGCTAACTGCATTCCCTATACCACTCTCCTCATCTTTGTGACCATCTATCAACTACTAATTTGTACTTCTTTAACCTTTCACCACTTTCTCCCTTTCCCTCAACCAATTTCCCCTCTACCTGTCACCCAATTGTCCTCTATATTTGTGAATCTGTTTTTGATTAGTTTGTTCTTAGATTCCACATATAAGTGAAATCATATGGTATTTATCCTTCTCTGCCTGTCTTATTTCACTCAGCATAATAACTTCTAGGTCCATCCATGTCGTTGCAAATAGTAGGATTTCATTTTTTTAATGGCTGAATAATATTCCATTATATATATGAACCATAACTTCTTTATCCAATTGTCTGTTGACAGACATTTAGGTTGCTTCCATATCTTGGCTATTGTAAATTGTGCTGCCATGAACATAGGAGTGCATGGATCTTTATGAATTATTGTTTTATTTTTCCTTGGATAAATACCCAGAAGTGCAATTGCTGGGTCAAAAGGTATATCCATTTTAAATTTGTTGAGAAACCTCCATACTGTTTTCCATAGCGGCTGTACCAAATTGCAATCCCACCAACAGTATTTGAGGGTTCTCTTTCCTCCACATCCTTGCCAACACTTGTTCTTTGATTTATTGATGATAGCCATTCTGATAGATGTGAGATGATATCTCTTTGTGGTTTTAATTTGCATTTCTCTGATGATTAGTGACCTTGAGCATCTTTTCATATGTCTATCGGCCATCTGTATTTCCTCTTTGGAGAAATATCTATTCAGGTCTTCTTCTCATTTTTAATTGGATCATTTGTTTTTCTGTTATTGAGTTGTATGAGTTATTTATGTATTTTGGACATTAACCTCTTATCAGTAGTATCATAAAAAAATATCTTCTCCCATTCAGTCGGTTGTCTTTTCTTTTTGTTGGTGGTTTCCTTTGCTGTGCAAAAACTTTTTAGTTTGATGTAGTCCCATTTGTTTATTTTTTTCTTGTATTTTCCTTGCCTGAAGAGATATGTCTGAGAAGAAATTACTAGTAGCAATATCAAAGAAATTACTGCCTATTTTCTTCTAGAAGTTTTGTAGTTTCAAGTCTTACATTTAAGTCTTTAATCCATTTTGAGTCTATTCTTATATACAGTGTAAGAAGGTGATCCAGTTTCTTTTTTTGTGAGTGTGTATCTGTCTAATTTTCCCAACACTTTTTATTGAAGAGGCTGTTTTTATCTCATTGTATATTCTTGCCTCCTTTGTCATATATTAAGTGGGCATATAGGTGTGGATTTATAGAGCCCAGAAATTCTGTTCCATTGATCAATGTATTGATCCATTGGTCAACAATACCATGCTGTTTTGATTACTGTAGTATAATATGATATCAGGTACTGTGATACCTCCAACTTCGTTCTTCTTTCTCAAGATTGCTGTGGCTATTTGTTTTTTTTTATAGCTCCATATAAATTTTAGGATTATTTGTTCTAGCTCTCTGAAAAATTTCATTGGTATTTTGATAGGGATTGCACTGAATCTATAAATTGCTTTGGATAGTATGGCTATTTTAGTGATGTTAATTCTTCCTACCCATGAGAAGGGTACATTTTTCCATTTATTTGTATCTTCTTCAATTTATTTTTTCAATTTCTTATAATTTTCTGAATAGAGGTCTTTTACCCCCTTGGTTAATTTGATTCCCAGGTATTTTGTTGTTTTCGATGCGATTGTAAATGGGATTGTTTTCTTAATTTCTCTTACTGAAAGTTCATAATTGGTATATAAAAATGCCATTGACTTCTGAATATTAATTTTGTATCCTGCTGCTTTACTGATTCATTAATCAATTCTAACAGTTTTTTGGTGAAATATTTAGGGTTCCCCATATATAATATCATGTCATCTGCAAATAATGAGAGTTTTAGTTCTTCCTCTCCAATTCAGCTACTTATGTTTCTTCTTTGATGAACTATCTATTCAAATATTTTATCCATTATAATTATGTTCTTTGTCTTATAACTAAGTTATGCAAGTTCCTTATATATTCTGAATGTCTTTTTAAAATTAATATAATTTGCTTTTTAGAGCAGTTAGGTTCAGAGCAAAGATAAGCAGAAAATATACAATTCCCTTGTCTCTACCTCTCCCCAAACTCTTCCAATATTCACATCCCACATTATAGTAATACATTTGTTACAATTAAAGAAGTTACATTGACATATTATCACACAAAGTCCATAGTTCACATTAGAGTTCACTCGTTGTTGTATATTTTATGAGTTTTGACAAATGTACTATGACAGGTATCCATTCAATGACACACTATACTGTATGTCACATAGAATAGTTTCACTGCCCTAAAAAGAGAGAGCACAAAATCTGCAGATGTTCAATGTTCTTATTCAAATTTCTAGTAGCTTGTTATGAATTAATGCATCTCAATAAATTGTTTATTTTTAGTCAACTTCCAAGTCCTTAAATATACAATTTTGATAATTTTGTCCGTTTAAACTTGTTTTCTGAAGAGAGGATTTGCCAACCTCAACTTTGCTGTAGCTGGAAGTCCTGTCCTGAATAAGTTTTTAATTCACAGTTATTGATGTTTACATTTTTTCCCATGAAAAATCCCCTGTGCCATTAGAAACATTAATAATGAAATATTTCTTACAATTCTGTTCTGCAATAGTCTCTGAGATTTTCTTCTAGCCATTGATGCTTACCTGCAAAATTTGACGCTGGAACTTCCTTGATCTGAATGTAAAGTGTCAACGAAATATGATTAGATAACTAGTGTTCTTATTACTTCTTCAAACTGTTCTTAGTTTGTTACCTGTTTGAGAGTTGCCATTGTTCAATCATTCCATCAGGACTAACAGCTAAATTTGTTCATATGCCTACAATGACACAACTGTCAACTGGGTAACAGTTATTATGAGAGTTGCCTCAATTAAAGAGATATTAAAATGTGAAAAACTACCTCTTACAATTGATGAAATATGTTAACATTATAATCCAGTTCACTTTAGAGAATAATTTAGGATTAGATAATCTTTATTGCATCTTATTCAAGAGTCTCAAGACCCTAAAGACAACAAGAGTTTCTTTCCTATTGTATACATGAAATTATACATGATAGGGATTATATACATGAAATTATCTTTCAGAATGGGCTCAGAAAATAGTTATTGAGAGAATCTGTTTTATTTCTTCTCTGTACATTTCTACTGAGACTATGATTTTGTTAAAAAGACAATAAAAAATGTTTCACAATGATTTGAGTCAAAGAAAAGGGCAAAGCCATTAGAACAACTTGAACTGATTCAAAATCCTTTCTGTAGTGAAATTTCAGATTGGAAATTGGCTTTAAAGTATGGAATTAATCTATTTTTGTCTTTGAGTATTAATACTTTTTAAAATTCCTGACATTTAAAGAACTTGAGTAGGTTTTATCTTTATCTTTTTCTATGTTTTGTACTTAGTATTCCAAAGCCCTTATAAAAATTAGATCATAGTAGAGGAAACAAATGTAGGGGAAATGAACATTTTTATCCTCATCAGTCACTTCTGCACATAGGGAAGTACTGTTTTGCACCTTTCCAAATGGCTTGTTTTATATATCTGTTATAACCTCAAAACACATGACTTTAGGGAGGACTTGGTAGTTGATGAGAGAAATGAGAAAGGCACAGTGCCCGGGGGTTCTAACTTCTGGCCACATTGATAACCGTCATCAGATTATAAATTTACAGAGTTGGAAAAAATTGTACAGATCATTTAGACTTGATGACACAAATACAAAGGCCTAGAGAAGCCAGAGAAATAATGCAAATGAGTAGAGCAGGCCAATTTTTATGATTTTGCCTGTATTTCTTGAAACACATAGTCCTCTCAGTACATATATCTTTTCCACACTATTAACAGTTGGCATGAGTAGGGAGAAACATTTCTCTGAGACAAACAGTAGTGCAAGTGAAAAGATATATGGCTAAATTTAGCCTGCTCTCCGTTTTTGTAAATGAAGTTTTTTTTCTTTTTTTAGAACACAACAATACTTATTTATTTATGTATTGTCTATGGCCATTTGCATGCTATAATGACAGAATTAAATATTGTGATAAAGACTATATGGCCTTCAAAGCCTAAAATATTTACTATATGGTCCTTAATAGAAAGAGTTTGCCAACCCCTGATAAATGACATGTCACAGAACCTCAATGTTAGGAGAGAGAAAGTGTTGGGGACTGTAGCAAACTAGAAAGTGTGAGCTCCATCTAACGACTTGACTCGTGTGAATTGGCTCAATGTTGCACATAAAAATTTTAATTTTATATGAAATCTTCCTGTTTTTAAAGATTGATTCAATATTTTATTTAAACACTGTGATTCAATATTTTATTTAAACACAATATTAATTTATTATTTAAATATTTTATTTAAACCCTCAGAACCCCCCATATGTATTCAGGCTAGATTTGGCCCTCAGACTGAAGCTTTATGACTTAAGATCTTTTTTTCTTAATTCTGATTTTTCCATTTTTTCTTTCTAAAAGTTATATTGTTTTTTTTTTTAAACAAAACAAAACAAAACTACTCTGCTACTTTTTATAGTTTCTTTACTTCTTACACATATTTTCAAACCTATCTTTTAAGTATGGTTGTTTTATAGTTAGCACCTGATAATTCTAGTATCTGAAGTTTTTGTGGGTCTGTTTTCTGTTGTTATTTCTGCTGCTTATCACTCATGGTGGCTTCTTTTTTTAAATGCCTGGTTATCTTGGGTTATAATATATTCGTCATACTTGAAAGATTTATTTGTGGGAGTAACTCAAGGCCTAGGATGAAGGCATTTTCTTCTTGACGGTATTTTATTTTCTTCTCTCAGACCCATAAAGGAACTATAAAGTCTGGGGCCACCTTCATCCAAGTTCAACACTTTAGATTTCCTGGACCACGGAAAGTGGATTGGGAGAACATGAAAGAGTAGGTTTATCTTAAAGTTCTAGTTTACTGTGGAGAGATTCTCCTATTAAATACCTCACAATATGTGGGTCTAGCCTTTTAAATTTCTACCTCCCATAGAGATAAGCAAAATAAATATTAAAATTTGTTGGAATTGACAAATGCCTTCTTTTTTACTGCATTGGTTCCTTGTTTTCCTTCAGTTTATCCTGATAATCCTTTTATCTCTTGTTAGATCTTTGATGTTTTTAAGAATATATTTTTATATATTTCATACAGTATTTTTAGTTTTTAGTGGGAGGGATATCCAAATAGCAACTCATCATTATCAGAAACTGGAACTGGATCTATTTCCACCCTCTCATTTTATAGATGAGGAATCTTTAGGCTCAGAATGTGAATTATTCAAGATAATACAAATAGCACTTTGTAACACTTGGATTAGCACTTAATTTTCTTGTCCTCCAAACCAGAATTCTCTTTACTATCCATATTTTCATTTTAGGATATTGGTCGGTGGTATGTTGGCAAATGCTTAACAACTGAATTTCTGGAAAAAAAATTTCTAATCACTGTTTATGCCAATTTCTATGGCATAAATATTCCCATTGTAGCCAATTTCAAGCTACCAACTTGATGATACTGAACACAGAATTGAAAAAAGATGCATACAATTGCCTCTCATGAGCTGGTACAACCTGACTCCAGCATACCGCTGTACCTAACTGAGAGAGAATTAACATTTTTTAAATATTCCTACATGTCAGACACTCTACTGATACCATCTGGTTTAATTTTCACAACAATATTGTTAGGCTGTTATTATCCTGATCACAATTTTATAGATGAGAAACTTGAGATTCAGAAAGATAAAGCTATTCAAAGTCACACAACAAGTGGCAGAACCAATATTTGAAACCAGGTCTGTGAGATAATCAGAGCCAGTGCTTTTCTGATATCCAGAATTATTTCATGAGAGATATGGTAGACCTAAAATCTCCACAAAAGATGGAATAATTGGGAGTATAGCAAAGGTTTTCTTTCCAGGTAGTTCCCTAAACTACTTTCTCTTCTGGCTAGTTGGCATCTTCCCTTGATTCTACTATAGTTTTCCAAAAAATGGTACCCAATTTAATATAATGCTACTTCCTTCTTATTCTATGAATCTTCTCAAGATTACTGTACAGTTTTATACTAAAATCTAATTTCTTAGATGCTGCCCATGTCTCTCTTTCAATTCATATTTGGCCCTGGTTCCTTGAGAGCATCTGTCCAATCATCTCTCCCTTCCTTCCTTCCTTCCTTCCTTCCTTCCTTCCTTCTTCCTTCCTTCCTTCCTTCCTTCTTCATGTCTTTTTCTTCCTTCCTTCCTTCCTTCCTCCCTTTTTTCCTCCCTTCCACCCATAAATATGCCAGACATTGTGTTATATTCTAGGATATAGAAATTGATTTGAGGGGTTAAAATCTTTGCCTTAAAATTCTCTATATAACATCCAAAAAATGTCAAGAATGTTGATAGTTCTTCCCCAGAGGAAAAAAAATTGTGTTACAAACTCCATGGAGTTTCTTAAAGCTGAGAAATCAAAGTAGTCTAGCTAGAAAGCTGGTTGTTCTTTTCCCCCATTTTCATAGTTCTCTATTTTGCAAGAGGCTCCTACACTGAGAAGGAGGGAGCATATTTTAAAGTGACAGGTAGACAAACTAGCATTCTCCAGGAGTCCTCCCACTTCCAGCTGCAGAGGATGCCCCTTTTGACCTAGTTGGAGACCCATTTAACACATCTATTTCAAAGGATGGGGACTAAGTTCCTTTTGACCTCCTTCCAGCTGCAAATTCATAATCTGGTTCCCCATTTTCAATAATGATTTAATATAAATATATTTTAAATAATAATCACGTCCTTCCCTCTGCCCTCCCCTTCACAGCTGTGGTTTCCTACTATGAGATTCATCTGAACTGTGATTAATATGTGTGTTTAAAGAAACATGTATTTCTCTTTTTTTCTTCCTCACAGCTGTATTTTCCCTACCTTAGCAATTTCTTTCCTATACATATTACCCATATGTATTTTAGTTCCAGAATCACAGAAACATTTTTTTAATACTGAATATTGTAACTATGTTCTCTTCGTACTATACCAGTACCCTTACTCTATGATTCCATCCCAACATCCTGAAGCTTTTTTAAACAGATATCCTCATATGTCTCAAGTGAGTAACAAAGTTCTGATGGCAAGTGTTTAGTAACCACAGCTCTTCTTTGTCTCTTAGAAAAGGCAATATTCCTTCTTCCTTCTGGTCACTGAGCACCACAGTTCAGAGCATCCCAAGAATTTTGGGTGCATGAGATTGTATTATCTGTTAATTGAGCATTCTCTTCTTTATGTCATCCAGGGCCATATTTTTTAAATTGAGGTAAAATTCATATAACATAAAATTAACCATTTTAAAGTATATAATTAACTTGCATTTAGTACATTCAAAATATTGTGTAACCATCATGTCTATCTAGTTCCAAAATATTTTCATCACACCCAAAAAAGACATCCATTCTCCGTTTCCCCCTCCATTCAGATCCTGGCAACCATTAACCTGTTTTTTGTCTCTGTGGAAGAGTCATAAGTTTCGGATATAAGTGTCAACAATATTACTTATTTAAACAAATTTCTGAATGTGGTTTGTTCCACAGTTGAGCGATGAAGTTCTCAAAGCCATAACTGTCTAGCAACAAGATCACACTAGCACATTATGCTCTTACAGTTAAAGATTATCTTGGTGACTAAATCAATGAATGATGGATTGGAACTGGATCTGATATGGTTCAGAAACCCAAACACATGACAATTGAAAATTGTGAGAAAGGAAATTTCTGAACCCCTCCCAACAATGACTGAAGACCTAAAAATAGTCATAAAGGATAGTTTAAATAAAGTCTGTCATCAGAATGTAAGAAGACATCAGAGTAACATAAAACTGGATGGAGAATAGGGAGAAGCACATTCAAATAACTTCTAAATTCCAAACACAGAGATTTTATAATATCTCTATACAAAATCTAAACAAAGGGAGGAAGAAATCTTTAGCTTCACTCCTCTCCCCTAGATTCAGTCATGACACTTGTGCCTCTGTCTTACTCAATTAATTCTGGAAGTACATGAATTGAGGTTAGGGCTATGTCTTTTATCCCCCTCCATTACAGTGCTTCCTCAGTAGCCTCCCATGTATTAATTCCAGAGGGTTTTATAGGTGTTATGTAAAAGTGGTTTCATGATTTGTTCAATTTTTCATTTTCTCACTCATTCACCATTCATTGATTCATTGGTTCATTCATTCAACAAGTGTTTACTTAATTCTTCTAATATATTTACCACTGCTTTAGGTTCTGAAAATAAAGAAATGAAGAAAACAGACAAACCGAGTCTGTTTATTAAAACAATATTCTTTACTGCAGGTCCTCCAGGATCTAAATTTAATGACAATGGGAATTATTAAGCTTCAAGAGGAATTTCAAAAAATTTCTTTAAGAAAGATTTGACCACATGAAACTTGCATTCTTTAGAAATACCTTAGGAAATGCATTATTATTAAGTGTAAAAATTTTCTTTTTCTGGATTCTGTTACACTGCTATAACCTAATTCTCCAAGTAAGTCCCCTTCTTATTCTTTGTAACAGAGAATATGGTTTTTTCCCTCTTCAGAGTACTTACCACAGTGTGGACTTACATGTTTATTTTTTTCAACAAACTTCTTTAATTTATTTCAACCTAATAAACATTTTTGAAGGCTCACTAATGTGCACTGTCTATGCTTCTCTTTGCATCTCTCCTATCTATTAAATGTTCTTCTTGCTTCAAATCCCTGTTGGATCTACCCTTCACACTGCTGATACAATAATATTTCAAACATATTCCTGGTAGGGTCACTTCCTCACCTCAAATTCCCAAGATAAAATTCAACAACTTTAGCAAGAGACAAAATGTCATTAATGATTTGTCTCCTCCATCTTCTCTCATATCTCTTACTTCCCCCATGCCTCTGACATACAAAGCTATTTATATATCTTCTAGTGTTATGTTCATCTGAGTTTTTTTGTGAAATATTTATGCTTTATCGTCATCCTGAAATGGTCTTTCTGCCTTCATAGAACTATGTACTAATTGGTCTTTAGATAACTCACATGTCTTTTACAGTTATATGTTTATTTTGGGATTTACTTGCTTATGCTGTCTCTGCTGCTATTCTGCTAGTTCCACGAAGACAAAATATATTGCACCTAGTGGGCACTCAGTAAATAATGTGAATTTGTTGAAGGGATAACTGAAATAATAAATTTACTTATCTATCACTTTCATTTATTTTATTTAGTATTTGAGTTCTTCTCTCTTTCAAATTTTTTTTATTTCTCTAAGATTATGGGGAACTCTAGAAAAATACTGGACAGGTTGACTACTGCAGGTAAAGAATTTATATAAGGTCACATTTTTCATTGGGCTTGATGATTGCTGTAGGAGATGAAAACTTTATAGAAAAATCCCCTGTATGCAAAAAGTCATATATTAAAATAATAACTAATATTTTTGACATTGTTGTATTTAGCACTATTTTAAGCACTTTTACACAGAATAACTCATTTAATTATTATAACAATCCTACAACATAGACACTATATTATCTCTTTTTTATCTATGCTATTATTAATAGTAAGGTGCAGTAACATCTTCAAAGCTACACAGCTCATTAATAGTAGATCTGGAATCAAACTGTGGTAGTCAGGGTCCCTGCTGTAAGCCACTATGCTCTAACATTTGTATTTACAATATTCTCATGCCCTTGAAGCTGTAATACTCTCATATTCTTGGAGCACAATCAACATTCACAGCAGGATGATGTTTGCTAGGAAAAGCAATTACGTCTTTGAATGTTTCATTGACCAGACATTTCATCTCTGCCCTTAAGGAGAGAGAACATTTTCAGGAGTTAGTTATTTGTTTATGATTACTCTAAGGTGTATCAGGAATTGAACTCAAGTAGTCTTACTCCAGTCTTCTACACTCATTAATCATTAGATCATATTGCCTCAAGAACTTTGTAGTCAGTGTTATGTAGAGCACATATTACTCCCTTGACACTATTTTTCTATATTTTTTTCCTTTGTGGTTTTGATATCTGGTTTTCTTTTGTTGTTGTTTAATTGGTTGTATATGCTGACACATGAATATGTTTAAATTTTAACTATAATTGTGAAAAGATTTGAAATAATGAAGCTTGCCTTGGGAAGAGTATCTGTTGGAGTTGAATTGAGAAAAGTCCTGAGTAAATTGGAAAGGGGAAGAAATTGGTGATATGAATGTTTGGATCTAAGGGAAATAATAGCAGCAGGCCTGAATCTCAGGAAAGGAAGGGATTGAGAGCTTCTCTAAATAGAGTAAGGAGACTATATTACAGAATAGACAGAGAGGGACTCTGGCAGATGGGTTAGAATATTTCACTGTGGCTCATTGTTGCTGAAAGGAGGCAGACAAACTAGGACAGCAAGATAGTAGTGTACTCTTGTTCTTCAGATAAGAAATAATGGTTATTATTTATGGACATCTTCATATAAATAGGTATATCCATCTACATCTCTCTCTGAATAAGGTCTTTGTGGAAGTAAAGGAGAGAGAATAACGAGAGAGAATTATTTCATCTCAGAAGAGGGACCTTAGGTAAAAAAGCTTTAGTGCAGCCCCACAGCAGCTTGCATGTTCTGAGGATGGACTTATAAAGGGAGACTGGATACAAGAAGGGATACACAAAAGGCCCCATAAAAACAAAACAAAGCAAATAACTCCCCTGTCCAAACTAGAACCAGTCTGGGTTATAATCAAGGACATACATTAAAGCACAGTTCTAAATGAGATAGCACCTGTGGCATGTTAAATATGTGTTAGTATGCCTAGTACATTGCCTAGTGTCTTAGTCTGCTTAGAGCTCTACAAAAAAAATATCACAGACTGGGTGGCATACATTGAGCAGAAATTTATTTTCCACAGTTCTAGAAGTTGGGAAGTTGAGATCAGGGTGCTAGCAGAGTAGATTTCAGGCTAAGACCTCTTCCCTTGGCTTGAAGACAGCCCTCAGTTTGCTTTATGCTTACATGACCTCTTTGCGTATACATGGAGAGAGAGAGATTTCTGATGTCTGTTTCTTTCTTGTAAAGACATAAGTTCTATTGGATTAGGTCCAGATCCTTTTGAACTCATTAAACTTTAAAGGCCCTATTTCCAAATACAGTCGTATTGGGGGTTAGGGCATCAACATGAATTTGGCAGTGAAGGGGACACAATTCAGTCCAAATCACCTAACATACAAAAAGTATTCAATAGATTTCAAGTAGATAAATATCTTCAAGGACAAGGACTGTGTTACCACATAGTAGCACATAATAGATAGTTAAAAATATTTTTCATATAAATGAATGATATGCTGTGAAGCCTGATGGCCTAGAATCAGAGATAACACGTATAGTTTGAGGGCTCAGGGCCTGAACCTACAAAATCAAGTGCTTCTTTTACAGAGCACAGTGTGAAAAAGACTTCTGATTGGTCACACTTGTTCCTAGTTGTATATACCCTGTCCACAAGGTCGTCTTTGACTAGAAAGGGCACTAACTAACCATCTACTCCTAGAGAGTGGATTGCTTCCCATTTAGTTTTACTAGTTTGTCTGTAGTGTTTTCCTCTGGGTCCTTAGAAACCTGCCACCCTTGAAAATGTTTTCAATAAGTAAAAATTAAAATGCTCATATAGGTCAACTGGTTCTTGGTAGATATTAAACCAAGGTAAAAGATTTTCTCATTTTCTTTCCTGCTCTCTGGCCCCAAATCATTTGGAATTCAATGACATAATATTTCATTTGCATGGAGAGAGTATTCTTGAATATTATCTTCTGGTAAACATGCCAGGCATGGGTAATGAAAGAGATGGAAAAGGTGACCTGGTCTCCAACATCGATGTCCTCCTGGACCACAGGAGCAGCCGGGTTTAAAGTTTTGATATCAACTGAGCTTGATCTTTGGAATAGTGCTGGATATATCATGCTTTTCTTTTTCCTAGGAGACTGGGCATCATTTAACAATTGCCTCTTTGCTGATTCAACAGGAAAGGCGATAGATGCCTGTCCACTCACAAATACTGCAATTGATTCCAAAGAATATGAAGGAGTGGCTGTTGCGCCCAGGTCTCCAAAGAAAAAGACACAAAGTTTAAGAAAGGATTCTGAATCTTTGCGAGAGAGAGGAACAGGAATGGAGGGAATTCCATGTACTTTTTTTTCTGCTAACTTTTAAAGGAAGGCCTTTCTCAAACTGTCTAGATTTATTTATTAGTACAACAGACTTTTAGTTAGACAGGATACTTTGGGAGCAAGGGAAGTAGGATTTTCAAATTACATGTACCATATCAATAAAATTTCAAAAACTTGGTGGGGACAAGGGATAGGACAAACAGAGTGTTGTCATAATTTTAATTTGCCAGGTAAAGACATGAAAACACATTCACACAACTAACATCTGCTAGCACTTTATAAGAGAAAGAGCATTTTAATATAATAAAATGAACAGTTCCTAATTAGAAACAAGAGCTGACAAACACACCACTTGAGCACACACATACATATGGATGCTCACATGCAAACATCATCCTTTTTTTCTCATTTTGCTATGGGCTTGTTAGGACTTAATCTTGGACAGCTCTGGTCAATGTGTGGTTGTTATGAAACCACAAGGCTAGGTAATTTCTAAGGCTCCTTGAGATCTAAGATTCTACAATTCAGTGAGTTATTCATGACTTCTTCCTTCTAGTATCTCTCACAAATACATTGAGCAGGAGAGTCATGGCATACAAAATGAAAACACATGTATGACCAAACATGACACACAGAAGTAAAAAATGAAAACCATGTAAAGAAATGGCTTTACTTCTCTAGTGTACCTCACTCTTGGCCTAGGTTTCGATTTTTTCCAGGACTCAAATTCATTTGTTCAACAAAGCACGTATTTGACCATTTTCAAGGTCCAATGGATATGCTATTTTATACAAATTGCTTCAGGTTAAAAGCTTTGCTCAAGCCTGTAATGTGGCCAGAGCCAGAATGAGTTTGAGCTAAAAGAATTATGTAATGAATTTGCAGCAGAGTGTATTTACTGTTTATTACATAGGTAGAAATTTTTAATACTTTAGGATATTTAAAAACATACTACATCTGTTTTATTTCCCTTTCAAACTCTTTCTATATGCTTTTTCTTTACACTGTTCACACAGATACTTTGCTACCCCTTTTCCAATGGCTCTAATATGACATTTAAATGTCTACGAGAATTTCAAAATCATTATTCATTTCCTCAACTAGGTAGTAATGCTGTCTAAATTCTGGTTAGGCATTCTCCTGTTGTATTATCATCAACAGTTACTTTCCCAATTAGTCTCTGCCATGAAATACCAGGAATCATATTGTGGTTCTCCTTGGAAGAACTCTTAAAATTCTCCTGCTCTGTTTGTGTCCTTGACCATAACATTCTTGAGCTTATTGTCATAGCTATTTAGTGAAGTTTCTGGTAATGGACATTTCCTGTGCATGGAATGTGTGTTAAATGACTTGCTGGCTCAGAAATGCAAGAACTCAGTCTCATCTGAATCAAGTGGTGAAATTATTACCCATTTGAATGGGAGATTTCACTATAGAAGTTTTATAACCACCATAATTCCTTGTGGTTAGATTTTTCTGACCAGTTTAATCTTTTGAAATTGTAAATTTCATAGAAGATGCTCAGTGTGAGAAAGGTGAAAGGAGCTGATGGATGCCAATTGCTCTAGACCATGGTGGATTGGCAGTTAATGTGGTGACATGATGGGAGGATGCAGAAAATGAAGGCAAATAATTAATGATGATGTAGTTTAGACACTTAGAAATGTAATGAAGTTGAGTTGAATTGTTCTAGTCAATATATAGTCAGGACGTTATTAACTTGAAAAAAAGATTCTCAAAGTTCTCTACAGAAGGATATTCTCAGAACTTCTTAAAATGTACCAATAGGTGGAATGCACCAATGTTTTTGAGCAATTCTGGGAGAGTCAAGGAACTTTGTCAACAAGAATCAGAGAATTTAGGTGCCTCTGTCCATTAGCATATCCCCCCAAAAGCAATATGGGAAAAAGTGGGAATATGGGTTGAAATGAGGTAAAAAAAAAAAAAGAATTTTAAGGTAAAAGAGAGGAGAATTAAGACTCTATTAGAGAGGAGTGAGTAAGTATCAGGGAAGTAAGAGTAGATGGGGAAGTTAGAATTTTTAAAGAACAGTTTCTAGAGTTTTAAATCAAGAAAGGACCAAAGATCAAAGAATGACACTTCTGGTAACCAAAACAGGAAAATATGTGCTCACTCAAAGTTACAAAAAGAGAAAACTATGTCCTGAGTGTAAAAATAAAGATGAGAGGAAAGTTCATCAACGAAGCTTTATTTGAGAGGAAATGAAGTGGAAAAGATGACAGCATATATGTGTAGCATTTCAGAGTCTACAAAGCATTTGCTCATACATTATTTTACTTGATTCACACATAATCCTGGGCAGTAAAAGAAAAACTAAGATTTTTCTTCAGAACAGGAAACAGATTTAGAGAAATGAAGTAACTTCCTCAAAGTCACGAGGTTAGCGAGTGGTTGGCTAATACTTTCATTTTCCTGAATCAGGGGCCTTTGTGCATTCCCCTCTGCCATGCTGGAAATCTAGGACTTTCCTTCTTGGCTTGAGGTTCATTCTCTCTCTTCTGAATAGATGTACAATATTCTATATCAGATGTAGACAATTTTTTTTTTCTGTAAAGAGCCAAATAGTAAATATTTTAGGTATTGCATGACATATCTTCTCTGTCCCAACTATTCAACATTGCCTTTGTAGCATAAGGTAGCCACAGACAATATGCAAACGAGAGTATGGCTGTGCTCCAATAAGACTTTATTTACAAGAACAGGTGGTAGTCTATATTTAGGTGGCCTGCGAGCTGTACTTTGTTGACCCCTGTTCTATACCATAAAATCTCATGAATCTTGTTGTCCTTGTATAAGAACTTCTAATTCCTCCCACTCTGTGTTTGACATATAAATTTCCCAACTAGATAATTTTGGCTTTTTTAGGTCCTACATATTATTCTTACAACATAATGTTGATACTCCTCCCATCAAGAGTTGGGAGCCTGTGTTCTCTCCCCTTCACTGTGGGTGGTATTGTGACTATAGCATCAATGTTACATAACTTCTGAGGCTATGTTATAAAAGGCAATACAGCTTTCATCTGGTTCTCTTGGAACTTTGAGCTACCAAATAAACAGTCTGACTATCTTTAAGCTTCCATATTGAGGAAGACCAATCTAGCATACGTGGAGTAATCTCATAGAGAACCCAACACTACATGGAGAGAATGAGGTGTCTGGCCAGCCCTCAGCTACTTTAATTCCCCCACTCCCACCACAGCTGTCTCATCTCTAGGCACTGTCTTACCACAATGGCATGAGAGACCTTGATCCAAGAGCCCAGAACCCCTGACCCACAGAAACTGTGAGATATAATAAAAAGATTGTTTTCTTTACCCACTAAACTGTTTGTAGCAATACAGAACTGGAGCACCTGTCCTCTATCTTCCTGTCTTCTCTTCCTGAGCAGGTGGTGTTCCATAGCAGTTGAAGATGATGGTTTCTGATTCAGTTTTCTTTGTTTCAGTCTCAGCTTTCACATGTTCTAACTATGGGATATTGTTGCTTAACCTCTCAGCATCTCCATTTCCTTATCTGCAAAAAGGTTCTACTGTAGATAATATTTTTTGTCTCAGAGAAAAGCTGTTATAAATATCAGACAAGTTAATGGATATGAAACGTCAAAGAATAGTGATTAGCAGATAGTAATGCTTTAAGACTAGGTATTATTATCATTTCATCTCTGCCATCATGCCCAATTTTCTAAAGATAAGATGATGAAGGGACATAAAAAAGGTTGTCATGGAGCTGCCATCTCTCTGCTGATGACACCCAAGTAGAAGTTTCTAGCATTGATCATTCCACTGCACACCAGATGTATAATTCCTATGGCCTACTTGCTTTATGGAATGTCTCACAGTTTCCAAATTTAATATTTAATGAAAAATTAACTCCCTATCTTGCTACAAAGGTATATACCAAACCTCTTATTTTGTCTTCTTGTTGTACAAATGGTTCCACCATTCATTAGGTAGGAGTCATCCAGAACCCCTTAATTCACACACACACTGCATTAAATCCGTCAGTAAAGATAATTGGCTTTGTCTTCAATGTCTTTCTAACCAAAATGTAGGTCAAGAAACAAAACATTACCAGAACCTCAGAAAACCTTCATGCTTAATAGCTTCCTATAATCATCTTTTTCTTCTTCCCCAAAGGAAAACATTATCCTGGCTTCTAAAGCCATGACTTAGTTTTTCCTATCTTTGATATTTACACAAATGAAATTATATACATACACAAACATATATGTCATTATAACTGACTTCTTTTATTTATGTTTATGAAATTCAACTACATTGTTGCATATAGCAAAATTTTGATCAGTTCCATTGTTCTGTAATGTTCCAATGTTTTAACATACTTCTTTTTATTTACCTAATTCACTGATAATGAACCTTTGGTTTGTTTCCATTTTGGTGTTATTATGAAAGATATTGCTATAAATATTCATGAGTGTGTGTGTACATGTGTGCATGTGCATGTGTGCATGCTTGCATGTGGACATATGTATGCATTTGATTGGATAAATACTTAGAAGTGAAACTTCTGGGTCATAGTTTGTGCATATAATACTTTGCATTTCTACTGGCAGGATATGAGTTATATTTGCTTCACATAATTGTCAATACTTTGTATTATCTATCATTTTCATGTTATCTATGCTGGCAGGTGCATATGGGTACCATAATGTAGTTTTTATTTGCTTTACCCTAATAAATAATGAGGTTGATCACTTTTCCATGTGTTTATTGACAATTTGGATATGCTCTGTGGTGAAGTACCTGTTTGACCCTTTTTGAGGTGTCTATGTTCTTATCAATTAGGAGGTGTTCTTTTAGAGTCTAGATATATGCCTTTTATCAATTATGTGTTAACAATATAGTCTCTCATTCTGTGGCTTGTCTTTTCACCTCTTTAAAGATATACCAGAATTCTCATTTTAATGTGGTCCAATTTAGCAGCGCTTATCTTTTATTTCAGTTTTCGTCTTTCTGGTTAGAGCTTTTGTGTCTATTTAAGAATATTTTCCTGCCTCAAAGTAATGGAGATATTATCTTTACATCCTAGAATTATTGTTTTATATTTTAAAATTAGATACACAATCCACCTGGAAATTCATTTTTGTCTATGGCATGAAATAGCAACAAATTTTTTTTTTCTCTATGAATATTCAATTGAACCAGCACCCTTACCAGAAGGAAAATCCATTTCCTATTGCTTTGCAGTATCATTTTGACCATAAATCAAGTATCTTTACATTCATAGGGCTATTGCTATTATTAATATCTGAGTCCAAATAACTGTCATTCTTCACCTGGACCAGTAAAATTGCTCTGTGACAGGACTTACTATTTTTTCCCAATCTCTTCTACAATTGATTCTCTTCACAGTAAAGTGACCTCGATTTGTTTTGTATTTTTAATCAATTAATTAATTTAATATTCTACTCTATTGTCTATATGTTTATATTTGAACCTAAACCGTACTATATTAATTACTATAGCTGTACAGTGTTAATTCAATGTTAACATCCTCCTTACCCTTATTTTGTTCTTTTCTTTTTTCTTATCTCCTCTCCACTCTTCTTCTTCCTTTTTTTTCTCAAGAATATATATATTTTTGGTTTTAATCTCAGATTCCCCCTCCCAGCTTTATTGAAATATAATAGACAATTAGTTGCTGATATTTATATTGTACAATTCAAAGTGTTTTTTTAATTATAGATGGCATACGATAATATATTAGTTTCAGTTGTACAGTATAGTGATTAGAGCTCAAGTGATCACCCCACTAAATCTAGTACCCCTCTTCCCCCTTACATATTTATTACAACATTGTTGACTATTTTCCTTATGCTATACTTTATATCTCCATGACTATTTTGTAACTATCCATTTGTATTTCTTAATCCCTTTGCCCTTTTTCACCATCCTCCCAACCCCCCTCCTGTTTAGTAGCCATCAAAATATTCTCTATATCTATGAGTTCATTTCTATTTTTGTTGTTATTGTTGTTTGTTTTGTTTTTTAGATTCTGCATGTATGTGAAATCATGTGGTATTTGTCTTTATCTGACTTACTTCTTTTAGCGCAATACCCTCTAGGTCCATTAAGACAATATTTTTTCCATCCCCTTCCTTTTAGCTTGTGTGTGTCTTTTAATCTGAAGTGAGTCTCTTGTAGGCAGCATATGTAGGAGTCTTGTTTTCTTATCCATTCAGTCACCCTATCCTTCGAATGGAACACTTAATTATTTTCCATTTGAGATACTCGTTGATAGATATATAGTTATTACCATTTTATTTACGATTTTGATACATATTTTTTTCCTTCTTAAAGAAGTCCCTTCAGCATTTTGTGTAATAATGGCTTGGTGTTGATGAACTTCTTTAGCTTATTTTTGTCTAGAAATCTCTCTATTTGTCTTTCGATTCTAAATGATAGTTTTGCTTGATAAAGTATTCTTGGCTGTAGATACTGGGTTTTCACCACTTTGAATATTTTGTCAAGTTCTTCTGTCTTGCATAATTTCTTTTGAGAAATCAGATGCCAGTCTTATGGGTACTCAATTGTAGATAACTAATTACTTTTCTCTTGCTACTTTTAAGATTCTCTCTTTGTATTTAACATTTGGCATTTTAATTATGATGTATCTTGCTGTGGGCCTCTTTGAGTTCCTCTTTTCTGGGGCTCTCTGAGCTTCCTAGGGATGTATGTGTATTTACTTCACCAGATTAGGGAAGTTTTCCATCATTATTTCTTCAAATAGCCTTTCCACTTCTTGTTCTACCTCTCCTCCTTCAGGTACCCATATTACATAGATGTTTTTACACTTAATTTGTCCCAAAGACTCCTTAAATTATTATTATATTCTTGGCTTCTTTTTTCTTGCCATTCTGATTGGGTGACCTTGGCTTCTTCATGCTCTATATTGGTGATTCGATCCTCTTCTTCAATCACCCTGTTTATTCCCTCTAATATACTCTTCATCTCAGGTAATGTAGTCTTCATTTTTTGACTGATTCTCTTTTATAATTTTCATTTCCATTTTTATGTTTTTTTTATCTCTTTGTTAAAGTTCTCACTGAGTTTATCTACTCTTCCGCTAGGTTCATTAACCATCTTTATAACCAGTGTTTTGAACTATGCATTTATTAGATTGCTTGACTCCATTATTCCTAGATCTCTGTTCTATTCTCGCATATGGTTTTTGCTTCTTTGTCTTTCCACTTTGGCTGCCTTTCTATGTCTGTTTCTATGTACTTGGCAAAGCTCTAAAGTCTCCTGATCTTATTAGCATGGCTTTGTGTAGTAGGTGTCCAGAGGCACAGTCCTGAGAAGGGTTCAGCTGCAGGCCAATTTTAGCCCCACCTGTGCCCCTCCTGGGCCACCTGTTAAGATTCAGCAAGCAACCCACAGATGATGTGCTTATAGCTGCCTCTAGAAGCCACATGAGGAACCAAGGTCAGCTACCACCAGGGCGGGTCTTGGAGTTTGCTTTGCAAGTTGCATAGGACTCGCCCAGGACACAACTGGATGTGGCTTGAGTAGGCCATGAGATGAGGGAGGCAGAGTTTCACAGAATCCTCTGGGCAGAGTGAGTGACCTCTGTTATCCAGTTTGATAATGTCTCAGCTATGACGGGACTGTGTCAGCACCCTGGGAGCAAGGGAGAGTTCCACAGAGAAACAATGGATACTGCCAGCACTTTTGCTTGGGAGAGAGACTCGCCTCTGGCCCTCACTCAGATAACTCAATGTCTCTCTATAAGTACCTGGTGCCTTGCCCATGCAGCCTCCCAGAGCTGGTGCTCAAAGAGAGCAGGTCTGCACCGTGAAAGTCTGCTTGCAGACACAGCCCCTTTAAGAGGCATCTGCAGCTGCCAGCTGCTGCTGCCGTAGCTTCTGTCCCACTAGGATCCTTGGATGGAGCAGCCTCACATCCTCAACCCTTCTTACCTACTCCCATTGCTGGGTGATTTATTTCTCTCCCTAGATGAACAAGCCCTAGTTGTAGGGCTTGTTCATCTAGACCCAAGGTGACTCTGCTTGCTGTTTGCTTCGTGTTTCTGTCACAATTTTGATGTGTTCTAAGAGCAGATGAACAAAGCCTCTATCATCTATGCCATTTTGACTTCTCTGCTCAAGAATATTATTGTAAGTTCTTTACAATAGCTTAACTCTATTCTTTTCATACTTTTGTACATAATTGTTCTGTATTTTTATTATTCATGTCCTTTAAACCCCATGAGCAATTAATATCATTTTACATCATAAATATTCATTTGAATTTATTGACATATTTACTATTTACATTGCTCTACATATATTCTTGCATGTTTGAGCTTCCTTCTACACTCATTTTTTTTTTTTTTGCCTGAGGAATATCTTTCAGCATTTTTTTAAATGTTCAATTAGAGACAAATGATCTCTGTAGTCACTTATCTGAAGTGTGTTTATTTTTTCTTCATTTTTGGATTTTATGTGCATGAAATTCAACCATGTTATTGTGTGTAGCAGAAGTCTATCCAGTTTCATTGTTTATAGTATTCCAATGTATGAGTATACCATGATTTATTTATCTAATCCACTAATAACAAATCTTTGGCTTGTTTCCAGATTGGGTTATTATGAAGGATAATGCTATGAATATCAGTATGCATTACTGTTGGCATATATCTAGATATGAAATAAAAATTAGTGCAGATATAAGATGGTAGTTTTTCTATTGGTATTTTAAAGGTATCATTCCACTGTCTTCTGGATTTCATGGGTCTGTTAAGAAGTCAGAGGTTAGTCTCATTGTTTCTTTTCTAGTTCTGAGTAGGAAGACTGATCCTAACCATCTAGTCAATCATGGCCAAGAAAAGAACCAAAGTGATCTTCTTATAAATAATCTTATAAATCTTATAAATAATTAAAAATAAGCTTAAAATGCTTAATGGTTTTTCCATGGCTTTTAGATATAATTCAAACTCATTCTGATTTATCAGATTCTGTCTCATCTGCTGCATAACTCTCAGAACCTTTTCTCATACTCTCTTTCTTATGTACTAGATTTTAGTCATATTAGCTGTTCTATCTTTTATAACAGTAAATTCATTTTAACCATTGACTACTTCTTTTTAACATTCAAGTCTGAGCTCAATGATATCTCATCAGATATGCCTTCTCTAAAAACCTAAGCTAAGGTAGCTCATCCCATTCACTATTTTTTACATCACTCAGTTCGATGTTCTTACAACACTTAAAACTCTTCATCCAGCTTATTCTTGTAGGTTTTCTTGTTTATTACTCTCTCCTCTTACACACACTAAGCAGAAGCCTTATCTTTTATTTATTGTGATATCCCCAGCACTGAGAACAATAGTTGGAATATAGTCACTGCTCAATAAATATCATAGTATCATAGGAAGCACTTCCAGAAATGTTTTAAGAGACTAATAAAAAGAAACTAAATTTAGAGTGGTCAACATGACCAGAAATGATTTTGAAAAACTATTTTACATGAGTAGTAACCCAGAGTTATGAAGCACTTCCATATATATCAATAGTTTTCATTTGTTTCTGACCAGAAAAAGGATAGAAGCCAGAAAATGGAATGTAATCAATCTAAAATTAAAAAAATGAACACTTTCCCTTAAATTATGATTAATTTTTAACTACGGATTTCATGTCTAATAGATTATCTCTATTTTTTGTTAGGTAAAGACTTCTGAAATTATACTCTGATTTAAAATTTTTCAAATTACAATACTGTTTTTGACTGTTACATAAATCTAATTTGTAGTAGCAATGTTTTCTCAGAGAGTATTTTATAAACACTTAAGCGTTGCACAAGACCTTAGACTTCAAGTATGCTCCATAGAACATACTTTTAGTGTTATAGTTCACTCTCAGTTTTCCTGCCCCTCTCTAGTGGTGGCACAAGAAACAGTAACCTGACTTAAGGGCAGGCAGGAGAGGAGGAAGCCAAGGCAAAGGCTTGCATGATCAAAACCCAACATAATTTTGTTGACCGCTTCTAGTCTGTAAGTCTTTTGGGAAATATTTATATTTTTCCCTACTCTACTTTGTCAACAAGGACTTTCATTTCCCTCTTAAGTGGCTTAGCCCTGAAAGGAAATAGAAAAGTGGGAATAATCATTTAAGAAAGACAGCCAAACCACAACTACACCTTGTTCTTTTGAATTCTTGCCTGTCCTTGTTTGTGTTTGATGTTATATAGGTTCTATTTGTGTGTGTTCCATTTGTACCTGCTCCCCTTAGAGCTGTACCTTGTAAAGCAGCAGAAGTATGAAAATTTGGTAAACATTTTCTTATTAAAATGAATATATTGCTTGGAGATCGGTTCATCCCTGAAGGATGCCACTGCCAGTCAATCTTCTAAACCAATATGCATAAGCCACAGATGTTTCCTCAGTAGTGTAAAGGAGCATTCCCTCCCCCACTCCCCTCAGATCCCACTTCCATCAGCACAGATCCATTTTCCTAGATTTGGAGCTGTTTGCTTTATGGCCCAGTATGGTCTTTATTCAAAGAAAACTTGATAATAACACATATGACAACAAGTTGCCTTCCCTTGTTCCGTAGAAACATGACTTAAGCCCACAGACACCAGATTTCTAGCTTTAGAGAGTGTTTTTTGGCTTCTTTATTTAAAAAACAAAACAAACAAACAAAAAAACAGGATCTACAATTGTAATGGATGAAGAGAAGTCAAAAAATTAAACAACCAGGTTCAAGCAAATTTCTCCTCCCATAGCATGCTTTTCACAATCTTCCCACTTTCCTTCTCACAGCACAGGACTCTGTGAGAACAATGTGGGGGATGAGAGTTGGGGATGAGGCAGGGAAGAAAGGATAGTTACTTTATTATTATTCTATTTGTGACACAAAACTCTCTTTAAAAAATAGAAAATGTTTATTTTACAGAAGGAAGCTGTAGATTTGAGCCCTTTAACATGCAAATAATGGTCCTGATTAGATTCTAACAGTTTCACTGTTATCATTCTTTCTGACACAAAATGACTTCAGTAATCACTAGAGGATTCTGATTCCTCTGTTGTTTTTCTTTCTCAAGATGGTTTATTGGATTGCTTCATTGTAGAGTTCATTTAAACTCTTGAAATCCAACACAGTTTATTTTAGATTTAAAAAAAATCTATAAACTTGAACTCTTTCAGTAGCCTCACAGCTGAGCCAGGTACTCTGACCCTTGTACCCGGTTTCTGTTAAACAATTGACCAAATTGGACAGTGCACATTTAGGTAAAATGTTAGACTTGAAATTCCATCATGAAGATTCTGTTTCCCAAATACTTCGATGTAGTGAAACAGTCAGATTTGAAACTTTGGAGGGTGAAATACAGAAGAAACTGGTTGACTGCTAATTTGATAGAAGCAAATTTTCAGGTCCTACCAGGATGCCAAAATGGAATTTTCTTCTTATATCCCAATTGTTGGTTCAGTTTAACACAGGGTGTGGTTGCAAGCAAACAATACCTAATTTTTAACTCTTCCTTTTCTTACTTTCTTTGTCTTTCTGCTAATTTTGTACACTTTTTAATTAAAAATTTCCTGATGATGACTTGGTACATTCTAGCTCACCATGATATCAATCTTGATTAAAATATTAAAATTCTCATAGTGAACTTCTGATGGTTGATGACATCCACTAACTCAATGTGATTTATGTTGCCTTTCTGGATGAGATGCTCTACCATAGCTGTACTTCAGTGATGGAATATACAAGGGACTATACAAGAGAATAAAATACACTTTAACTCACAGTGATCCAACTCCTTTGTTTCTCAAGGAAAATGATTACATAATTGTTTCTCCCAGTTCTATCATCTACCACATAACTGGAATTAGGACATAACATAATATATACCAATTATCTTGCTATCAGAGTACTATGTGCATATAAGCATTATTCTTTTTGGATTCAAGTACTGGTTCTATAACTTATGGGTGATGTAAGGGATTTTCAAGCATAATTTGTGTCATAGACAATTTGTGTCATAGAGTGGAACTGCAGAGTGACCATCACCTTTAGAACATCCGTGAGCTCTTTCATTCTCCCTTCTCTACCCGGCTCATCGTTTTATTTGCATTGCTTGCCAGGCCCCTCTAGATTTCTTAATTTGCAACCTTTATTCTAAGGTCACCTCCTCTGTAAGACATCCCCAGTTCTATCCAGATGAAACTTATCTTTCTCATCTAAACCCTCCCCCAGCCCCATGAACCTCTATTATGGCACTTAACGCCTTTCTATCTTTAAGAACATGTCTTAGCCCTCCTTATTCATAATTATTTTTCTATATTCATGACTGCAGATAAACAGTAGATTCAGGAAAATCATGGACAGAATAGAGAATCAAGATGTGGGGGCAGGGGTGAAGTGGAGGAATTAAAACAGATTTGAAGACCACAGGATCTGATATATTTATCAAAGGTGAATTCAAATGTTCACAGTAGTCAAAGCAAAATGAATAATTGCCTAATTCTATATGTGCTCATCCAGAAAAGGATGCGAATTCCATAGGGAAAGTGAATGTCGTCTCTAAACATTATAAATCTCTTGATTGCTAGGAACAAGTCTCTTTTCTACTTCGTATTGCCCACCCCCCCTCCCCCGCAACATCTTCCATCACAGTAACATGTTCTGGAAAAGCATTCAAAAAATATTTTTTGAATATTTTCCTCAGAGATTTCATTGTCCTGAGGAATAGCCAGTTTGCTTCCTGAGCTTTGTGAACTCATAAGGGCAACTCACCCAACATACCATCAGTTGGTCAACTTGGAAGTTCTTGACAGACAATAACCAATAACTGACCCATTATGACACTTTGTCTCCAAATACCCACTACTTCCCATACCTCCTTAATAATTGAAATGATTGTTTATCTTATAATACTTGGTGACTTAAACATAAACTTAAATTTCCTTCTTATCTCATTACGCACTTTTTTTTTTTTCTGGTTATAACTCCTACAAATGTTTCAAATAGTTTTGTCACAGAAGTGCATATTAATTAACAAAACGTGGGTATTGTGGGGTATCAAGCAATTTTTCATATTTATTGGACCAGATTCTTGGTTTTGCATGTTCATATGCAAGTCTGTTTAATTAGAGGTATGAAGAGGCCATGGAGAACTAATTATAGTGAAGACAAAGGTGGAATAACACAGACAGCCACAAACCATCCTATTTGTTCAGGCTTTTTATATCCCTGGACTGCTTCTAGAGTTTTTTTTCTATGAAACAAAAGAGTTTGGCTCAGAAGCTACAGCAGGGAGAATGCCAACCATTCTGTGTCACTGTCTTCCTGCCATTCCCTAACAAGTAGGAGTGATATACTTGGCTCCCTGCCTTGGTGTCTTTGTTCACAGCTCCCAGGAATCTATCTACCTTTGTATCTCCTACTTTCCCTTCCTTCTCTATCCTGCCTATGCCCTCCCTCAGTCTGAAAGCTTATCCTGGCTGCTAATAGGTAATACCACTGCCAGCTTTGTCCTTCTCATCTAGGTGACCAAAGTATAAAGTTTCAACACGAAACTTTTCTCAGAGACTCATAGGGCCTGAGCAACTTTAAAGCTTTTGTTGTCTTGAGTTGCTGGGAAAGGAGAGAGCCTCCAAGTATACAGAAGTTGCTACAATGGAAAGTTTCTTTGTTCCTAGTTATTAGCTGAATGAATTATTGCCTATTAAAGGAACATGAGTGGAATTCTCTACTTTCTCATCTCTCTGACTCTGGCATCTACCTCTTCATGTTTATACTCAGCGGTCGAATAATTCATTTCAGATAGTTTATCATAGTTCTGTTCAGGAGATGGTCCCCTACTGCCTCTCTGTGAAATGTAAACACATCAGCCCAGTGTTTAAACTCCTTAGCTTTGCCAAATCAAAAGTGCAAAGGATATAACAACTTGAAAGAACTTTATTAACAGCAAATCTATTCCCTTGAAAAAACAATAGATTGAAATCCAGAGAGGAAAGGTGACTTGCTCAAAGCCATACAGCTATAGATGACAAAACATTTTTTTTTTTTTGAGAATGGAAGGAAAAGGTCAAATTCCCAGCCAAAGGTTCTTTTTTGCTAAAACACATGTGCCTCCTTAATCATAAACTAGTGAGAACATAGAATGATATACAATTATTGTTGAGTCCTGTGTGCAAATGTAAGGATTTGATGGTTGGAAGTTTGAGGACTGAAAGCTTGTGTTTATGCTGACAGTATAACCAAGTAGTTAAATCTACAGACTTTGGGGTCAGAAAGACCATCATTAATCCTAGCTGTCATCTATTAGCTGTCTACATACTTGGACAAGATGCTTAACCTCTCTGATCCTCAAAGTGCTCATCAGTAAGATGGAGTTATAGCTTTCTTAAAAAAACTATTGTAATGACATTACTAAAGAATAAGAAATAGCTAAGGGAAATAATGATCATTAAAATTATTCTACAATGCTCACAGAACACTCCTGTTATGCAGAATAATGTGTTATCTCTCTTCGCATATCCTTTCCCAACTTCTTTCTACTTTTCTCCTCTTTGCCTTTGAATATACCACCTTTTGCAGAAGTAATTAAGATAAGGTCATACTAGAATAGGGTTGGCCCTAAATCCAATGATTGGTGTTCTTATGAAAAAGGGGAGGACACACAGAGACACACAAGGAAGAAAGCCAAGTGAAGATTGGAACAGAGATTAAAATTCAAGGCAAGGATAATTGGGAGCCACCAGAAGCTAGGAAGAGGTAAGAAAGGACTCTTCTCTAGAGCCTTCTAGAGGGAGAATGTCCTGCCAACACTTTGATTTTGGACTTCTACCCTCCAGAAAGAACACCATGAGAATAAGTTTCTACTGTTTTAAGCTACCAAATTTGTAGCATTTTTTTTATGGCAACCTTAAAAAACTAATACATTACTCAAACTGATTGATGTCTATACTATGAAATAGGAATTTCAACTCAGGTTGTATGTTCTAGTCAACATGTCAAGATGCCCATTTTTCCTCTTGGGCCAGTTTATCATTAGGATCTTTTGATTCACTACTTTGCTGGTACATATAGCCTAGAACTAATTTGTTTTAATTAAGTCTGTCACCTTTTTCCAGTCCCATCACATCCAGTAGGAATTCCAGACATTACCATTTTGTATAATGTATTGATTTATATCCTGTTGTATTATTCTTCTAGCAATCTAATGCCCATCCTAAATAAATGTTAAAGGGATGAGGGAGAAATGTTTGGCTCTAGGCTGTAAGTGGTACCAAGTTTATAGTGTAAAGTACTTAGCACCAGATCCTCAGGCTTGATGAGTCCCAACCTTAATGAAGCTGTGTTTTTCACTGTCCTGGTTTAGAGGGGATCTTGAGCTGGCTCTGCTCAGTACCCGAATGATCCTGAGAACTTTTTCTGTCCCAACACTATTACTTCAGTAGTTTTAAGACTTATAGGTGTCCCAGGAAATTACAAGGGAGGAACTTCTTCAGATGTGAATTTAGCATCACTTTTGTTTGATGATTACCAGAAAAGTTTTAGATATAGACAAAGTACAGTTCTTGGCAATTACCTACATAAGGGTCAGCTCACCCAGACCCTAGAGCAGAGAGAATGCTCAATGCAGTGAAGGCTGCGCTGTCCTGGGTGCTGGCTCAGCTCTCATGTGCCTTCTGGGTGCTCTAACAAGTCCCCCACAAACAACACTTTGCTAAAAAAATCTATGTTCCTGTCAGACAGTTCACTTACATTTCTGTCCTTACCTCCTCATCTGTTTCACCCTCTCCCTTTTTGTTTTATTTGGGGTGACTTTGTCTAATGGGTAAAAAGTGTCCTGCAATCTCTCTTGATGTTTCTCTCAAACATTTTATCTATCCCCAGAGATCTTTTTGTTCAAAGGGCTAAGGTTTTTGAAAATGGTACCTGGAAGTATCCTTTAGCTTTCCTCCTTGTCACATCTTTCCCTTGATTCCATGAGCTCAAAATGACCTAGCTACTTCTATAGAGAGAAGATAAAGTAGAAAATTGCTATGTAAAAAACATCCATTAAATTTTTTAAAATATTATCCTACAATATTGAAAGCATTCTAAAAAAGTTTTTACAATTAACTCACAATTTTCAAATATTGTTTCCCAGACTCATAAAATACCTTCCAGACAGATGTATGAGTGATTTATGGACTATATAGACTAAACATCTGTAGACTGTGATGAGGTTCTACATGTGACCTCTTCAGGGGCACGAGTAGTTATCTGTTTCATTAACTTGGGACATCACCCAGCACATGGGTTCTTAAAAATGCTTCCACATGTCTCCAGAGTCCCTGGGTCTAGGTTCACAACAGCTCCATGAACCTTGTTTGAGACAAGGATCTATTTCCTCTTTTCATGAAGGATAAGTAATGGCATAGGACCAGCCACAGCATTCTGAGCAGACTGGGAAAGAGTAGACTGGAAATATAGACGAGTGATGCACAGTTCACACCTTCTAAGAAAAGAAAGTTTTCTTTGCTGTGAGAGTTTCACCTGTTTATCCCAACCTGATATAGAATCAGCTTCTTATTTCCTGATTCTGATATGAGATATCTATCTCTGAGCCTCTAGGGATATGCTCTCCTCTCCATCAAGGCAAGAGGTGGGATGTCTCTGGTATGTGTATTATGGAGTCATTACTAATAGCTGCTTGGCCTTGCAGCTGTGCAAGGCTTTTGGTGCTCTTCCCAATGCAGTTGAGAGTATCCAGCTACCTTATCTTTTCTTGTTTACTCCTCTCTATAGCTATTACTTTACTCTTCCTTTTAGATCAAGCAGCAGCATTCTTTCTTCCTGGTGTTCTGGATCTATTCCTGTTAACCTATGTCAGCAGCTAAGGTCCATGTAGGCAAAACATCCGACTGAATGGAGATGACAGCCCTAGCTTGATCAGGCCACATGTGGCCCATTTTCCTACACACATGAGTACCATCCTAGACTGCAAGGGAAACTGCCAAAATTCTGCAGCTTACTGCATCTTGCAGATTGGAAAAAGGATTATAGACTACCTTTTATAACCTTCTCTGAACTTATCTGGTATTTTGGAGAACGTAATTTTGGCCTGACAGAACAAATGCATGAATGTAAAAGAGAAAAATTCACTTTGGCTTTTCTATTACTGAGGTCACTCATGGTAAGTAAGTATTTTGCATTTGAACTAGATCCTGGACTCTTACTATCAAAGAAAATTTATATTTAAAAAAATCAGTGATCTCTTTTTATAAATTGTGTAGACAGGCTTAGACGGCCATTGTCTCCCTAATCTCTCTCAGACTTCTTATTTCGTTTTTGGGAGCACTGCTTCCAGCAATAAATCTGAGAACGTTTTCTGTTTGATGTCTGACACATCACTACTAACATAGACATAGGAAAAATGTAAGAGCTGTTCTTGTGCTGCACTCCCCCTTCTCCACTCCCCTCCTACCCACTTCAAGTTGTTAATCCTCCAACTATTCTCTTTTCTTACTTAAGCACTAAATTTAGTGTTCAAATCTTTCAGGTTTTCCTTTCGGGTTAGTGTTATCATTTTTTCAGTGCAAAACCATTTTTCTAATCCACAAACCTCCTCCACTTAAAACAAAAATTCAACATTCTTATTAGGCGACCAGATACTATGTGTCTCTTTTGTGATGCAATACATCACCCAGGATGTGTTCAAGCCAAAAATGTTTAATTTGAATCTTTTAAGCCTTTAACTGCTAGAAAACATTTCTATGAGTCAGTATCATAAAACACAGTGGGTGGGGCAATGCGCTAGATGGGGAGAGAATTAATGGACAGAACAACCAAATGCAACTTGTAGTCTTGGATTGGACCTGGTCTGAACTACTCACTTTTAAAGGACATTTTGATACAACTGGGCAAACTCAGAACTAGATTAGAAATTAAATAAAGTAAACATTTGCTGGTGTGGAAAGGTAGAGATTGGTAAATAAAAAATGTAAATTACCATACAGCATGTGTGATGTGATTTTATTTTGAACTAAAAATACACAAATATTTTAACACACATATATGTATATATACATATATATGTGTATACTTATAATATGCATAAAAAGATCTGTAAATATATACAATGCTTAGTGTTAGTGTAAATGTCATGTTTTTATTTTATTATTCTTATTGATCTATATTTTCTGAGTTTCTATATTTTCTTGCAATAATTACATTAATCAATTAATTAATTAAGGAAGAATCTCATTAGTAATGATGTTATGACTTAAACTGCTTTTGGTGAGACATTAGAGTTGTGAGAATTTAAATAAATGTGGTAGTTCAATTATCTTCATTTTTGTGATTCTTAAGCATCGGGGGAAGGTAATTCTTCTGGAACCTGGGTCTTCATTTATTGCTACCCTTATCCACCTTAATTAATATTTTGAACATTCAGCTCATTTATTAAAGAAGAGTGAAAAAGATAATCACTGATAGAAAAAAAAAAATAACCCAAATCCTGATGTCTGAAGCTTCATTGTCATTCACACATCTCTCCTTTTGTTAAAACAAACTATTTAGAGCAAAAAGCTCTAGAGAGGCTGTCTAGCTACATGAGGGAACAAAAAAACACAGAAAGTAGATGACTCATAAATGACAGAAGGTTGAATTATTAATTTTCAAATTTGAGCTATATATTCTTTAGGTTTAAAGGAATGAAGAACTAGGTAAGTACTTTAGTCTTAGCTCTAACTGTTGAGTTACAATCAATAACAATCTCATCTCTCATTCAGTGAACTTTTTTGAAATACAGAATCACATATCTCATCATATTAAGAGTTTTTTCTTTTTGCATTCTTTACAAAATCTATGAAATATTATGACTGTTTTTTAGCTTCTGATCATTTACACTTAGGATCAGTATGCCATTAATAAAATGCTTAGTAGGATATGGTTGAGGAAAGAACCCTACTGTGTATCATGAGAAGACTCCCTAAAGGGAGATAGCAAAAGCAGTCATTAAAACAGTTATGAACAATGTAACTACTCACATTTTTTGTTTTGTCTTTAAGGATGCCTTGAGACACCGTTGAAAAGCTCACTAAAATCCAGATGCACTATGTGTGCTATGTGTTTTCTTAATTTCTTACTCAATAAACCCTATGACAAAATGAAGTGAGGCTTTTTCAATAAAACTTGCCCTAAGAAATCCATACTAACTCTTTTTTAATGATATAATATTGCCTTATATTGTGTCATAAAACATAGTTGGACGAGGGACATCAAATTCACCAATCTATGCTTTGCAGAATCAATATTCTTCATCATTTTGAAAATATTTGCATTTTTTCTAAAGACTGTCACTCTCGGTGATGCCACAGCGATAAAAGACAGAAGTTAGCTGATCTCCTCTTACTTTCTGAGGTTTCATTGTTTCCAATTAGGATCCATGAACTAGAGCATCCAGGTTCTTACAAACACCAGGCCTATAATAAGCTTCAATTCTACTCTCTTTTTCCAATATTTGTTTCATCCTTTCTAATAAAAAGATCAATTGTTTTGGCAGAGGAGATGGCTGCCTCACAAATTTTGCTACCTTTTTGTTATCTATAAAATTACAATTCTAGCCTTTCTTTATTATTTTTATCTCCAATATTAAAAAAAATTCTGTTGATGTTCTTTCCAAGTTTCCAAGTTTCAGTTTATTCTCAACATTAACTTTTTGAATCCATGCTGTGTTCTATTGTTGATTCTTGGTTATGTGCCTTTATTTCTATTTTTTGTACATTCTTTTGCAACTTTAAGCTACTTAGAAAGTTCTCTGTGTATCCATTAAATTTTAGGGTACTTCACACATTTCTCCCTTATTGGAAACACTTGCAGTTGCGTAGTCAGAATTATGGTTTGGAGAACAGCCTGACCCCCTGGAACTACTTTTACACCATTTCATGAAACTGAGTTATCTATTCTTTTATCTTCATGAAGTCCACTATCCCCAGGACCTATGACTGTGATAGCAGACATCTGATTCTGACACTGTCATGACTCACTGTTGTGAACATGAACAGCACTACAAATCAATCAAGCTACCCTTTCTCATGGTTTGCATTTTTCCACAGAGTTCTTCTCAGTACTGGGTTCTATAGCTACCAACATGTGACTTGAGTTGGCACTTGGTTTCCTATCCATGCTCTATGGCACCTGATTTTTAGAGAATTCCAAGGTTCTTTTTATTCCCACTTCAATAATATATTCCTCCAAATGAATCAGATTTAAGAGATATGAAGGTATTAAATATATAACTCAAGAAAGTAATTACATAAATAATAAATAGCATGAATTTGGCTGAAATATCCAGGTACATTTCAAATGCTTTATTACTCCTTATGTTCTCCCCAGCTTTGTTCCTTTAAGGAGGGAATTCTCTATCACATATAACACTCAAATCTATCCCCTGGTCCAGTCCACTAATGTAAGCTCCTAATTCTAATTTTTCAAGGGCTGAGTCCAAAAATATACTATTATGAGTGTTTCATAGTGTCCATCTGTGTGTCCGGTAGCCCTTCTAGTTATCTATTGCTGCACAGCGAATCATCCCAAACTTATGCCTAAGAACCACACTAATAATTTATTTTTCTTTTGAGACTGTAATTTTAGTAAGACTTGCAGAGATAGAGCCATCTCTGCTCCATTCATCATTAGCTGGGGCAGCTCTACTGGGGATGGTAGATCCATTTCAACATAGTTCAATATAGTTCACTTATGTGACTGGCAAATTTATACTGGCTGTCATTTGGGAACTGAACCAGGGCTTAGCCTAAGGTCATCAAGCCCTCTCCATATGGGACTTTCTGCAAGTTCCTTGGGTTTCCTCACAGCAATGGTTTTGAGCATGTCACAAGAAGAATAAATCCATGATATTTTTATATCTTAATCTTGGAAGTCGCATGGCATTTCTCCTGCTGTACTCTACTGCTCAAGGCAGTCAACTAAAGTTACCCAAGTTCAAGGAGAGATGTAGACTCCACCTTTGGATGGTAGGATAGCAAGGGTCTAAAAGAACATGTGAGTTAGGAGATGTTGTTGAGGCTCTCTTTGGAAAACATTATCATCTGCCACAATACAAACTAAGCCTGTTCAGTGCTCTCTGTCTCTTGGTAAATCAGGAGTTAAATGGCATGGCTACCTCATATGATGACAATGTCATGACTTAAGGAATGTTTCTTTAATTCCTCTGACTCATTCAAGCAACAGATATTGACAACCAACTATGTGTTAGCACGGTGTTAGGTGCTCTAGTGACTCTTAAATTCACATCTGAATTTAGAGAAGTCCATTTCTATCATAACTTCACCCTTAAATATTTCATAGGGATTTAGTCCTTTTTTTTTATTCTCAGAGACGAAGAGTTTTTAAATAATCTTAAGACTTTGATCTGGATATAAGGGGTTATTTTCTGCACCTGCCATATAACTACTTCTCACTTATTATCAGGCTAACATTCAAGATATTTGACATACATTTTATCTCAGGCACTGACCAAACAGCATGGGCACTGACCAATCAGATCAGAAGCTAACCTTCAAGAACTGGTATCATCATAATGTTAGCAGTATGTGTAACAGTTGAATGCCTGTCTACTGACTAAGGAGTCTTATTTTTATTTTTCTCTCTCCATTCAAAGCAATGAAAAAATTTTGAACATATCCTTTGTTCAGGTGCCTGGGTTTGGCATTAAGGAAACAAAAATATATATATAAGCACATTCTGTATGTTTGCTTTTGCTGGAATTGAAAAGTCCTTTGCAATAACTGTGTCTTCTGTCTAGATGTTTTTTCCCCAGATATACATAGAGATCACTCCATCACTTTCTTCACTACTCTGTTCATATGTCACCATATCAGAGAGTTCTTCCTTGTTCACCCTAATTAAAATAGAACCATTCCATTATTTCCTATCCTTAATGTATTTTTCATAACACATAGAAACACCCAGAACATTATAAATGTATTTATTATTTGCTTTCTTCACTAGAACTAAAGTAAATGAAATTATGTCCCTAGCCTAAAAAATACTTAGCATGGAGTTAAGTGTTCAGGAAATATGTTTTGAATTGAATTCAATATTCGATGAGATGTGGAAATGGAAGGAGATGGCATAGATAAACACAATTGAAGTTCAAGACAAGGTGTCAGGAGGAATAGTGATGCCATGAACAGAAATAAGGATGGCATAGATTAGAACTGTTTTCATTGTGGTTGCTGTTTTTGTGCCACATCCAAAGTTTTGTCTCTTTGGAGGTACAAATTTGATCACATTCTGAAATATCCCACAGATTGTAAAAAAGGCAGCTAAATGTTCTAAAATATTCCCTGACAAGAACTATACTTTGTGAGCCATTTGGCCTGCTGCCCCTTTACTGCGCTTCATCTGAGACATCTTCACTACAGGAAATGCTACTCTATCTTAGGATGACCAGTATCCATGGTTAGTTATTAATTAAAGAAAAATGGTAATTACTCATTTAGTCTTTTATCACTGGCAATGCTATTTCCTAGAAGGAATATCCAAACATGATGAGGTATAGAACTTCAGTTGCCTAGCCTAGAGAGGTTTAATGGTGGTCTCGGTTCCCGCACAGATGCATGGGGTTGGGGGAGATAATGGGAAAAGGCTAGGAATAACAGACACAAACAGGACCTCAGGGTCAAGGAGGGCTTCCCAAAAATAATAACTTTTCAAGAGCCAGTGTCTCTCTGGGTGTGAGCCAGTGAACATCAATAGTACACACGGCATGCAAGTGAAAACAGGCAAATGATTTGGGAGTTGTTTCCTGACCATATAAAACAATGAAAAAAAAAGTTCTATTAACATAAAGCGAATAGATGGATTTTTGCAGCTGTAACGTGACCACATTATACATATTAATTCTCGAGGCCTAGAAAAGGTGGATTCTAGGTGGCTTTATTATACAAGAAGCTATAACCAGAGTTCCAATGGTTTTCTGACTTCGGTGATCTTGAAGGAATATGTGTCCAAGAGTGTCTGATGGGGAAAGCCGAAGGCAAAAGACAATAAACTGTGATGAATTTCCTCTACCAACACCATTCTGGGTCTCCTGAACAGTGGTTCTTAAACCTTGCTGCACATCACTTGGCAAAACTTTAAAAATGCCTATTCTCAGGCTGTTTCTGAGATTAATTAAGTCGTAATCTCTGGGGCTGGTCCCTGACATATGTATTTTTTAATAAACTTATTTATTTAAATTAGTTTCAAGTATACAGTACATTGGTTAGACATCTATATTGTTCATAAAACGATTCCCCCAATTGCTTACTCCGTCCCCTGGCCCTCCACTTAGCCATCATATTAATGTTGACTGCATTCCCTATGCTGTGCTCCCCATCCTTGTGCCCAACCAGTAACTACTAATTTGTACTTCTTTAATCTTTCACCCCATTCTCTCAGCCCTCCAACACCCTTCCAGTCTGTCACCAAATTGACCACTATATTTGTTAGTCTGTTTTTGATTAGTTTGTTCTTTTTGTTCTTTAGATTTCACATATAAGTGAAATCATGTGGTATTTATCTTTCTCTGTCTGACTTATTTCACTCAGGGTAATAACCTCCAAGTCCATCCATGTCATTGCAAATGGCAGGATTTCATCATTTTTAATGGTTTAGTAATATTCCATTGTATATATGTACCATAATTTCTTTATCTAATCGTCTGTTGATGAGCATTTAGGTTGCTTCCATATCTTTGCTATTGTAAATTCTGCTGCTGCGAATATTGGAGTGCATAGATCTTTAAGAATTATTGTTTTGGTTTCATTTGGATAAATACCCAGAAGTGCAACTGCTGGGTCAAAAGGTATATCCATTTTAAATTTGTTGAGAAACCTCCATACTGTTTTCCATAGCGGCTGTACCAAATTGCAATCCCGCAGACGGTGTTTGAGGGTTCTCTTTCCTCTACATCCTTGCCAGCACTTGTTCTTTGATTTATTGATGATAGCCATTCTGACAGATGTGAGGTGATATCTCATTGTGATTTTAATTTGCATTTCTCTGATGATTAGTGACCTTGAGCATCTTTTCATATGTCTGTTAGCCATCTGTATTTCCTCTTTGGAGAAGTATCTGTTCAGGTCTTCAGCCCATTTTTAAATTAGATTGTTTTTTTGCTGTTGAGTTGTATAAGTTCTTTATAAATTTTGAATATTAACCTCTTATCAGATGTATCACTAGCAAATATCTTCTTCCAAACAGTCGGTTGTCTTTTTGTTTTGTTGATGGTTTTCTTTGCCGTACAAAAACTTTTTAGTTTGATGTAGTCCCATTTGTTTATTTTTTCTTTTGTTTCCCTTACCCGAGGAGATATATCTAAAAAGAAATTCCTATTAGTAATATCAGAGAGTTTACTGCCTATATTTTATTCTAAAAGTTTCATGGTTTCAGGTCTTACATTTAAGTCTTTAATCCATTTTGAGTCTATTCTTGTATATGGTGTAAAAAGATCCAGCTTCTATTTTTTTTTCATGTATCTGTCCAATTTTCCCAACACCATTTATTGAAGAGACTGTCTTTACTCCATTGTATATTCTTACCTGCTTTGTCATATATTAAGTGAGTGTATTGGATTGGATTTGTTTCTGGGCTCTCTATTCTGTTCCATTGATCAATGTATCTGTTTTTATGCCAGTATCAAGCTGTTTTGATTACTGTAGACTTGTAGCATAGTTTGATATCAGGTAGTGCGATACTTCCAACTTTATTCTTCTTTCTCAAGAATGCCATGGCTATTCAGAGTTTTTTATGGCTCTATATAAATTTTAGAAGTATTTGTTCTAGCTCTCTGAAAAATGCCATTGGTATTTTGATAGGGATTGCATTGAATCTACAGATTGCTTTGGGTAGTATGGCCATTTTAACAATGTTGATTCTTCCTACCCATGAACAGGGTATATGCTTCCATTTATTTGTATCTTCTTCAATTTCTTTTTCAATGACATAATTTTCTGAAAACAGGTCTTCTACCTTCTTGGTTAATTTGATTCCCAGGTATTTTATAGTTTTCAAAGCAATTGTAAATGGGATTGTTTTCTTAATTTCTCTTTCTGAAAGTTCGTCATTGGTGTATAAAAATGCCACCGACTTCTGAGTATTTATATTGTAACCTGCTACTTTACTGAATTCATTGATCAGTTCTAACAGTTTTTGGGTGGAATCTTTAGGGTTCTGTATATATAGTATCATGTCATCGGCAAATAACGAGAGTTTTACTTCTTCCCTTCCAATTCGAATGCCTTTTATTTCTCTTTTTCGTCTTATTGCTGTGGTTAAGACTTCCAATACAACTTTGAAGAGGAGTGGTGATCCCGTTCTTAAGGAAAATGCCTTTAGTCTTTCCCATTGAGTATGATGTTAGCTGAAGGTTTGTCATATATGGCTTTTATTATGTTGAGGTATGTTCCCTCTATTCCCATTTTGTTGAGAATTTTTATCATAAATGGATGCTGAATTTTGTTGAATGCTTTTTCTGCATCTATTGATATGATCCAATGGTTTTTATCTTTCGATTTGTTTATGTAATGTATCAGCTTGATTGATGTTGATCCAACCTTCATCTCAGGAATAAATGCAAATTGATCATGGTGTATGATATTTTAAATGTATTGCTGAATTTCATTTGCTAATATTTTATTGAAGATTTTTACATCAATGTTCATAAGAGATATCAGCCTATAGTTTTCTTTGTTTGTAATGTCTTTGCCTGGTTTTGGAATCAAGGTATGGTGGCCTCACAAAAGGAGTTAGGTAGCCTTCCCTCTTCTTTAATTTTTTGAAATAGTTTGAGAAGAATAAGTGATAATTCTTCTTTGAATGTTTGGTAAAATTCACCTACACAGCCATCTGGTCAGGACTTTTGTTTTTTTGGGAGTTTTTTGATTACTGATTCGATTTCATTGGTGTTAATCAGTTGGTTCAGATTTTCTGTTTCTTCTTGACTCAGTCTTAGGAGATTGTATGTTTCTAGGAATGTGTCCATTTCTTCCAGATTGTCCAATTTGTTGGCATATAATTGCTCATCGTATTTTCTTATGATCCATTGTATTTCTGTGGAGTTTGTGGTTATTTCTCTTCTTTCATTTCTGATTTTATTTTTTTCCTTGATAAGTCTGGCTAAGAGTCTGTCAATTTTGTTTATCTTTTCCAAGAATCAAAGCATGGCTTCGTTAATCTTTTGTATTGTTTTTCTAGATCTATTTTGTTTATTTCTGCTTTGATCTTTATTATTTCCTTCCTTCTATTCACTTTTGGCTTTGTTTGCTGTTCTTTTTCTAGTTTTTTTAATTGTAAGTTTAGATTGTTTATTTGAGCTTTTTCTTGTTTCTTGAAGTAGATCTGTATTGCTATGAATTTCTCTCTTAGGACTGCTTTTGCTGTGTCCCATAGATTTTAAGTAGTTCTGTTTTCATTTTCATTTCTCTCTAGGTATCTTTTGATTTCTTCTTTGATCTCATGAATAACCCATTCATTGTGTAGTAACATGTTATTTAGCTTCCATGTGTTTGTGTATTTTCCAGTTTTTTTCTTGTAGTTGATATCTAGTTTCATACCATTGTGGTCAGAGAAGATGACTGATATGATTTCAGCCTTCTTAAATTTATTGAAACTTGTTTTTTTTTGTCCTAACATGTGGTCTATCCTTGAAAATGTGCCATGCACACTTGAGAAGAATGTATATTTTGCTGCTTTGTGGTAAAATGCTCTGAAAATATCTATTAAGTCCATCTGGTCTAGTGTATCTTTTAGGCCCATTGTTTCCTTGTTGATTCTTTGCCTGGAAGATCTGTCCATTGGTGTCAATGGGGTGTTAAAGTCTCCAACTATGAGTGTATTACTATTGATCTCTCCTTTTATGTCAGTCAACCATTGCTTTATGTTTGTAGGTGCTCCTATGTTGAGTGCATATATGTTTACTAGGGTTATGTCCTCTTGATTTATCGATCCCTTTATTACGTAATGCCCTTTTTTATCTCTTATTATAGCTTTTGTTTTAAAGCCTATTTTATCTGATATAAGAAATGCTACCCTGGCTTTTTTTTTCTTCATTTCTGTTTATGAGAAATATGATTTTCCATCCTTTTACTTTCAGTCTGTAAGTGTTGTTTGATCTGAAGTGGGTCTCTTGTAGACAGCGTATGTATGGGTCTTGTTTTCTTACCCATTCGGTTACCCCATGTCTTTTGATTGAACGGTTTAATCCATTTACATTTAAAGTGATTACTTATAGGTACATTGTTACTGTCATTTTATTATTCATATCTGTTATTTCTATTTTATTTTTTACCCCTTCTCTTTTTACAGAAGACCCTTTAACATTTCTTGTAGTGCTGGCTTGTTGATGATGAATTCCTTAAACTTTTCTCTGTCTGGGAAGCTCTTCATCTCACCTCCCATTTTAAAAGGCTAGCTGGGTAGAGTATCCGTGTTTAAATATTCTTGTTTTTCATAACTTCTAGCCTGCAAAGTTTCCATTGAAAACTCAGCAGACATTCTTATGGGGGTACCTTGTAAGTAACCAGCTTCCTTTCTCTTGCTGCTTTTAAGATTCTCTCTTTGTCTTTCATCTTTGGCATTTTAATTATGATGTGTCTTGGTTTCTTGGTCTGTTTGAATTCCTTTTATTTGGCACTCTTTGTGCTTCCTGAACTTGTATGTCTAATTCCTTTGCCAGGTTAGGAAAGTTTTCTGTCATTATTTCTTCAAATAGAGTCTCAATCACTTGCTCTCTCTTCCTCTTGAGGTACTCCTATGATTCAGATATTGTTACGCTTCATGTTGTCCCAGAGGTCTCTTAAGCTATCTTCATTTTTGATTTTTTTTTCTTTTTGTTGTTCTGATTGGGTGTATTCAGCTACCTTGTCTTCCAGTTTGCTGATTCTATCTTCTGTTTCATCCTATATACTGTTGAATCTTTCTAGTGTATTCTTCATTCCAGTTATTGTATTCTTCATTTCTGTCTGGCTCTTTTTTATGGTTTCTATGTCCCTTTTAATGCTTACTATCTCTCTGTTGAGGTTTTCGTTGTGCTCAGCCATTCTCCCCATAAGTTCATTGAGCATCTTTATAACCATTATTCTGAACTCTGTTTCTGGTAGGTTACTTGCCTCCATTTCATTTAGCTTATTTTCTAAAGTTTTCTCCTGTTGTTTTATTTGTGACATGTTTCTTTGTTTTCTCATTTTATTAGACTCTCTGTGTTTGTTTCTATGTGTCAGGAATATTTGTTTCATCTCTCAGCCTTGGCTAGTTGGCCTAATGTGGAAGGTGTCCTGTGTGGCCCAGTAGCACACTCTCCCTGATCCCTTGTGCCAGGAGCTCTGGACGTGACCCTTGTATGGGTGTGCGTGATCTTCTGTTGTTGCCAAGCTATTATTGTTGTTAGTAGATCAGTGGGTGGGATTAATGTTCAGGCTGACTAATTGTGTGAATTGGCTGCACCCTCAGGATAACAGTTATTGTGTGGGGGATGATCCCACCGAGTGGGGTTTGCCCTAGAAGGCTTGTGTACTTGTTGCAACTACCCTTTTTGTGTATCACTACTCAGGTACTAGTCAGGAGTTGCTCTGTTGTGGTCTGGTGCCAGCCTCCAGATGTGTTGGTTTTGTGGCCCCTTGTGAGGGGCTACCCTATAGGCCAAGGTCAGCCACTGCTTTTGATTGCTCAGGGCTACCCAATGATAACTACAAAGCCATCCGCTGATGGTTCTCTATGATGGATCTACAGGTAAGTAGAAGAGACAATACTGTAGGCAGCTCTCGGTTATCCCCCACCCCTGACCTATGGCAGTTTAGCAGAGAGACCAGTGCTCCTCAAGGCCTGATACTGCCTATCAGATGCCTTTAAGTCTCTGAAACTGGATGAGCCTCTGGGTGATATGCATGTTGGGTGGTGCAGGGACCCTGGGAGTCCCTTGGGTCTAGTGAGTAAATTTCCCGCTGCCACTGCAGTGTCAGTTTACATGTAATCCCCTTAAGAGATATTGCAGCTCATATAGGCAGCAGTGGTCTGTCCACAACTGTTTTCTTCAAAATGTGCTCACTGCACTAGCTAAGGTCTGTTGCTTGCGCTAACTGTTGAACCCCAGAGCCAAGCAGGGCACAAGAGGCTGCTTCTTAATGGGCTTCAGGCACTTTGTGGCTTGGGTGAAGTGGGATCTTAGGGAGACAAGGTCCATTCAGCCAATACAACCTCAGTTTTGCTCCAACTTCTGTGCCTGGGCATTCCTGCTGTAGACACAGATCACAGTGAGACCAGCTGCTGTCAAGGGCATTCCCACAGAGCTCTGTGCTCCCTTGACACAATATTGCAAATCTTGCAGGCAGCAAAGGTCTGCCTGCCCTTGATTTCCGTGCAGTGCCTACCCTGTGCCAACCAAAGTTTGTTGCTCAGGTAAAGGGAAGGTCAGCACTGTGACAATTCACTGTCAATGGGCCTCTGGGCAATTTGTGGGTAAGGTGGGGCAGGGTTTCAGAGAGACAATAGCAGTCAGATCAATACAGTCTCAGTCTTGCTGCAAATTTGGTAACTGTTGTGAGTTCCCAAAGAAGACCCAAATCACAAAAAGAACAGCTGCTGTCTGGGACTGGCCCACAGGTCCCCGATATCCACCCAAGTTCATGTTGGCAGCAGTGATCCGCCCAAGCCTACCTCTGAAATGTGAATCACAGTGCTGGTCACTCACTGAGAATGACATATGTATTTTTTAAAACTTGCTAGGTGTATTAGTTTCTTAAGGTTGCCTAAAAAAGTACCATAGACTGAATGGCTTTAACAACGTAAACTTACTGTTCATAGTTTTGGAAGCTGAAAGTTCAAGATCAAGATGTCGGCATGGTTGCTTTCTTCTAAGGAGAGTGAAGGAGAACTGATTCCATGTCTCTCTCCTAGCTTCTGATAGCCTCAGGAGTTTCTAGGCTTGTAGATAGCCTTCTTCCTATATCTTTACATCATCTTTTTTTCTGTGCAGGTCTGTCTCTGTGTCCAAATTTCACCTTTTTATAAGAATAACAGCCATATTGGATTAGGGCCCACTCTAATGACTTCATCTAAACTAGATCATCTGCAAAGAACCTTTTTCAAATTGAGGTCATATTTATAGGTACTGGAGGTTAAAACTTCAACATATTTTTGGGAGATACAATTTGGCCCACACACCAGGTGTTCTACTGTGCCACCAATGTAAATCCTTGATCTAAATCTGACTAATCTGACTTGGGCCTCCCTTTACTCAGCTACTCTGAAAAGAAGAGAGAAAGAAAGCGAGAAGAAGAGAAGAAAAATATGAAGGGGATGTCTACAACCTCTCATACTAATCATACTTGAGGAGGCAGAAGGACTACTTTTACTCATACCTCTCCCAGCTCCTTATCTCCAAGAGGTAACCTACTCCTGAAGATAAGCACCCTCTGGCTTTAGCATCCTCCATTTATTCTGACCATGTGAACTCAATCTTTCCTACGTGACTGAAGCAAGAACTTCCTCTGGTCAGTGGCTCTTGGTACAGAATAGACATTAAGATAAGCTGGGGAAATTTTAAATAAAACACTAAAACTCAGACCCCAACTCTACCAAGTAAGTTGAATCTCTGTGGATGTACCCTGGTCATAGAGGTATTTTTAAAGTATCTCAAAGTTCTATACATAATGTGGTAACTAGAACTGGACTTTCCTTTCTGCTGTAAAAAAAATCAGAAAACTTGACAAAATATGTGAAATAATAGTTTTCAGACATTAGACTACATGAAGCACACAGCTGTGATCCCTGATAGAAGAGAAACTGAAGAGATGAGCCCTATTATCTCCCAGCTCTCTTCTTTAAAATGCCTGAGACTCAGGAAGTCGTGGAAATCTGAAATAGAGCACTCCTAGTTAAGGAGATAAAAGTCAGAGAAACTGAGGCAGCCGGTTTCTCATAAGTGTTGCTGGATATAAAATGATAAATGTGTAGGGAGAAGCTCTACAAGTCCAAGCATGACTTGTAGCAGTAAGATGTACTGCTACTGCCAAGTAGCAGTAAGATGAACAACTCCTAGAGCTCCTAAAGGGCTGGTAGATATCCATTTCTGACCAGCAAGAATGGAGACTCCTTACTAAATACCCAGGACATTCAGTAGAGACTCCAGATGGGGTATGCTTTAGAAATAGTGCTAGCCCCAAAGTAAGAGATTTCTGCACCTACCTCAACAAAGCCTCAAAAGGATCATGCTGCTCCACAAATAACTGCCTCTCAGAACAAATCCCAAAACTTAAAAGCAACTGAATCCATTACTCAACAATGTAAAATACACAGTAAATGCATCCAGTCAAAAATGTGTAGACATGTGAAAAAACATGAATACGTGACCCCAAACGAGAAGTCAGTCAATAGAAAAATAACCTCAGAAATGAAAGAGAAGAACTTTAAATCAGCTATTATAAATGTGCTCAAGGACTTAAAGAAAAATAATACAATGAATAGAGGCATTAAAAATAAAAAGTTAACTCAGATGATTATAATATGCAGCTAAGGTTAGAGGAGCTGATATATGTTCTGTCCTAAGACAAAGTAGGTAGAAACAAATTTTTATTTTTGGAATAAAGTCAGAGAGACATTGAAGAAGGTAGGTAATAGAAACTTCCATGGTTCATATTGTGAGTCCATTTCCTAGAAAGCATTTTTTTATCGCCCATCTCAAGCATAGTACACTATGCATATAGATGCACTTGATAAAGGGATATTGGCCCTTTGATTGATAACTATCATGTACAAATGTTTTCAGAGTTCTCTCTCTCTCTAGCTCTCTTTGTATTCTCAACTAACAATGTGTTGTATTTAGCATGAAAGAATGACTTAATGGATTTAGATTTTTTTTTAAGTACACATTTTTACATTTGGCATGGTATTATAACAGTGTCTTAAATTTAATTATAGAAAATAAAATGTAAGCATCTGAAGACCCATAGGTATTCTCCTGTATCTTTATAGATACATAAAACTTGGGACTATCAGAACGTTGCAATAAATACCATATGCAGTCAGTAGAAAAAAATCAACAGTACTCTAAAGAGATACTCTAGGAAAGATGTTCTAAGTAGCTTCTTAAATCCTCATCTGGGTACAGAGATGGGAAAGTTAGCTGTTTGAGAATATATTTTCCACAGAATATACGGGTAAAGTCACTAGCTTCAGAAATGAGAACTATAATTCATTGCTTTTAAAAATGCAGTGGCTATGCAGATAGGTGACTAAGAGTATTATTTCAGAATCAAATTATGTGTGTTTAAGGTACTTCGGATTTGTTCTTGTGATTCCCAAACTTAACACTGAGGCAGTAGAGAACTTATGTTTTACTCAAAGATTCCCCAAAATATATACATAGCTTGTTCTTCTAAAAGCTGAGGGTTTTATATGGATCAAGAATTCTGTCTGCATAGTTGATTATAATTACAATCTTGTATCAGTAGAATAGCAACAGGAGTAGGGATATTTTTAATTTAAATAAAACTAACATTAGCTATATTGACATTTTAAAATTATAACTCAGTGACTCATGTAAAGAAGTGTTAATCACAGCAATGATTTTTATGCTTTTAAATGGTTAAATATGATATAAGAATTGTGTTCATGCAGCTTCATCCCTGGAATGTTATGAAAAAATCTTACAATTTTTTAGACTCCAAGAGAAAAATGCTGAATTGGAAAACATTCAATAAATGACCCTGAAGTTGACCCCAAAAGGAAAAATCATGCGGTAGAGAATATTTATATCTGAACTATGAGGAGCCAGTTTCTACCTTAAAATGATATCATGCAACATCCACTGAAGTCCACTGAAGTCCAAACTCTGTCAGAGATACTTAGCCCACACTGGTAGGAAAGCTCAAGGTGGCGAGGGGGAAGTAATGAGAAAACTGAAGCTCAGATGAAGAATTCCTTTCATGGAAAAAATGTGAACCCCAGAAACATTTTTATCTGATGTAGATAATACAACAAATAGGTATTCAGAAACAGGATAGAAAATTAAAAGCAGATATCAGGAAGCAGTACAAAACCAAGAAATCCCAAGTATGTGAGAAAAATTATTTTGGAAGAGAGCTAAATGGTAGCATGAAAGGAGAGGGTATGTGTGGTGTGTGTGTGTAGTGTAGGCACCATGGAAGCTATCTGAAGATATCACAGGGGAAAAATAAATCCTCATCTGGGTACAGAGGTGGATCTTGGGAACGATAGTGGACTGATGTAAACATAGTCAGGCGGTGACTACAATCGTAGATGGTGTTCCAGACATGGTTTTATATTTAGAGCAAATCAACACATACCCTGGTAATTTATCTGCAGCTATTAATGTGCTTAATACTCCCCCCTCCTGCCCCTATATTTGTTAGTAAAGGCCATTGGAAGTAGTTTGTTTTCAGCTAGCAAAGCCAGCAATATATCTTCAATTTCCTACCTTAGGGCTTATCAACTCTTTAGTCATATGTCCACAATTATCTATTTTATAAGACGTGGTGCTGATCCATTACACTGATGATATTCTGCTGCTTGGATCTGGTGAGCAGGAAGTAAAAATTACTCTAGATACATTGTAAAGAGATATGTATGCCATGGAGTGCAAAATAGATACTACAAAAATTCAAATGTCTGCCATATTGGTGACATTTCTAAGACTTCAGTAGTCTGGAGCATGTTGAGTTATCCCTTCCATGGTGAAAGAGAAGTTGCTGTATCCAGCTCCTCCTACCACTAAGAAAAAGACACAATACCTCGTGAACTTTTTTTTGAAGACAACATAGAACCTATTTAAGTACTACTCCAACCCACTTACGACATAACCTCAAAGCTGCCTGTTTTGAGTAGAGCTCAGAATAAGAGAAGACTTTGGAACAGGACCAGGCTGTTATGCAAGCTGCTTTGCCATTTAAGCTATATGAGCCAACAAATATGATAATGTGTGAAGAGGGATGCTGTGTAGAGCCTCTGTAGGCCTCTATAGATGAACCACAGTTCACGTTCTAGATTTTGGAGCAACTATGTTATCCTGTGCAGATAACTACTCTCCTTTTTAGAAAAGGTTTTGGCTTACTTCTGGGCATTAGCAAAAACTGAAGTTGACCCTGGACTATCATGTTACCATGCAACCTGAGGTACCCATCATGAACTGGTGCCTATCACATCTCCTGCACTAGATATAAAAAAATTGCTCCCATAATAGTAAGTCAAATACTTGTAACAAATTCATGTATATATTTCTTCTAGTGATTCTGCTATATTGTACCCTGATTGATACATAGCTATACTCCAAGCACAAGCCATAATAACTTGTGGACTGTGGCTCAGCTCTGTCAAAGGTAGAGATGATGTCAAGTTCAGATTCCCTCATAAATTGACATGGAAATCACTGATGTGACACGGTTTCATGATATTTGATAGTTCTCCTTCCCTAAATTCTGTCCCACTGGGCTTGTAAGGATTTTCCTAAGGAATTATTTGCATCCTTATTGACTTAAATACTTAAGTACTTAGAAGGGGCAGCCCAATTTGTAAGTTAACTGTAAGTGCAGGTTAGTTTTCTATATTAGGGTTACAGCTGCTGCTGTAACATTATGTCATAACGCTAAAAGGTTCAAGCTCACATGTATATGTGTGTATACACATATATAATATATCCATACATATGTGTGTATACATTATATACATGTTTTATATATATATAATATCTAGGTTATGGAACTATAAAATCTTTTTCCTCCTTTGATTTTCTTCATAAAGAAACAGTATTTTATAATCAGAGAGGACTTACATTAAAAAGAAAAATCATTACCTTCTCTGTGACTTAAACAGAAAGTAGATCCCTAGGTCATGGTCAGTGCAGACCATTTCATTTGATGAGGGACAGTATATTAAATAGAATATGGAGAATTTTCTGTACTTCATCAGGATAACAATGGTAGGAGGCTGACAGAAGTTATTTCACTGGGAAGGTAAGAGTTAGTTAAAAGAGAGGTAAGAAAAACAGTACTGTCTAGTAGTTAATCACACAGATTCTGGTGCTGGCCTACTTCTTACCCCAACTCCACCCCTTATTTTTTGTGTGGCTGGCAAATTATTTAATTTTTCTGCCTCAATTGTCTTATCTGTGAAATGAGGATAATAACTATTTACCTCCAAGGGTCATTGCAAGGATTCAATGAGTTAATATATGTTCTTGTTCAATAATGAGAGCTATTATCATTATTGTTTTCAAGTTTGGCCTTGAGCTTGTTCTGAGCTAGCAATGGCAGTCTTGTGCACTAGGAGAAGATGCCAAGGCACAGACCCTCCATAGCCCTCTTTTAACTTGTTCTGACTGTGGCATGTCGGGAGCATCCAGACAATCTAAACTTAAACTCTGTGGGTAATTTTTTTTTCTCTTAAAGTCAGCATAAGCCTTTCCATTGCTCTCATGGAACAAAAAGATCCCTGACCATTGCTGATTTTTATCACTGTTGTTACTGTTAATAACAGAGTTGTAGATGTAAAAAACAAAGGAATTACCAACCAAGGGACTAAACACTAAAACTAACCCACTAATAAAAGATCACAATGTGACTTTTCTTTCCATTCTTTTCTTTTCCATGTTTTAAAATGTTAACTTAAAATGTCATATTTTTAAATTAAATTTTGTATTTTGAAGAATGTTAAATAAGACCAGTTTCTGCTAGATTTAACATGATGATTTCTCTGGTTCTGTATGAGACTAAGAATGTAAATTCCATGAGGACCATGGCCTTACCTATCTTCTATATTGCTCTGTCCCTAATTCTTCAAAGGCAGTACCTGATCAATATATAATCTGTTAATAAACTTTAAAATGGAAAAATATAGTTAGTTTTACTTTTTATTTGTGCATTTATAAAAGAAATTGCTAAAACAATCCCATTAACAATTACATCAAAAGGAATAAAATACTTAGAAATAGATTTAACTGAGGAGATTAAAGCTATAAGACATTAATGAGAGAAATTGAAAAAGACACAAATAGCTGGAAAGATATTCTGTGCTTATGGCTTGAGAGAATTAATATTGTTTAAATGTCCATACTACTCAAAGTAATCTATGGATTCAGTTCAATCCTTATCAAAATTCTAATGGCATTTTTCACAGAAATAAACCAAACATTCTAAAGTTTGTGTGGAAACACAAAGATCCCAAATGGCCAAAGCAATCCTGAGAAAGAATTACAAAGCTGGAGGCATTACACTTCCTGATTTCAAACCATATTACAAAGCTATAGTACTAAACAACAGTATGGTATTTGCATAAAAACAGTCTCATAAAATAATGAAACAGAGTAGATAGCCCAGAAATAAACTCACATATATATGGTCAATTAATTTATAACAAAGGTGCCAAGAATATACAATGAGGAAAGGGAAAGTCTTTTCAAGAAAAAGTGTTGAAAAAATTGGACAGCCACATGCAAAATAATGGAATCGGATCACTACCATATACCACACACAAAAATCAACTCAAAATGGATTTAATACATAATTTTAAGATCTAAAATTATAAAACTCCTAAAGAAAACATAAGGGTAAGCTCCTTGACATCAGTCTTGGTGACAACTTTTTGAATTTGTCAGCAAAAGCAAAAATAAACAAGTGGGACTACATCAAACTAAAAAATCTTCTGCAAAGCGAAATAAACCATCAACAAAATTAAAAGGTAATATACTTAATAAGAGGAAATATTTGCAATTCATATATCTTATAAAGGGTTTATATCTAAAGTATATAAGGAGCTCATACAATTCAATAGCAAAAAAATAATAATTTGATTTAAAAATGGGCAGAGAAACTGAATAGACATTTTCAAAGAAGATATACAAGTGGCCAATAGGTACATTAAGAGCTGCTCAACAGTACTAATCATCAGAGAAATGCACATGAAAACCATGAGATATCACCTCATACCTGTTAGAATGGCTACCATCAAAAGGAGAAGCGATAACAAGTATTGACAATGATGTAGAGAAAATGGAATCCTTGTGCTTTGTTGGTGAGAATGTAAATTGATACAGTCACCATAGAAAAAAGTATGGCCGTTCCTCAAAAAAACTAAAAATAGAACTACCATATAATCCAGAAATCGCATTTCTGGGTATTTATCTGAAGGAAACAAAAATCACTATTTTAAAAGTATCTGCACCCTCATGTTTATTGCAGCATTAATTTCAATAGCCTCTACATGGAAGCAATCTAAGTCTCCATTGTTAGATGGTACACACAATGGAATACTATTAATACTGCCATTTGTGACAACATGGATGAACCTTGAGAGTATTATTCTAAGTGAAATAAATCAGGCAGATAAAACTAAATACTGTGCAATTTCATGTATATATGGAATCTAAAAAAAACCTGAGCTCATAGATGCAGAGAAATAAGTGAGACAGAAAAAGTCAGATTTCATATGATTTTACCTATATGTGGAAAGTATTGAACAAAATAACTGAACAAACGGTATGAAAACAGACTCATAGATACAGAGAATAAACTGGTGATTGCTAGATGGGAGGCGGGGTGAGGACTGGGTGAAAAAGGTAAAGGTATTAAGAAGTTTACATTGGTAGTTATAAAATAGTCCAGGGGATGTAAAGTATAGCATAAGGAATATAGTCAGTTATATTGTAATAACTATATAGTGCCAGTTGAGTACTAGACTATTTGGGAGGATCACTTTGTAATTATATAAAAGTCTAACCACTATGCTGTACACCCGAAACTAATATAAAATAATATGGAGTGTCAATTCTAATTGAAAACAAAAATTCCCACTTTACATTTTATCATATATTATTGTAATAACCATAATTAAAATAACCATTCCATTTTGCAATTTATTTTGCTTTTTTATTTTTGTCACCATGCTAAACATTACTTCTCCAGTACTTATTTACCTTTAACTGGAAGTTTGCACCTTTTGACCACTTTCTTTCATTTCACTCACTCCCACTGCCCAGTTAGTGACCTTGAGCATCTTTTCATATGTCTATTGGCCATCTGTATTTCCTCTGCGGAGAAGTATCTGTTCAGGTCTTTGGCCCATTTTTTAATTGGATTGTTTGTTTTTCTGTTGTTGAGTTGTATAAGTTTTTTGTGTATTTTGGATATTAACCTCTTATCACATGTATCATAAGCAAATATCTTCTCCCATTCAATCAGTTGTATATTCTTTTTGTTGGTGGTTTCCTTTGCTGTGCAAAAACTTTTTTTGATGTAGTCTCATTTGTTTATTTTTTCTTTTGTTTCCCTTGCCTGAGGAGATACATCCAAAAAGAAATTACTATTAGTAATATCAGAGAATTTACTGCCTATGTTTTCTTCTAAAAGTTTTATGGTTTCGGGTCTTACAATTTAAGTCTTTTATCTATTTTGAGTCTATTCTTGTATACAGTGTAAAAAGGTGGTCCAATTTCTTTTTGTTTTCATATATCTGTCCAATTTTCTCAACACCATTTATAGAAGAAGCTGTCTTTACCCCATTGTATATTCTTTCCTCTTTTATCGTATATTAAGTGAGTATACAGGCATGGATTTATTTCTGGGCTCTCTATTCTGTTCCATTGACCAATGTATCTGTTTATACCAGTATCATGCTGTTTTGATTACTGTAGCCTTGTAGTATAGTTTGATATGAGGTAGTGTGATACCTTCAACTTTGTTCTTTCTCAGGATTGCCTTAGCTATTCTTCTGGGTTTTTTATGATTCCACATAAATTTTAGGATGATTTGGTCTAGCTCTCTGAAAAATGCATTGGTATTTTGACAGGGATTGCATTGAAACTATGATTGCTTTGGGCAGTATGGCCATTTTAATGATGTTGATTCTTCCTAACCATGAGTACAATATATGCTTCCATTTATTTGTATCTCTTCAACTTTTTTTTTCAAGGACTTATAATTTTCTGAAAACAGGTTTTCTACCTTCTTAGTTAATTTGATTCCCAGGTATTTTATAGTTTTTGATGCAATTGTAAATGGGATTGTTTTCTTAATTTCTCTTTCTGAAAGTTCATCATTGGTGTATAAAAATGCCACAGACTTCTGAATATTTATTTTATAACCTGCTACTTTACTGAATTCATTGATCAGTTCTAACAGTTTTTTGGTGCAATCTTTAGGGTTCTCTATATATAATATCATATCATCATCAAATAATGAGAATTTTACTTCTTCCCTTCCAATTCAGATACATTGTTTTCTTTCTTGTCTTATTGCTATGGCTAAGGCTTCCAATACAATGTTGAAGAGGAGTGACGAAAGTGACCATTCTTGTCTTATTCCTGATCTTAAGGGAAACGTTTTTAGCCTTTCTCCATTGAGTATAATGTTAGCTGAAGGTTTGTCATATATGGCCTTTATTATGTTGAGGTATGTTTCCTCTATTCCCACTTTGCTGAGTTTTTATCATAAACGGATGCTGGATTTTGTCGAATGCTTTTTCTGCATCTATTGATATGATAATACGGTTTTTATCTTTCAATTTGTTAATGTGATGTATCACATTAATTGATTTGTGGATATTGTACCAACCTTGCATCCCAGGAATAAATCCAACTTGATCATGGTATATGATATTTTTAATATATTGCTGAATTTGGTTTGCTAATGTTTTGCTGAGGATTTTTACTTCAAAGTTCATAAGAGATATTGGCTATAGTTTTCTTTTTTTGCAATGTCTTTGTCTGGTTTTGGAATCAATGTAATGGTGGCCTCATGAAAGGAGTTAAGGAGCTTTCCCTCTTCTTGAATTTTTTGGAATAGTTTGAGTAGAATAGGTGTTAATTCCTCTTCGAATGTTTCATAAAATTCACTTATGAAGCCATCTGGTCTAGGACTTGTTTTGGGGGAAGATTTTGATTACTAATTCGATTTCATTGGTGGTAATTGGTTGTTTCAGATTTTCTGTTTCTTCTTGACTCAGTCTTGGGCGATTGTGTTTCTAGGAATGTGTCCATTTCTTCCAGATTGTCCAATTTGTTGGCATATAATTTCTTGTAGTAATGTCTTATGATCCTTTCTATTTCTGTGGAGTCCATAGTTATTACTTCCCTTTCATTTCTGATTTTATTTATTTGACTCTACTCTCTTTTTTCCTTGATAAGTCTGGCTAAGGGTCTGTCAATTTTGTTTATCTTTTCAAAGAACCAGCGCTTGGCTTCATTAATCTTTTGTATTGTTTTTCTAGATCTATTTCGTTTATTTCCACTTTGATCTTTATTATTTCCTTCCTTCTATTTACTTTTGGCTTTGTTTGCTGTTCTTTTTCTAGTTTTTTTAATTGTAAGTTTAGATTGTTTATTTGAGCTTTTTCTTGTTTCTTGAAGTAGGTCTGTATTGCTATGAATTTCTCTCTTAGGACTGCTTTTGCTGTGTCCCATAGAATTTGAGTCGTTGTGTTTTCATTTTCATTTCTCTCTAGATATATTTTGATTTCTTCCTCGACCTCATTAAGAACCCATTCATTGTGTAGGAGCATGTTATTTAGCCTCCATGTGTTTGTGTATTTTTCAGTTTTTTCTTGCAGTTGATTTCTAGTGTCATATCACTGTGATCAGAGAAGACGATTGATATGATTTCAGCCTTCAAAATTTATTGAGACTTGTTTTGAGTTCTAACATGTGGTCTATCCTTAAAAAATGTTTTGCTGCTTTGTGGTAAAATGCTTTGAAAATATCTATTAAATCCATATGTTTTAGTGTGTCTTTTAGAACCATTGTTTCCTTGTTGATTTTTTGCCTGAAGTTCTGTCCATTGGTCTCCATGGGGTGTTAAAGTCTCCTACTATGAGTGTATTAATGTTGATTTCTCTTTTTATGTCAGTCAATAATTGCTTTATGTATGTAGATGCTCCCATGTCGGGTGCATATATGTTTACTAGCATTATGTCCCCTTGATTTATCGATCCCTTTATCCTTATGTAATGTCCTTCTTTGTCTCTTATTGTAATTTTTATTTTAAAGTCTATTTTATCTGATATAAGTATTGCTACCCCGGCTTTTTTTTTTCATTTCCATTTGCATGAAATATCTTTTTCCATCCTTTACTTTCAGTATATGAGTGTCATTTGATCCAAGTGGGTCTCTTGTAGACAGCATATGCATGGGTCTTGTTTTCTTATCAGCTACCCTGTATTTTTTCTATTCAGCTACCCTGTATCTTTTGATTGGAGCATTTAATTTGTTTACATTTAAAGTGATTACCTATAGGTACATAGGTACTGCCATTTTATTATTCGTATTTGTTATTTCTATATTCTTTTATCCTTTCTCTTTTTATAGAAGCTCCTTTAAATTTCTTGAAATACTGGTTGTTAGTGATGAATTCCTTAAGTTTTTCTCTGTCTGAGAAGCTTCTTATCTCGCTTCTATTTTAATCAAAAGCCTTGCTGGGTAGAGTATTTGTAGATTCTTGTTTTTCACAACTTTGAACATTTCTTGCCAGTCCCTTCTGGCCTGCAAAGTTTCCATTGAAAACTCAGCAGACATTCTTATGGTGGTACCCTTGTCAGTAACTAGCTGCCTTTCTCTTGCTGCTTTTAAGATTCTCACTTTGTCTTTGATCTTTGGCATTTTAATTATGATGTGTCTTGATGTGGATCTGTTTGACTTCCTCTTGTCTGAGACTCTCTGTGCTTCCCAAACTTGTATGTCTAATTCCTTTGCCAGGTTAGGGAAGTTTTCTGTCATTATTTCTTCAAATAGATCCTTAATCCCTTGCTCTCTCTCTTTTCCTTTGGGTACTCTTATTACGCTTCATGTTGTCCCAGAGGTCTCTTCAACTATTCTCATTTTTTTTAAATCTTTTTTTCTTTTTGTTGTTCTGATTGGGTGTATTCTGCTACCTTGTCTTCCAGTTTGCTGATTCTATCTTCTGCTTTGTCTAATCTACTGTTGAATCCTTCCAGTGTATTTTTCATTCCAGTTATTGTATTCTTCATTTCTGTCTGGTTCTTTTTTATGGTTTCTATGTCCTTTTTTATGCTTATTATCTCTCTGTTAAAGTTCTTATTGTGTTCATCCATTCTCCCCCTAAGTTTGTTGAGAACCTTTATAACCATTATTTTGAACTCTGTCTCAAATGGAGGTTGCTTGCCTCCATTTTGTTTAGCTTATTTTCTGGAGTTTTCTTCTGTTGTTTTATTTGTGGCATGTTTCTTTGTTTTTGTTTTTTTTTTTCCATCTTATTAGTGTGGGTCCCAGGTCTGGCACATCACAGGTCTGGCTGTGATCCAGGCTTGTGCCTAGGAATAGGACCCCGGATTTAGAATGTTACATTAGTGTAGTAGGGCACCTGTGCCTAAAATATGTAAACATAATTCAGCTTATTGTATCGCGCATGTGTGGCTGAATGCCACTATTGTACTCTGATGTGTAGAGCCATGCTGTCCCCTGGGGAGCAGAAGTGGAGCACAAGAAGGGGAGCAGAAGAAGAGCAGAAGTAGAAGCACATTCCCTGCAATAGAACTGCACTCCCTGCACTAGAACGGCACTCCCCACAATAAAGTTGGTGCTTGCCGTTTCATTTTCATGTTGGCCTCTTGTGTATTCTTCCAACTGGGCGTCTCACCACTGAAACCTTCCCTTCTCTATCAGCTTGGCACTGACAATTAGCCTCCCTGTGTTCATTTCTATGTGTTAGGAATATTTGTTTCATCTCTTAACTTTGGCAAGATGGCCTAATGTGGAAGGTGTTCTGTGTGGCCCAATGGCGCACTCTCCTTGATCCCCTGTGCTGGAGGCTCTGGATGTGATCTTTGTATGGGTTGTATGTGATCTATTGTCACCAAGACTTTATTGTTGTTAGTACATCAGTGGATGGTATTAATGTTCAGGCTGACTAATTGTGAGAACTGGCTGCACCCACAGAGTAAGAGTTGCTGTGTGGGGACTGATCCCACTGAGTGTGATTTGCCCTAGCAGGCTTGTGTACTTGTTGCAACCACCCTTTTTGTGTACTGCTAATGGGGATAGTCAGGAGTGGTCTATTGTGGTCTGTTGCCAGCCTCCAGGTGCATTGGTTTTGTGGACCCCTGGGAGGGGCTCCCCAGTAGGCTAAAGTCAGTCACTGCCTTTGATTGCTCAGGGCTATCAGGTAGGAGCTACAAAGTGATCCGCAGATGGTTGTTGTCTATGCTGCATCTACAAGAAAGTAGAAGAGACAACACTGTAGGCAGCAGTCTGGTTATCTCCTGTCCCTGAACTAGGGCAGTTTAGCAGAGGGACTAGTGCTCCTCCAGGTCTGTCACTGGCTGTCAGTTTCCTGTAAGTCTCTGAAACTGGAAAAACCTCTGGGTGATATGTGTGTTGGGTGGCGCAGGGACCCCAGGAGACTTCTGGGTCTAAATTTTCCCTGCCACTGCAGTGTCAGTTTACATGCCAACACTGTCTCTGTGGCTCTCTGTACAAGTTTCCAATTGTAGCAAGGTCAGCTGCTGCCCACCTCAGGACTGTAGACCTCCAAGATTTGATCAAGAAATACTGCAGCCGGGGCTGGGGTTTGTTGCCTGCCACTAAAAGTGTATCCTGAGTTGTAGAGTGGGACTGGTTTCCCAGCAATGAAATTTCCACTGGCAATTTGTGAGTTGGATTGGGTGGATTCTCAGCCAGTCACTAGGGTGAAGCCAGCAGATCTCACCAGGCCAATGCAGATTCAGAATTGGCTTCAAGGGATCAACACAGGCAAGATGGCACCCATTTGTAGGCTGCATAAGAAGAGGGTTCAACAAAAGGACAAAGGTGACTGTCCTTCCAGCCTTCACCCTGAAGCCACATAATTCAGTCTTTCCCTGTATGTCTCTGGTGCCTCCCTAGCTGCTGTCCTTCTGCCAGAGCCCAGGGTGAGTGCCTGTGAGTGAACGATTTTTTGCATGGGCTGTTTAAGGGGTATCTGGGTTCCCTGCAGTCTTTTATCTCATCTGAATGGTTGGAATCCCCACTGATTTTCACAGCCAGATTTTTGGGGGACTTTTCTTCTCAGCACTGGAAACCTGGGCCAGGGAGCCCCTGTGCAGGAGTGGGGCACCTCGCTCCTCCAGGGGGACTTCCACAGCCTAGATATCCCTCCCAATGCTCAACTACCACACACAGGTCCAGGGCCAGCTTATTTTGTGTCTCTGCCCCTCCTATTAGCTTCGATGTGGCCTATTTTTTATATTCTTCATCATAGGAGTTATATTCAGCTAGTCTTTAGGTGGTTTCCCAGGATGATTGTTCTATAATTTAGTTATAATTTTAATACAGTCATGGGAAGAGGCAAGCACAGCATTTACCTCCTCTGCTATCTTGACTGGGCCATAATGTTGTAGCATCTGGACCTGGCTTCGAAGTCCTCATCACAACTTTCCAGGCAGCCACTATGAAATAATTACACATGGCATGCAGAAGAATACTTATTTGCCCTTGAAGATATAGTTGAAATCCTTCATCTTTCAGATGATCCTTTGCTCGATAAAGAAAAAAATTGTTTTTTCTGACATGTAGCTGGTGATAAACTTGGGAAAGTGAGCAACATACTGTCTGCCACATACTAGGCACATTGAAAGTTAGCTTTCTTCTTTAAAACCCACATCTATAATAATAGTTATATAAGCCTGCATTAAATAAAATCAAATTTATTAACTTCTTTCTCTTTTGATTTCTTTAGAAAAGGAGAATGCTATTACACATAAAGATAAAAATCTGTTTTACATATTCAAGAATTTCTCACTTTCTGTGCAGTTCCATTGAGATTTCTCTCTTTATTATGTCCCGAGTCTCTCTGGAGACTGTCAAGTGAGCTAACTTGTATAAACTAGGTTGGTCAATGTTCTTTGTGAATAAACTCAGTCTGGGAGAAAGCACAGCAATCACTTCTTGGATGAATATTAATCTGCCAAAAGAATTTCTTTACTGCTTAATATGTCTAACATGTTTAAATGTGGGAACACCAGCGCATAAGTCATAGTTCATAAATTGCTTTTCTTATTATCTATTCCAAAAAGTTTTACAAATTTTGAAATTAATGACACAAAGACTTTTCAAGTGTAAGACCTGAATGTGTAACTTTCATTTTGTTCATTGGCACCTTAAATGGAAGATGAAGAGTTTGTGGATGACACCTTTCTCATGGGACGGGTATTTCTCCACTCATTCTGTAGAACACTCTAAAAAAAAAATCTATTCAGATCACAGAGCAGAGATGTGATGACCTGTGTGTAAGGTTTGGGGTCAGAAAAACTTGTAAATATATTTGCATAAACTGATCCCAAACTACTGCCATATTTTGAGCTAACTTGTTTAACTAGAATGATACAGACAGTTACAAAGCAATAGAAACTGAGTTCTATCCTGCTTGCTGACAAACACATCCAGGCCCAGTTCTATCTTATATCTAATATTAGAAGGGAGTATGCATTCTATTGTTAGTAAATTTCTGAACACCTCTTGAGGTCATATAATAGGCACACAAGAACTCTCTGTTCCACAAAACAAGTTCCTATTAGACCTTCACTAAGGAATTATGTCATAATCCTCATGGTTTGTAACAATATTTTTAGTCAGAAAATAAAGCAGATAGATAATGCCATCAACAGATGAGGAGCAAATGAAGCACTAAAGAGTAAATGAACACTTACACTTTGAACTTGAAAAGTGATGGATACAGGATCCTAGATTCTTAATCCAGTGCCTGAGACCCGCTGCTCAATGAAATATATCAATCGCGTCTTACAGTAATAATGGCTATGAGTTTTTTTCAGTAATTGCTTTTAAAAAGTACCAAAGTTATAATTATTTGACACAAGATATTTAGAGACAAACCAACCATTCATCCACTTTCAATTTAGACAACACTTATTTTTGTAATTTCTCATTCTTGTTTCTCTGTACATAAGGAGTTCTCCCCACCCCCCGCCCCCCGCTCTGGTTGCCTTCAAGGTTTCCTCTTTGTCTTTGGTTTTTAGCAGTTTATCTAAGTGTGTCTATGTGCATGTGTGTTTGGTATTTATTCTTTGTGTTCTCTGAGTTTCTTGGATATGTTGTTTGGTAGTTCTCACTAATTTCAGAAAATTTTGAGCCATTCTTCCAATAGTTCTCCTCTGTTCTTTTCTTCCTTTTCATATCTCAGTTATGCATATGTTATACCATTTGATTTAGATTCACAGTTCTTGGATATTCTATTCTGTTTGATTTTTTTTTAAATTCTTTATTTTCTTGGAATTTCAGCTTAGGTGATTTCTATTGACCTATCTTTAATTTTACTGATCCTTTCTTTGGCCAAATTGAGTATACTGTTGAGCCCATCAAAGACATTCTTTATTTTTGTTACATGAATACCTCATTTTATTGCATTTCACTTTGTTGTACTTAGACGTGTTTTTTAAAAAATTGAAAGCAAGACCTTCAACAAGTAAAAGGATTATGATTCGCTTCATTGTGATACTTGCTTTATTGCGGTGGTCTGAAACCAAAGCTACAATACCTCCAAGATATGCCTGTACTCTTATAGATTTCTAGCATTTCCTTTTGATTCTTTATAGTTTCCCTATCTCTGCTGACATTACCAGTATGGTCTTGCATGTTGCCTACTTCTTCCATTGGAGCTTTTAACATATGTTTTTAAATTAAGTTTACTGTGGTAACATTGGTTAATATAATTATATCATTTTCAGTTGTACATTATAATTTGACATCTGTATATTCTATTGTGTTTACCACCCAAAGTCTAGTTTCCTTCAGCTACCATATATTTGATCGCCTTTACTCACTTCACTCTCCCCCTACCCCACTATATTTGACCCCCTTTAACTGTCTACCTCCCCACTCCTCTCCCAGCCCCTACCCTCTAGTAACCACTAGTCTATAGTCAATGTCCATGAGTGTCCTTGTTTGTCCTGTTCATTTGTTGCTTTTAGGTTTATATTCCACATATAAGTGATATCATGTGATTTTAAACTTTTTCTGTCTGGCTTATTTCGCTTAGCGTGATTATCTCAAGGTCCATCCATATTGTTGCAAATGGCAGTATTTCATCTCTTCTTATGGTTGAGTAATATTCCATTGTATATATGTACCACAGCTTCTTTAGCCAATCATCTATCACAGGACATTTCAATTGTTTCCATGTCCTAGCCACTGTGAATAATGCTGCTATGAACATCAGTGTGCAAGTATCTTTTCGGATATGGGTTTTCAAGTCTTTGGGGTAAATACCTAGTAGAGGGATTGCTGGATCATATGATAGGTCAATTCTTAATTTTTTTAGAAACTTCCATACTGTTTTCCATAGTGGTTGTACCAATTTGCAGTCCCACCAGCAATGTATGAGGGTTCCTTTTTCTTCGGATCCTCTCCAGCATTTGTTATTACTTGTCCTGTTGATTATAATTATTCTAACCAGTGTGAGATGGTATCTCATTGTGGTTTTGATTTGCATTTCCCTAATAGTTAGTAATGTTGAGCCTCTTTTCAAATATTTGTTGGCTATTTGTATCTCCTCGAGGGAGAAGTGTTTGTTCAGGTCCTCTGCCTATTGTTTAATTGATCATTTGCTTTTTTGTTGTTTTGAGTTATATGAATTTTTCCTATATTTTGCATATTAGGCCCTTATCAGAAGCATTGCTTGAAAATATATTTTCCCATTCGAATGGTTGTCTCTTTACCTTGATGATTTCTTTTGCTAATCAGAAGCTTTTTACTTTGATGTAGTCCCATTTATTTATTTTAGCTTTTAATTCCCTTGCTTTTGAGGTTAAATTCATAAAATCCTCTTTAAGTCCAAGGTCCTTGAGTTTAGTTCCTATGTTTTCTTCTATGCATTATGTTGTTTCAGGTCTTATATTTAGGTCCTTAATCCATTATGAGTTAATTTTGGTGTATGGTGATAGACAACAGTCTAGTTTCATTCTTTTGCAGGTGGCTTTCCAGTTTTCCCAGCACCATTTATTGAAGAGGCTTTCCTTTCTCCACCGTATGTTTTTGGCTTTTTTGTCAAAAATTATTTGCCCATTTAAATATGGGTTTACTTCTGGACTCTCAATTCTGTACCACTGGTCAGTGTGTGTTTTTCTGCCAATGCCATGCAATTTTAATTGCCGTTGCTTTGGAGTATAATTTGAAATCAAGCAGAGTGATGCCTCCAGCCTTGTTCTTTTTCCTCAGGATGGCTTTGGCAATTTGGAGTCTTTTGTGCTTCCATACAAATCTGATGTTTGGTTTTTTTTTTCTATTTCTTTAAAAAAAAAAAAAGATGGGATTTTGATGAGGATTGCATTAAACCTGTATAATGCTTTAGGTAATATGGTCATTTTAACTATGTTGATTCTTCCAATCCAAGAAAACGGAATATCTTTCCATTTCTTTGTATCTTCTTCGATTTCTTTTAATAGAGACTTGTAGTTTTCATTATATAGCGCCTTCACATGTTTCATTAAATTTATTCCTAGGTATTTTATTCTTTTTGTTGCAATTTCAAAAGGAATTATTTTTTTCACTTCTTTTTCTGACACTTCATTATTAGCATATAGGAACGCTGTGGATTTTTGAATGTTGATTTTGTATCCAGAAACTTTACTGTATTTGCTTATTGTTTCTAGTAGTGTTCTTGGGGAGTCTTTAGGGTTTTCCATATAGAGAATCATGTCATCCACAAATAGTGACGGTTTGACTTCTTTGTTTCCTTTTTGGATGCCTTTTATATCTTTCTCTTGTCTGATTGCACTCACTAGGACTTGCAGTGTTATATTGAATAACACTGGTGATAGTGGACAGCCTTGCCTTGTTCCTGATCTTAGAGGGAAGGTTTTTAGTTTTTCACCATTAAGTATAATGTTGGCTGTGGGTTTTTCATATATGGCCTTTATTATGTTAAAGTACTTTCCTTCTATACCCAGACATGGCTGTTCAGGGAAGTTGCCGCACCTTCTCCCCTCCCCGTTCCCCTACAGGGAGCTCGAGTTGCTGCAAGAGGCAGCTTCTTTATTTCTCCCAGTCTATCACCCGACACCTGGAGTGTTGACCTGTGGTAGCTCTTATGCGCAGATCCCACACTTAGATGTGCTGGTGTATAGTTTGGGTGTTTTTTGTTGAGTTTTAGATGTTCAGCTTATTGTTGTTTCAAGGAGAGAGATCTGAGGACATCTCTCACTCTGCCATGTTTCCTTTCCACACTGCTTTTAACGTATTAATTATAGTTATTTTAAATTCCCTGTCTGACAATTCCAAGAACTGTGTCATATCTGAGTCTAGTTCTAATAATTGCTTTGTCTGTTTAAACTGTGCGTTTGGCATGCCTTATACTTTTTTTGTTGATAGTTGAACATATTGTATAGGACAATAGATCATAGGTAAACAAGTCTTTAGTGTGAGGATTTATGTTAAGCTGACCAGGATTTGAGCTGTTTGATATTTATGGTATCCATGGATGCTAGTGGATTCAAATTCCTTTAGAGGCCTTATTTTGTTTCACTTCCTAGCTTTGGAGTTTCCCTTTGTGCTCGTCCCTAGAGAGAATCTGTCTCCTGCAGCTCTCTCAACTATAATCTACTGCTATTGTTACTAAAGGTTTATTTGTGTAGTAGGGTGTGTGTATGTGTTGGGGCATTCTCTAGTCTTCTGAGTCTCAGTCACTAGAGTCCACAGTGGACCTGTGTCTTAGGGGTGTGGCTTTTGCAGGTGTTTTTGTCCCTCCTTTAGGGATAAGATTTCTTTCTTTTGCCCCTAATGTCTTCCAAACTGAAACAGGTATTCTCCAGTCTTTCCAATCTATGTCCTTGAAGAATTCTCTCTGTAGATTATGGATTTGTTTGCTTAGGTACACTATAGTGTTATAGTGTTATTTAACCCTAGATGAGATGGAATTTTACTGCTGCCCTCTGGAAATGTCTTCGCTGGAGAGGAAGCCTAAGAAAGAAGGGTCTTGGTGGATTTCTCCATGACTACTCTTTCTCTCTCCCTTTTTTTGGATTCTTTTTATGGATTCTTCCTGACCCACTCTATGAGAGCCTTGTGAGATTCCTGGAAGAAAAGACTGCTTATGCATACAGGCCCCCAGGAGCTTCTCACTCTGATGTTATCCTCTACTTGGCTTTCAGCAATTCATCCACATTTCTAGTTTATATTCCAGAGGCATCTGCTTCAGGTATGCAAATTCTCTGGGGCTCTGTCTCCCTAGAGTTACTATCTCTCCAGAGATTGGGAGGTAATTTGCTCTGTGATCTCAGTTCTCTGATGGGTCTGAGAAAAGTTACTTTTTCTCCAGCTTTTTCTTGTTATAAGGTTGGGAGTGATGACTTTTAAGCTCTTTCTATATCTAAAGTTAAACTGGAAGTCCGCCTGCACTTTTATTTTTAATTTCTGTTTTGATCTAATTTTAGTGATTTCATTGGATTTAAGTTCAGATGCAGGTGACACAAAACCGAAAATAACAATAGTTTGGAAAACATAAAAGTTAATTGCTGTTTCAATAAAAGGTCATCTATGGAAGCTCTAGTGTCCATGGCCCAGGGGCTCAGACTCCCCTTGTTTTTTGCTCCACTAACTTTAGTAAGTGAAATTTACATAATGGTCAAAACAGTGCTAACCTCTAGCCATTACACCTGCATTCAAACCAGCAGAAAGCCAGAAGAGGTTAAAGAGTGTGCTTCTTTTAAGAACACTTTCTGGATGCAAGTAATGTGATTGCTCACATTTCATTGGCTAGAACTTATTCACATAGCCATAACTAGCTACAAAGAAAACTTGGAAGTATAGTCTTTATTCTCAGTGACTTCTATGCCCAGATAAACAGTAGGAGTTTTCTTACTAATGAAGAAGGAGAGAATGGATATTTACAATTATCAGTTTGAGTTAATGTGTGTGTGTGTGTGTGTGTGTGTGTGTGTGCATAATGTGTGATAGAGGAGAGGAAGAGGGGAGAGGGAGGAGAGAGAGAGAGAGAGAGAGAGAGAAAGAGAATGTTAACTTGGAACAAACTTCGATTTGGGGCATATTTCTAATAACTGAATTCTCAATTTGCTTTTTTACCTCCCACGTTTGACCAAGTTTGTCTATGCATTTCTGCCTTTTTCGAATGCAGAGGCTGGGTTTTCATATCTGAGATATGGTGTTTCTGATAAATGGTGTGCAGCAGCTTATCAATTAAACCTAAAATAAGAGTTCAAGTGACAAATGCAGGTAAGCAAGGGGACAAAGCAAGTAGTTTATGGACTAGAAAGTATAAAGCCATGAGCCAGGTTATGACTTCTTGGGGAACTCAGCCTATTGGTTGCTTCTACATCAACTTTTCTTAGACTCAATGAAGTCAAATGATGAATGGGAAGTTAATTGTAAATTTACTGTGTTTTCAATTAAGAGCTGGGGATAGATAAGAAATAAAGGCATTGTCTCAAGTAACAAAGACTAATAGATGAAATAATTCGATGAAGTAAATAGTATTTATCTGTGTCTATGGATGATAAATATTATAGTAGTTGTGAAAATGGGGCAATCAGTGCAGGAAAGCTAGTTGGAAATGAGTGACTTGCCCCACCCCTTGGTTGGCAGTGATTGATTTGTGATGTTAGAATAAATATACTTTCACTCTTTATCTGACAGGAAAAAACAAAACATCATACAAGGCATAGAATAGTTTTATAAAATGCAAAATAAAACTAAATATGAAGGAAGTATCATTATTATCTAAAAGCCATGAAGGCCATTGCTTGTTTTGCATTTATTCTAATTTTAGAACCCATAGAGAGTTAAGCCACATGGCAATTAATGGAATGTGTAAAAATAGTTACTCATTATAACAGGCTTTTATTCAGAAAAGAAAAATATCAAGGCAATCATTCACAGAAGGAAAATTATTATCTTAGTTTCCATTAAGTATTTTTCCCCCTATAGTATATTTACAGTTGGGTCATGAGCTTCCTGCCTTTGTAGGCTCCATTTCTTTGAGCTACTTTGCTGTTTCTAACATCTCTAACTAATCATTGTCACAGAAATGACAGGTCCAAACTAGACAGCTGTTTCTTGAAAATACAATGTCTAATAGCAAAAACTATTGGCCTTGCCAATGAAAAAGCAAAGGCATCTGTATTTCTCAACTAAAAGGGGCTGTTTCTTGGTTTTTTGGTTCCTTTATAGTTTTAGGCTACATTTAGATGAATCTGGTTTGCTAAAATACTGAATTTTTCAGTGAAGTCGGTTAGGTATTAGCCTATTGTCAGGCACAACAAAATCACAAGATGTTTAAAGCTCCAAGATGCTTAGTGTAACAGTAATGTAGTTTTATTCATTTTCTTTAAATTCTGAGAGAAACAAGATGCTGCAGCCTGATTGTTTGGAAAAACTTTGGAGCCAAAAAAGAACCTTCATTATTACTTGTTTGTTTCCATAGTGAAGTTTGACATGTTTCAGGAGATGTGGTTGTGCAAAAAAAACCTCAACTGGAGTAGCCAAATACCACGGTAGAGAACAGACCCACAAGCAATAAAAGGGCCATATATGTAAAGAGCAATGTGATTTCAGTTTTATAAAAGAGAAAACTTAGACTATTCTATCTTGAAATTAAGATTGGGAAACATACAAATCTAAAAGTACTATACATCATCATCATCATCATCATCATCATCACAATGGACCAGTTTTTCCGTATGAGGACAAAAAATGCTGATAGCAAGAGAGACAAAGTGAAAACAAGGTATGAAAGTTGAAGATGAAAGAAAAATCACCAAAAGAAAAACCATTAATGCAGGTCCAAGGAGACACTTTCATGAAGTAATTGTCCCAAGATGTGAGACAATTTTTAAAATACTCGTTGCTAAAGACTCATAACTCCATGTGTTTTTCATTAGTATTGTTTTAATGACAGCAGTACTATTATTCTATTTGTCTCTTCTCAAAGAAGTATTTTGAGGGCCTGATTGGAGCCATCAGAAATTCCTCATCCTGGCCTGCAGTTTTTAGTACATTTTGTCTTACAAAGTACTTCAAAGTATGTGAAATAGTGTAAAGGTGTTCGAGCTATTATAGAAATGTCTTTTTGCCCTTAAAGTCTCCCAAACACATCAAAGATACTAAAAAATAAAGCAAGCAAAACTAGATAAATGATAGTAGTGTTTTAGAGATGATGGGCCTCAATGGTATTCAAGTGCAACACTTTATACAGATGAACATATCAGATCCCCCCCAAATTGAAATTACTTATTCAAGCATCATAAAGGTAAGTGGTGGTATGAAACTCAAGTCATGGCTTTTATTTCTATTTTCCCGCCTTTACATAGATAATGAAGCTATGGCATATAGGTACCTCCATAGAATTTCCCACTACATTCTGTGCAAAAGGCACCCTAAATAACTGAGACAGGTGGCAAAATTATACTTGCTTTGCCTAAAACATCTGCATTAAAGATATCAATGACACTTGGATACAGATTCTTTTTAAATGTCTAGTAATAACTGGAATTTCTCTTCATTTTTCCAATGAAATATAAAATTGGAATTTATCTGTTCAATAAATCTTTTCAAATTCTAAAGAATTGAATAGATGAGGAAAATGAATATGTCACTGCAATAAAACTAACAACTTCTCCTTTTCCTCTTTTTCAGGACCTGTAACAATAACTTACATCTGGGCCACCACCAGCACGAAGGGATGACTGTCAAATAGCTGAGATCTGCAAGTCAACCCTGGTATGATGCCTATACCGCAGCCAAATATTTTTAATCAAGTTGCAAACATTCTCTTATGGAACACTCAGAACACATAATCAAAAATATCATTTTTCAATGAGCCTGCTTCCAGTTAGCTGAAAAATCTATTTCTAAATTTGATACTGAAAAGTTGTAGGACTCATAACAAAACGTTTTAGCACCGTATTATTCCTCATCAATGTTGGATATGACATGATGGTGGAACAACCAATGAATGACAAATTAACTGCTTTGGACATCTCAGCCCATGTTAAAGTAACATGCTAAATATTATTACCAATTGAGGTAGGAGCCATTTTTTAGTTCATTAAATTCTAATTCCATTAAGGCCATTTAAATTGAGTACTGAAGCTTCCCCTAAACTGAATCGCATGTTGTCATTTATGTACAAATGATACAATATTAGAAGGTAAATTTATAAATAAATATCTTTGTACACAGTCCCATGTTCCCAGTCCCAAGCAGGTAAGAGATAAAATGTCTACAAAAATTTATAAAAAATTTCCCCTTTAAATTTGTTATCTAATGAGTACACTAGATTATCCATACTTTAGAAAATCAGAAGATCAAGTAAAATGACATTGAAATCACTTTAAGTTAATATTAAACATTGTGAAATGCATTTTGAAGAATGATCTGCAATATCATTGATGTGCCAGGACATTGACCATCACAGAATGCCCTTGGTCTCCATTTTGACTGTTTTTTTTTTTTTTCCCCCAAAAGAGAAGTTAGAATTTACCTATGGAAAGAAATATTACAAAGTATTTTCAGTTTGTAGAACTATCAGGGCATGGAAAATTAAAATTCTAAATTTCTAATTGTGAGCAACTCAAAGAGTTTGACAGGAACTCTTTCTGTCTAGTTTTCAACCAAAGGTATTCAAATTTGCTAATGAAGTGACATTTCTACTGCACGTTTTAGACTTTTGCATTGTTTATTTAAATCTGCATTAGAAATTTTCTAATGAGCAAAAGCAAATTTAGAGTTAACAAGTATAGAGGTTAGCACAATCAATTTAGGCCAACTAGATAATTCATTCAGTTTCCAAAGTGATGATCTAGTTTGATTTGTAGAAGTATTGGCACATATGAAATAAAACTACATTTCTTTTTTTTTTTTTTTTTTTTTGCTTTAGGACATGATTTTGATACATCCATCTAGGTGAAAATGTGGGACTTATTAAAATTTGATTAGGTTCACTTAAATTTATTTTTTTTTTGGCATTCTTTATGGATGGTGTAAGACACAGCATGTGAAAAATTTGTATTTGCTTAATATATGAATATTTAAATTTTTGGTACACATATCTAAAATATAAAGTCATATTTGATTAAATTCACTTGATAGTGTATCAAATTATATATTCCACCAAAATATGTTGGGATAGTAAAAGCTGAGGCTATTAGAGAGAAAAACCTGAAATTTTATTTAAGTCTACTAAATATTAAAATAGAAAGGTAATTTTTTATATTTATATTCTGCATTTAATATAGAGTGAATAAAAAACATCAACTCTAATATTATACAGTGTCTCAGCAGAAATTCAACTATTATCCTTTCCATTTTTTCTCCATTCATTTATCTAGCCATATATTCCATACTGTATTTGAAAGATCTATACTTGCCATATTGAAACTTGCACAAGTTCACCTCTGAGAAATTTTAATTCTTAGAGACAATATACCCTAAACAAATAGGAAGATAAATAGTTTCCTAAATGCTTTAAACTTTATAAGTGTGTCTGTCTGTAATGGAAATAATGTTCCATGTTATTATGAAAAACAATGCTATTTCATTTTCTTTATTCTCACCTCCTCCCAATTTTAAATTTCATTTCTACCCCTTCCTACTTTCAAATGTACTTCTGGACCTTACACTTGTAAACATAGTCCCCCTGCTGAATCTGTTAACTATTGTTAGATAATTCTTTAGTTACTCAAAGATTGGAAAAGTTTTAAAATGATCAATTCTAGCAATTCTATGGAATTTTAGCCAAGACCTGGCTCCACTCAGTCAGGGGTTGGATAGGGTTAGGGGCATAAAAATGGCAAAACAAAGCAATGGTTTTATTCTTCCACTTTCTAGGAGTTCATTTAATGAATATTTACTGATTGCCTCATATGTATCCAAAACCATTCAAGGACCCAAATGGTCATTTCTACTGGCTCTTCCTCGTCGACCAAGCCCTTAAAAAATGACTTTTTCCTCCAGAGTTCTGCTTTGGTTCCTTTTTCTCACTAGATGTGAATTCTCTCAACTTCCTTGCTAGATCTAATGATACCATTCTTCTCTCTCACGATACATCATCAACCGGTTCATAATTTTAAAAGTTCAAGTAAATAATTACTATAAAAAAGTTACAAACTGAAACAGTTTTATGCATTTCTCTCCTGGAAGCATGAGAAGTTTTAATAAAAAATATATGTATATCCATTATATATATAATGGTGTAATTTCAGGTCCTGGTGTAGGGAAGGAAGAGAATTTTCTGCAGCAGGGGGCTTCTCATCCCTGCAACACAGACCACTTAGTCCATCATCTCTAGCAGGGGGAAGTGGGGCCATTTCCCCAAACCAAGATTGTAACGGGGTTTACTTCTGGAGAAAGATAGTTTGGAGGGAGATGGATTCTTTGTACAGGAAAACAGTCCCACCAGCCTCTGAACAGTAGCTCTACTACTGTCTAGAAATATTATCAACCTGTTTAAGAAAGTCACAGTAAGGACTCCTATTTATAACAATATCTTTCCATTGCTTAAGCTGTTCTCCATACCATTTCTTGTGGTAAATGTGTTGTTGGATTACAGAAAAAGGAATAACTTGAGAGAAACTAAGATTTCTAGATAAGATTGGAAAAGTCATATTCAATCTCTGAGAAGAAAATGGCTCTTTAGAGCAGAGAGGAGGAAATTAGCCTGATTTATAAAGGGTCCTGGCACATAGGGAAGGCATGCTGCCCTAATGGGGTCAGGTCAGTGCCAGTTGTCTCCTCTGGCACCTTGCAGTTCAGGCCTCCTGAGGCTGCAGGTGGATGTCGGCAGCTGACGACGTGACTCAGAAGTGGTAGCCAAGATTCCATGGATCTATTCTCTCTGGCAGGTGGAAGAAGTATTGAAAGGGCTAGGCTTTGACAGCAGGAGAACCTGGGCCAAAACCTGAGGGAGTCTTAGCATGGAAAAGCTGACACTTGGCCTAGAAATCAAATTCCAGGCACATGTGGCAATGTGGTTGCTGTTTTACAAGAATGCTCAGGAAAAAGTCTCAGAAGCTGCCAGGCCCGGGTCATATGCATCCTGACCTGGCTCAGCCAAGGGTCACAGGCTGTTTTTTTTTTTTTGCCCCCAAATAACTAGTGCCCTCCTCTGGCAGAATTCACCCTGCTGTAGTCCCTCTGCCCACTCCCACCACTACTTGAGTCCCTTTAATGCTAGAGTTCATTTTGTGCCATGGATCTCCTTTTGCAGTTGCTAAAGTCCAGAGACTTCTTCTCAAAATATTTTTAGATACAACAAATATAATATATAAGATTATAAAGGAAACTAATTTTATTTAAATTGAGTTATCAAAACATTTTTAAAAGAGATAGAAACATATAGAAAATTTACAAGATAGAAATGTATGTGTACACTTCTCTATCAATTCATTAAAAAAAAGAGGTTTAATTAATCTTGTACCTAATAACTAATGTAATTTCAAAGCAGTCATAAGTATAAAAATTTTCAGTGTATTCATGGTAACCAAAATGTGGTATGAAAATATCTGATTTCTACTGGTGGCCAGAGGCACAGATACCCTTAATACCACTTATGTTTGTTGCCTATGTTCAAAATTGAAGCACATGATAAATTTCAGTTAGAGATTAGTAAAAACCAAGATCTGATGTTTCCCCACAAGCTTGTGGAACCCATGTTTGGAAGCATTGTTCTAGTTTCTAGTGTTGGTTCTCTATGTTTCTCATGAGCAATCATGGATTCACTTCATAAATTCTGAAATGTCATGCAGTTGGAATGTCTACTTCACTATGGCCTTGTTATTTGACAAAGGACAAAAGAGAGACCAAACAATTTTGAGGGTCTTCCATGTGCTGAAAGCTTTACAAACATTTTCTTATGTAATTCAGTCTTCACAACTAATCAAAGTAGAGATGGCTTCCTCTGTTATATAGATGAGGAAACTGAGCCTGAGAGGTCTGGAGTGCCTTAGCCAAGGCTGCAGCTATGAGCATCAGAATCAGGATTTGAACCATGAGTTCCACTTTATGCTTTCTCCTTAAGTTTATCTGGTCTCCCTGGGTGAATTAGATGCACCTAAGGTAGATTTATGCAAGACTTATTAGAGATTTACTGCAAAGGGGACAGTATATGCCTTATATCATAGTGGTTAAGTACACAGTCCCTGAAGACAGATTCGCTGAGTTCAAATCTCATCTCGGAAACTTACTGTATAACTTTGGGCTGGTTATTTAACCTTTGTGAATCTCAGTTCCCTTGGTACTAAGTATATTACCAGGTTATTGTGCAAATATCATGAGTTAATTCAGGTAAATGTTAGCTATCATTATTTGAAAAGTCACCTGGGAAATATTGTTTTATAGCCATGCCTTATATTTCTTTATGTTCTCCTCTTATCAATCTTGTCCAATCTGTTCATTCTCCATAATAAAGTCATGGTTATTTCAAAATTAAAAATCTGATTGTGTCCTTTTCCTGCTTAAAATAGTTCAATGTTCTATGGCTCCCCACTGCCTGTAGGAGGAAGTCTAAACTCAGACTTAAAAGGTCTATTATGATCTAGCCTGTTCCTGCTTTTCCACTTACCTCATTCCTGACTTTGCCCTTTGTATTCTAATTATACTAAAATATTTTAATTTCCTGAGTGTCTCAGGCTTTCAGTAGAAAACATGATAGAGCATAGTAGCCGTTCTATTATTCCTTGCTAAAGAACCCTAAATGTATTTACTGGTCCTATTAAGGGTAAATATTTTGAGGATGCTGGGCCTCCCCTGGATTCTTGGGGATAAATCTTAATTGTTTTAAGAAATAGTAGTCAAACCAGCCTGCCAAAAACACCTGGTACACACAGTCTACACAGAAGTCACTTCTACACAAGGCCACTTTTTCAAGATTGAGAGACATAGCAATTTCATCTAATTCATAGAAACAAACAGAGGAAGTCAAACAAAATGAGAAAGCGGAAGAAAATATTCCAAATGAAGGAACAAGAAAAATATCCCTCCCCAAACTTTTAATGAAATGGAGATAATTTGCTTGGTAAATAATTTCAACTAATGCTCATAAGGATGCTCACCAAACTTGAGAAGAGAGTAGAATAGAGGAATTCAGAGAAAACTTTAGCAAAGAGTTAGAAAATATAATAAAGAACCAATCAGAGATGAAGAATACAATAATTGAAATGAAAAACACACTAGAAGGAATTAATAGATTAGATAATAAATATCTAGAAGGCAAGATAGTGGAAATCACCCAATCACAACAGCAAAAAGAAGAAAATGATTTTTTAAAAAGAAGACAGTTTCATGGCTTCCTGGTACAATATCAAACACACTAACATTTGGATTATAGGAATCCCAGAAGGTGAAGAGAGAGAGAAAGGGGAAGAGAGTTTAAGTGAAGAAACAATGGCTGAAAACTTTCTTAACCTGGAGAAAGAAAAGGACATCCAGGTCCACAAAGCACAGAGAGTTCCAAACAAGATGAACTCAAAGAAGCCCACACCAAGACACATTGAAATTAAAATGGCAAAATTTAAAGATAAAGCAATAATCTTGAAAGCAATAAGAAATGAACAACTAGTTATATGCAAGGAAAACACCTTAAAGCTATCAGCTGATTTCTCGCAAGAAATTTTACAGGGAAGAAGGGAGTGGCAGAATATATTTAAAGCACTGAAAGAAAGGAACATACAACCTAGAATACTCTGCTCAGCAAGGCAATCATTCAGAGTTGAAGGAGAGATAAAGTGTCTTCCAGACAAGCAAAAGTTAAGGAGTTTATCACCACTAAACCGGCTTTAGAAGAAATGTTAAAGGTTCTTCTTTAAGTGGAAAAGAAAAGGATATTACCAGAAATAAGAAAATATATGAAAGAAAAATTCTCACTGGTAAAGGCAAAGATATAACAAACACAGTGAATCATACACTTAAAAAGCTAGTATAAATGTTAAAAAGACAAAAACATCAAAATTAACTATAATTACAATAAGTAGTCAGGGGATACACAAAACAAAAAGATCTAAAATGTGAGGTCAAAAACATAAAATGCAGAGGGAGGAGTAATAATGTAGTGCTTTTATAATGCATTTGAACTTAAAAACCTGTTAGTTTAAACCAAATTGTTATAGATATAGAGTGATATACAAGAATTTCATGGCAACCACAAAACAAAAAACCTACAAAAATACACAAAAAATAGAGATAAAGAAACCCAAACAAAACACTTAGCAAAACCAGCAAACCACATGGGAAAAGATCAAGAGAAGAAAGAAACAGAGAAGAATTATAAAAACCACCGAAAAAAAAAAATGAAGAAAGCATAGTAAAGTATATAAATATGAATAATGAAATGGCAATAACTAGATGTCTATAAATAGTTAATTTAAGTGTAAATGGACTAAATGCTCCAATCAAATGACATAGAGTGGCTGAATGAATAATAAAAAGACTCATCTATATACTACTGACAAGAGACTCATTTCACATTGAAAGACACACACGGACTGAAAGTGAAGGGATGGAGAAAGATAATCCACGCTAACATAAATGAAAAGAAAGCTGTGGTAACAATACTCATATCAGACAAAATAGACTTCTAAACAAAGATTACAGAAAGAGACAAAGAAAGAAATTAATTATGATAAAAGGATCAATTAATGAAGAAAATAAAACAATTGTAAATATTTATGCACCCAATATGCTAACACTTAATATATATATAAAACAAATACTGACAGATATAAAGAGAGAAGTTGGTGGTATTACAATTATAGTAAGGGACTTTAATATTCTCTTATCAATTGATATATCATCCAGAAAGAAAATCAATAAAGAAACAATGGCCTTAAACATCACATTAGACTAGATAAAGTTAATAGATATTCAAAGAACATTTCATCTCCCAACTGCAGAATACACATTATTTTCAAGTGAACAGGAACATTCTCCAAGATAGCTCACATATTAGACCTTAAAATGAATCTTAACAAATTCAACCATATTAAAGTCACATCAAGCATCTTTTCTGGTCACCGTGGATTAAAACCAGAAATCAACTACAAGAAAAAAGTTGAGAAGACACAAACACATAGAGACTAAACAACATGCTCAATGGTGAAAAGCTACAAGCTTTTCTTCTAAGATCAGGAATAAGACAAGGTTGCCCACTCTCACCACTTTTATTCAACATTATATTGGAAGTCCTAGCCACAACAACCAGAAAGAAAAAGAAAGAAAAAACATTCATATTGGTAAGGAAGAATAAAACCCTCATTACTTGCAGATGATGTGCTACTATATATAGAACCCCTAAAGACTCCACCAAAAACTATTTGACCAATAAATAAATGCAGTAAAATAGCAGGATACAAAATTAATATTCAGAAATATGTTGCATTTCTACACGCTAATAACGAACCATTAGAAGAAGAAATTTTTCAAAAATACTCATTTACAATTGCATCAAAAAGCAGGAAATATCTAGGAATAAATTTAACCATGGATGTGAAAGACCTCTACTGTAGAAACTGTAAGACGTGGAAGAAAGAAATTAAAGAAAACACAAATAAATGGAAGTGCATACAGTGCTCATGGATTAAAAGGATTAACATTGTTAAAATGTCCATACTACACAGAGCAATCTACAAATTCAATACAATCCCTATTAAAACACCAATGGCATTCTTCTCAGAACTATTTCAATTCTAAAATTTATATGGAACCACAAAAAACCCTTAATAGTCACAGTAATCTTGAGAAAGAAGAACAAATTTGGAGTTATCACACTACCTGACACTCAAAGATACTACATGCTATAGTAATCAAAACAGCATGGTACTGGCAAAAAACAAAAAACAAACAAACAAAAAAACAGATACATAAATCAATGAAACAGAATAGAGAACCTAGAAATAAACTGCCACTTATATGGTTAATTAATCTATGACAAAGGATCCAAGAATATACACTGGGGAAATGACAGTCTCTTCAATAAATGATGTTAGGAAAACTGAACAGATAACATGCCAAAAAAAAAAAAAAAAAAAAGACCACTCTCTTACACCACATACAAAAATAAACACAAATTGATTAGACTTGAAACCATAAAATTCCTGTAAGAAGACATAGGTAATAAACTCTTTTGCATCAGTCTCAGCAACAACTTTTTGGATATGTCTCCTCAGGCAAGGGCGACAAAACCAATAATAAACAAATATGACTACAACAAAGTAAAAAAAATCTTCTGCACAGTGAAGTAAACCATGAACAAAACAAAAACAAAAAACATTATACTGAATGAGAGAAGATATTTGCCTATGATACATCTGACAAGGGATTGACATTTAAAATGTATAAGAACTCATACAACTCAGCAGTAAATAAACAAATTAAAATTGAGCAGGATACCTAATTGACATTTATCCATAGAAGACATACAGTTGGCCAACAGACATATGAAAAGATGCTTAACATCACTAATCATCAAGGAAATGGAAATCAAAACCAAAATGAGATATCCTCTCATACCTGTCAGAATGGCCATTATCAGAAAGTCAACAAATAACAAGTACTGGCGAGGATATGGAGAAAAAAGAACCCTTATCATTGTTGGTGGAATTGTAAATTTGTGCAGCCACTATGGAAAACAGCATGGACATCACAGATGGACCAGGAGGTCATTATTCTTAGTGAAATAAGTAAGACAGAAAAATATAAATACCATATAATTTCACTTATATCTGAATTTAAACAAACAAATAAACAAAAAGATAGACTCAAAGATACAGAGATAAAACTCATGGTTGCAATAGGTGAGAAGGGTAAGAGAATGGGTGATAAAGGTGAAGGGGAATAAGAAGTATAAATGTCGTTATAAAATAAATAAGGCATGAGAAAGTAGAGTACAGCACAGAAAATATATTTAATAATATCATAATAATGTTGCATGGTGATAGATGGTTAATAGATTTATTGTGGTGACCACATAGTAAAGTATATAAATGTTGAATTGTTAAGGGTGGAAAATTTTCAAGTGGGCCAACTAGCTAAGTCAGGTACAGGGAAGAAATATCTTTAGATACCAGAAGTTATCCTACTTGCTTGTGTATGGTTTAGGAAGTGTATTGTATAAGATATGAAGATGACCAATGTCTGCTTCTGTAATCCATTTACTTGTTAATTAAGGGCGTTGTTCCGGGCAAAGATATGCTAACAGCCAACTTCCACTTCTGTAATCTGCTTGCTTGTTCAGGAAACCACCAGGATATGGTCTTAAGCTTTATCAGCTGCCTCCTCTGAAAGCTCGGAGCTGATCTCCTCTAGCCCTGCCTGGTAGAGAGTCAGTCGCCGACTGGCTAATAAAGGCTCATCATTAATCTCAATTGGCTCCGTGGGTCTCAGAATCGTTCACACCATAACAGAATCACCATGTTGCACACCTGAAACTAATAAAATAGTTTATGCCAACTATACTTCAATAAAAATTTTAGAAAATAAATAATTATCAACTCACTACCTTTTTAAAATGGTTATTTTGGGATTAACCCTAGGGCTGACTAACCATAGGAATAGGCTATGCCCAGGGTATGAGTTGCTATGTGGGGGCTGACCCCCTGAGTGAGATTTGCCCCAGCAGGCTTTTGTAGTTGAGACCACCCTGTGTACCGCTAATGGGACTAGTCAGGAGTTTCTGTTGTGGTCTAGTGCCAGCCTCCGAGTGCGTTCATTTTGTGGCCTCTTTGGAGGGGTTCCCCAGTAGGCTAAAGTCAGCCACTGCCTTTAGTTGCTCAGGGCTACCTGGTGGAAGCTACAAAGTGATCCGCAGATGGTTCATGCCTATGCTAGATCTATAGGTAAGTGGAAAAGACAACACTGTAGGCCTCAGTCCAGTTACCGCCCCCCCCATACTGGGCCTGGGGCAACTGAGCAGGATTGATGCAGGGCAGGACAAATTTCTCCAAGTGACGAGGAGACCAAGCCCTGTATCGAGAGAAGAGGGTCTTTTGGCAGAGGGTAAAGAAATAATTCAATAGACACCAAATATACCAAAGTTAGAGTCAAAAGGAAAGTTTATTAGAAAAGGGGTAATACTCCACAGACAGAGTGTGGTCTTCTTTCAGAGACAGAGAGTGAGAGGGACCAAGAAGACTTGGAAAGACAGTGAGTAGAGACTGGCCCTGTTTAGGGTATTCAGTTTATATATTATTCTTTAGTTCCTGTGAGTTACTGTTTAAAAGACTTTGCTAACCCATTTCCTTTGGTATGGACATACAGTGAGGAAGGGGGAGGGTAGGTAGCCTGAAAGGTAAGAATATGTAGAGTGGAAGGCCTGCTGGCACTTCTCAGCCTTTAATCCATAGATTCCCCATGGTTTTAGCCATTGGGAATGACTCTTGGTTCCTGTTTCCCCTTCACAGGTGTGGGAAATGGGTTGTTAGCAATCTCAGCAGAAATCTTTCTTTGTTCTGAAAGTGTCCTCCTGGCCTGGCTGCAGGGCTGATCAGCATTTTAATTCTCTTGCCTCCTCCCTACATTAAGATCAGAGCTCCTGAAGGCCTGAGACTGCCTGTCAGTTGCCTGTAAAACTGCAACTGGAAGAGTCTCTGGGCAGTACGCATGTTGAGTGGTGCAGAGACCCAAGTCACCCAGATCTATTGAGCAGATTTCCCCATGCCACTGCAATGTCAGTTTACATGCCAGTGTTGTCTCTTTGACTCCCTATACAAATTTAAGATCATAGCAAAGCCAGCTGATTCCATCCACTGATGTACTAACACCAGTAAAGACTTAGCTACAACAGAAGATCACACACAACCTTCACAAAGATCACATCCAGTGCCCCTGGTACAGGTGATCAGGGAGGATGTGCCACTGGGACACACAGGACACCTTCCGCTTAAGGCCATCTGGCCAAGGCTGAGAAATGAAACAAATCTTCCTAACACATAGAAATGAACCCAGAGAGGCTAATAAAATGAGAAGACAAAGAAACATGCCACACATGAAACAGCAGGGGAAAACTCCAGAAAATAAGCCCAGGGTCCCAGCTTAGGTAGAATAATATCCAAAAACTCTGACTGTAAAAACCAGAGGGGGTTCCAGCCATTCAGGTGAGACCAAAGGAGACTGAAACCCTAGACACTCCTTTGAAAGGCCCATGCACAGGCTCTCTCACCTGCAGACACTCACATGGGGCACCAGCGGTGGGTCAGAGGCTCGCGCAAGATTCATACGGGGAAAGACCGCATTTCCTGGCACCAGAATGAGGGCTGGACAGGCAGCTACCATTGCACCATAGTTGGGCCTCACTATAGGGCAATCTACAAACCTTGCCAGCTTGCCTCTAGAGACCCTCCCAAAGGACCATTTGGAAGTGCTGGCCTGAGGAGATCAGCCTGTCCCCACCCAACCTGCCGATTGCCCAGGGCTTTTGCTGCTGGGTAGCTGCCATGCTCTGCACCAATTCAGGGCCAAACATTCACAGCTGGAAACCAGCGCTGCGAGCGCACATTTAGGAGACAGTTTCAGGCAGATCACTGCTGCCAATATGAACTTGGGTGGATCTCAGGGATCTGTGGGTCAGTCCCAGACAGCAACTGGTCTTTCTGTGATCTGTGACTTGTGTGAGAATGCCCAAATGGTTACCAAAGTCGCAGCAAGACTGAGGATGAATTGATCTGATAGCCATTGTTTCCCTGAGACCCCACCCTACCCAACCCACAAATTTCTCCAAGTGGCCCATTTCAACTGCCACAGCCCTGCCTCTCTCTTATAGGTCTCCCAATACACATAGGCAACAAACCTTGGCTAACACAGGGCAGGCACTGCGGGGGAAATTAGTTGCAGGCATACCGCTGTTGCCAGTAAGAGCTGTAATATCGCAGGAGTCTTTAGGACTGCCCAGATGTCAGCTGGTCTCACTGTGATCTGTGACTACAGTGGAACATCGTGGCACAGAAGTTGCAGCAAAACTGAAGCTGTATTGGCTTGACAGCCCTTGTGTCCCTGACATTCTGCTTCACTCAAGCCGCAAAGTACCTACAGCCCATTGACAGGCAGCCTCCCCTGTCCTGCTTGGCTCTGGGGTTGTGCAGCCTATGTAGGTAACAGACCTTGTGCAGTGAGCGGAGAAAACATTTGTGGGCACACTACTGCTGCCCATACGAGCTGCAGTATCTCTTGATGAGATCACGGGGGTCTGTGGGACCACCCCAGACAGCAGCTTGTCTCCCTGTAATCTTTGACTGTTACAGCAAAGTTGCAAAACATGACCAGCAAGAAACCAGGAACCACTCAGAGAGCTGGAGAACTCAGGTTCGTTATATCAGCGGTCCCAGAAGAGTAGCGCTCTAAAGATCTGGGCCCCGAGCTCAGTGGCAATTTAGTTTTATATATCCATGTTGTTACAGTTGGCATGGGCTGATAGGTTGATTTGTCTAAAGACAGTTACAGATCGTGGGAGTTTCTATGAGCTATGGGCAGTCACAGAAGCAGAACAAAGAACTGATTATGAGGTTAGCCATATGAGTGGAAAATTGCTCTTCATGACTACTGTGAGAATGTAAAGACACAGAAATTGCAGAAAACTGAGGCTATTGGCCTGACCATCCTGGACTCCCTGAGATCCTGCCCCATCTAATACACAAGTGCCCGCCACACATTGATAAGCAGCTGCTCTGCTCTGCGGTGGCATGTTCTGCACAGTCAACAAATCTCAGCCAGCAAAGTGAGCAAAGTTCAAGGAATACAGTGATGGGTAGATCACTGCTGCCAGCACGAGATACAGAATTGCTTGGGCAGATCTCAGGGTTTTTGTGGGCCCATCACAGATGACAGTAGGTTGCACAATGATATCTGACTTTGGTGGGAGCCCGCAGTCCCAGAGCTGTCAGCTAATCTGGTGCTGTGTAGGCCTCATGGCCCTGTGCCATGAAGTTTTTTCACATGGGTCATTTCTTGAGCTCTGGGGCTATGCAAAAAGCTATAAGCTAAGCCAAAGCCTTCTAAAATACAGAATAAAATCTCATACAGTCTTTCAGAGTTTAGGAGATAAAGAATCTCCCTTAAGATGAGATCTACTTTAAGTATGCTCCTGGTCTTTCCTTTAGAAACTTACAAGATTTGGAGGCTTATCAAGATAAGAGGTTGAAGAGCTAGGATAGAAAACTTTGAGGGCCATAGATGAATCTCCTGCAGTCATCTCGATCTGAGGAAATAGACACCTAGGTTCTCAATCAAAAGCCTGGGAGGGCTACTCCATAAAAACAAAGGCAAGCCAGAGGATAATAGAATCTTACCAAAATCCCAGACCTATTTAGCTTATGTTTTTAACCTTATCTGCCTAATAGAGGAAAGGGAAACCCATTCCTTGTGGAATATAATATTCTGGATCCTCTAAAATTTTACAATGTCCAGAATAAAATAAACATTACTAATCAGAGAAGAGACAAGAAAATATAATTAATAATTAAAGAATAAAAGAAAGAATACAAGCAGATATTACAGCTAGTCTACAATGACTTTAAACTAATAATGTTTAACATGTTTAATAAAAAAATGAAAAAGATCACAAAATAGATAAAAGAATACAGCTGTAATCAAGAATTGGATTTATACTATAAAACAATTAAATGGACACTATAGAACAGAAAACTACAGTACCTGAAATTAAAAACTCATGGGATGAGTTTAGCAAGAGATTGGTCACAGCAGATGAAAAGGATTAGTGATCTAGAAGTTATACCAATAAAATATATCCAAAATGAAACACAAGAAGAAAGAGGAATGAAAAAAATATCACATGAGGACACGTGGGAAATGCTTAAATAGCAAAATGTATAGTGTTTCAGAATGAGAGAGAGGGAATTCAGAGGTAATGGCCAAGCATTTTCCAAAATTAAAGAAAGACATCAATCCACAGATTCAAAAAGGTCATCAAACCTCAAGGAGGATAAACACATAGATAACCATACATAGTCACATGATTATCAAACTTCTAAAATTAAAGACATAAATAAAATTTTAGAAGCATCCAGAAAAATAAAGAAAAACAAATTAAATTCAAAGAAACAAAAATGACTTACATCTGAGATCTCAAAGGAAATGATGGAAGCAAGAAGAAAATGGAATAATTTCTTTAAAGGGCCAAAAGAAGGTGGTGGTAGAGTGAAACATTCTTCAAAGATGAAGATAAAATGAAAATATTTTCAGAAAAATAACAAAGAGGAAATTAACCACCAGTATGCCTTCCTTACAAAAAATATTCAAATGACTTTTCAAGGTAAAATAAATGACTCTAGATAGGAGAAGAAAAAGAGTATCTGAAAGGATATGTATGCATGTGTGTGTGTATATATATATATATATATATATATATATATACACACTTTACAAACTATATATATTATGTAAAATATTTTTACATATATAATGTATAAAAATATATATGGGTATATAAGTAAATATTGGCTGTAAGAAACATTTTGATGTTTTCTGAGTTTCGAGTATTTATATACAACTAAAATATATGACAACAATAAGGACAAGGAAGGAGAGGAGAAAAATTGAGTTTAAAATGTTTAAGTATATCCAGGAAGTGGCAAAGTTTAAATTTGTATTAGAAATTAACATATAAATTCAACATATAGATATTAAACATATATAAAGCAAATAAATGTCAGAAATAAAGGGATCTATGGACAAGACCACAATCACAGGGGAATTGTGATGGATACAGGTGTATATTGTAAGCCCTGAAGTAGAGAGGACGCAGATTTTCTGTCAGTGGCCAGACAGAAATATTTTTGTTTTTGCAGGCCATATGGTTTCTGTCACAACTATTCAATTCTGCTGTTATGGTGTAAAAGCAGCCATAAACATAAATGAATGGGTGGATATGGCTGTATTTCAATAAAACTTTATTTACAATAACAGGCAGTGGAATCAATTTGGGATGCAGGCCTTTGTCCTAATGTAACCACTTAAACTAATTTTAAAAATACAAAAATATTAATAAGTAGTTGGTGGACATATAATGGAAACATAAGGACTCTCAATTGATCCAAAAGAAGGCAGAAGAAAAAAACAGAAAAAACACTTGTGACCCAAAACAAAACAAAATAAAACAAAGTACAACTGGCTTCTCATTAATGAAAGTAATATTTTTGAGCTCTATTTTCATGTCTCTTATTTCTATCTCTTAATTATTTCTGATACTTAATGAGGAAAAGAGAAGCATTATTTAATGACTTAAATAAATAAAGCACCAGGACTTAATCAACCTTTAAATTGAACTCAATCAACCTTTAAATTGAACTCATCCTTGTATATTCTCTCTCTCTCTCTCTCTCTCTCTCTCTCTCACACACACACACACACACACACACACACATACACACACACACACACACACACACACACACACAACCTACTCACAGAAGCCTCTGTATGTACACAAGAATTGACAGAACAATTGGATAAATAAAGAGATTTTATATCATAGCCACTCAAGAAATTCAAATCGTGTATTAGGCACACTTGTTCTTAAAAGTCCTCTGGCAGAATTCTCCTTCCAGCTAGGATGAACTAGGTCTTATAGGCTGCATATCTCATTGAGGAACTAGGAATATTAAATAAATTACAATAATTATAAATTTGAAGGATCAGCAAACTATAGCCTGTGGGCCAAATCTGGCCATCCTTATTTTTTGGGTAGTGTTTTGTGCTATAACAGCATACTTAAATAATAGTGTCAAAGACCATATGACCTGCAAAGCCAACAATATTATCTCCTCTTGACAGGAAAGTTTGCTGGCTCATGATATATTTAAAAGCTTCAGAGAGCTTCAGAAGTGTTAAAAACAAAAAAGAGAAAAATTGATGAGTTGAGGAATCACAGCTGTACTTGAGGGCATTGTTGATTCTTGGTGAATGCTGGAGTCTGAGAACTTAGGTTTGACTTGGGTAGAGGGCCATGGATGGGGGACAAAAAAAGCCAATAGAGATTTTGGTGGTCGTGTGAGACAGAAGTGACAAAATTGGAGATTTGAGGGGACGTTTTCATGAATCCCAAAGCAACATGAGGCAGAAGGCTAAAGACTAAGCCAAAACCTTGGCAAAGCAGTTTCCCATTGCATGGAATAAAAGATCCAACTGAGAGAGGTAACCTGCTAATAACTGGTGAAATTCTGAAGTCCTAGACTAACTGTCCATTGATATGAATGATCCACAGCCCTTTTACCCTATGCTAGGAAAACTTGCTCACCAGAGACATCAAAAGTGGAGAATCCAGGCTGGAATTTCAGTGGAGGGTAGTTTCTAGGGGACAGAGAAACAAGACCTCCAACAGTCAGTAGCTCTTCTCATGGGGTAAATGACTGGAAGAAGACAAAATAGGAGGTAGGTATTTATGTTTTTTTTTTCATGGTCTAGGCATGTTCATTTTCTAAAACATTGAGTTGCGCACTTTGGATTTGCACACTTTATGTTATATTTCAATTGAATTTTTCAAAAAATTAAATTCTTAGGCTAATCATCTCCAGTTCTTCCCCAATTCATAAATTCTGTTTGTTTCCAAGGTAGGGCAGTTTAGTCTTTTGCTTACTTGATTCCCACTAACCTAGGCCTTCAAGGTCTCACCTTCTACCTCAAGCTACTTACTAGCTTAATTGCCTAAACGCAGCTTCTTCCTTAAAAATAATTCTGATTTAGTTATTAAAATGATTTATTTTCACCCCTCTTCAGAAGTAATGGCCACATTGAATTCAGTATGGGTCAGAATAGCAGAGTATCACATTTAAAGAAGAACACAGACAAACTAGAACATGCCCAGGGGAGGACAAATAAGTAAGATGATAACGTATACGTAAATTATGTTGTATGTGGAATATTTGAAGGGACAGGGGGTTTTCGAACTGAGAAATAGCATGCTAGAGTCAGAGGGATAGTGTAATTCCTGCTTTCGAATCATATTTTGTGGCAGAAAGATCTGTTTTATTCTAAGAATTTTGAAGAAAGAACAGGTATTAAGGGTTCACCTTTAGGTAAAGTGAGATTACTTTGAATGCTCAATTATTTATTTTTGGAAAAAAAATGGTCTTGTCTTCCCTAACTCATTTAAGAAACATTATTGCATGATAAATATTTTACAAGCTCTTCTGCCAAGGAGTGCATAGTCTAGTGCTGAAAAAAGGTATATACAAGTATAAAATGAGATGAAGATCCAAATCATGGCATCACAAGGTAATGTTGAGGCTGAGTGAGGAGCAGGAAGTAAAGAGGTGAGTTGCAAAGTAGAACTCAGTCTTCTTACTCCAGCTCTCCATCCCAAAGTCTTCATATAAATGAACAGCACCACCACCCAATAAGTTAAAAAAGCTGGTGGCCTGAAAGCCATTCAGACCTCACTTTCTCCCTCACCCTTACACCTAACCCAGTCAGCCTCTCAATTCTATCAATCTTAGCACAAAACATATCTCAAACAGATCTCTTCATTCTTATTACCACAGCTGCATTTAGGCTTCCATATCTCTTGCCTGCATAGTTTGGTAACATCCTAACCATTCTCTTGCCACCAGCCCTGGCCCCTTCAAACCTGACATCACGCAAGCCTTAAGATCACTTTCCTGAAATAAAAATTGGGTCATTCAAATGTCTTGTGTGAAGTTCTTCACAGGCTCTTGGCATGTAGAAAAGCCCTCATTCTGTGACACAGAATGTGATGCCCTTCCCTCTTTGGCTCATGCCTACCCAACCAGCTCATTTCAGACTCGTGTCTCAATTGTATGTACCCTACATTCCAGTAGTTGCTGACTCATTTTAGTTATTCCATCACTACACGCTGTTACACACATCCATGTTTGTGTTCACCATGTTCTTTTTATCTGAAACTCTCTTCCTCAGCTCATCCATTTGGAAATACTACTCACTCTCCATGCATCAACTTTAACATCAATTCTATGAAATTCTTCCTGACTCCAGCACTTGAAAGATGGATAACTTCTTCCCCTATGCATTTACTTTCTGCAGATCTCTAAGATAATCTGGTTTTGCCTCTTTTCTTGCCAGGCTGGAAGATTCTGAGGAGCATGCGCGAGGTTGTGCAACATAGCGGACTCTAGAATCAAGCTGCCTGGATTTAAGTTCTGGCTCCGTTTCTTTATGAGCTCCTTATCTTTGGTTTCTTCACCTCTTTGAGCCTCAGTTTCTTCATCTGCAAAGTGGAGATAATGATACCTTCCTCATAGGGTTGTTGTGAAAATCAAATGAGACATTTCTTATAAAACATTAGAGAAGAGCCTGGAATATAGTAATTCCTTAGTAAATGTGATCTATTATTATTGTTACTACTATTATTGCTGCATGGGAAGTGCATAGCTCAGAAGATGGTATATAGCAGATCCTAGTACTTTTTCCAACTCTTCACATTGCAAGAAAACTTAACATTGGAATACACACACACACACACACACACACACACAGTGCTTTTCTGAGAACTAAAACCTGAGAAATTTACATGTCATAAGTATTACTTATATTATAGTGATCCATTTCTGGTCTTCAAAGGGGAAATTTTTCTTCACAGTTCATTCTCCTAGATCTACAATCTTCTTGTTGCCCAGCTCAGGGCATTTTTGAAGGAATTCAGTTTTTTAAACTTAAAGAAGTAGCTATAGAGCTCCCTCGGTAAAATTCATCCATAAAGTAATAGCAGTAAGAGGAAATTTGGAGATGAAAATCTTAACCCATGAATAGCCATTTGACTGCTAAATGGAGTGAGTTTTTATATAATTTACACTAAATAATTTTTATGCTCCAATTCAAATTATAAAAACTGTCTTTCAAGCAAAAGCCAGTAATCATGAGCTTCCATAATATTAGAATTTGATACAAAAAGTCATGTAATATAGTCTTTCTAATGACATCATTTCTTGCTGGCTGTTGTCACCTTGCCACAATAAGACCTTCTAAGACGAATTAACTGGTAAGATGTTTTGTTTTGATTTTTAATCCTGAATTCTGAAAAATTTTGTTTGAGGTGAAGAATGCTTCTTTCTTTATATTTATAAGAAAGCTTTTATAATATGATGGCCAAATTATTTGAAAAATGTTTCCCCGTGGTGATGTCATTTTGAAGGAAAAACATGCTTGAAATATGAAGTATTCCCATCAGAAATCTCTGAGATCTTACATCTGTACTCTTAGCCCCAAGAGGTTATCAAATGATAGTAGATGATTGTAAAGGGATAAATTCTAATGGGGTGTTGGCAGGCGGACTGACCAACAGTCATAGATCACTGAACAGATATTTATAGAGGAAGTGAAGGCTTTATTTTTGCTTTCACTATCGGACTGCTTTCACAAACATACAAAGAAAGTCTAATGTTAAAGATTAAGATATCCTTGTACATGAGAAAATTCCAGAAACCGATAGCCCTTTGGCAGTTCTTACATAGTGTGAAATGCCAACCTATAATGATACAGTGTGGGCTGCCCAAAGGATTTCCACAATAAAAAGGGAAATATCTCAGGTAAATAAGCAAAGCCAGACCAAGAGGTTTAAAGAAAAATGTATCATCTGCCCAAATAGAACATGAAGAAGCCTTTTAGAATGTGTATATATTAACTACAAGCTGTGTAGAAACATTTATTCATTGATGATTTTAAGATGGTTGTCAATATAGAGAAACTTTTTTTCCCTCCAGGTCAAAGGTATACTATGGCAAGTCTTCTGCTCAGCTATGCATTTACAGAGCAATGATCATAAGTACAGTAAGCTGACAAAAATGGAAATGAAAAACTAGATATTTGGTTTCGGGTGGTCCTTTAATTAGCTCATTGAGGAAGCAACATGGAGTCCTGTCTAGGGTGCAGACACTAAAGCAAGAAAGACTCAAGTTGGAACCCTTTTCTGCTCCTTGTTAGGTCTGCTTTGCCTGAGTTTCTTAACTTTCCTAGGCCCAATATTCCTCTTCTGTGAAATAGGGACAATCCACAGGGTCATTGTGAGAATTAAATGAGATTATGACAATTAAATCTTTGACATGTTTTCTGGTATTCAGACATTATTTCAAAATATTATACTATGGAATCAGTGACTAGGAAAAGAGGTCATCTTCCATATCATTTAGTTCATGGAGTGAAACCTGATTTTTCTGATAGTGTTGACAAGTCTTCTCAGGGACTGATGTCAATGTTTTCAAGCCTAATAGGAGAGCCAGAAGAACCTAGACACTAGACTTCCCAGGTATAAAGTAGGAAAAAGAGCTATTAAGTCCAGAAATGGTCAACAGCAAAGGCTGAGTCTGAATTACCAAATAGTTTATATTGATTCTTTGATTCATTGCTGTGGGTGATGACTTCTGCAGGACAACAGTGATGACAGCAAAAATGAGAATTCTGGGATGAGTCACAGAATAATCATACTAGACAGCTGAATTTTTTCATTGTACAGATTGAAAGACTATATATGAGGATTTATTTATCTACTTCCAGGTATCAAAAAAGAACACAATCCATAAATGGTAAGGCAGCCCATGAATCTCTGGGTTTGGTGGTGCTAGGAGAACCACAAAATACAAATTTCATGCAGCAAATTCTTTTACACTCGTCCATGGGGAGTATTTATGGTAAATACTTTCTGTAACAAAATTAAAATGTTAACTGGATACTCTTTAAGTTGAGAAAATTTAAAATCTTTTATATCATCAACCATTTCCTAATTAGCAACTCTGCCTGCTAATTTTATTTTAAATTGAGTATTTTTACAAAGAAACATGACAACTTGGACATATGCTGTATATTAATAGTGTATTATATGCTTCATCATCCCATAAATATGTACTGCACCCACATAGAACTGAATATCTAAAGTTTTCAAAGTACTAGACCCAAACCAGGTTCTGTTCTTTAGATCATATGCATAAAATTAGTTACCTTCACCTAGTCATGATACAACAAATATGCAGAAAACTCAGATAAGCCTTCATCTTGGGGTATTCTTTTTTTAAATTAAAATTAAAATTTATTAGGAGGTAACGCTGGTTAATGCAATTATATATGTTTCAAGTATAGCATTCTACAATATATTATCTGTGTATTGTATTGTGTGTTCACTACACAAAGTCAGGTCTCCTTCCATCACCACATATTTGACCCCTTTACCCTCTTCTACCCACCCACTTTCTTTCCCTCTGGTAACTACTAAACTGTTTCTGTGTCTATGAGTTTTTATCTGTTTGTCTTGTTAGTTCATTCTGTTCCATTGAGCTATGTGTCTGTTTTTATGCCAGTACCATGGTTTTTGTCTACTATTGTTCTGTATAGTATAGTTTGATATCAGATAATATGATACTTCCAACTTTGTTCTTCTTTTTCAATATTGCTTTGGCTGTTTTGGGTCTTTTGTAGTTTCATATAAATTTTATTTGTTATACTTCTGTGAAAAATGTCATTGATATTTTAATAAGGATTAGTATGGACATTTTAACAATGTTAATCTTCCTATCATTAGCATAGTATAGACTTCTATTTATTTATATATTTTTGAATTTTTTTTCTTCAATGTCTTATAGTTTTCCATGTGAGATCTTTTACCTCCTTGATTAAATTTATTCATTGGTATTTTATTCTTTTAGATGAAACTATAAATGGTATTGTTGTCTTAATTTCTCTTTCTGATATTTTGTTTCTGGTGTATAAAAATGCAACAAATTTCTGAATATTAATTTTGGATTCTGCTACTTTACTGAATCTATTTATCAGTTTTAACAGGGTTTTTTTTTTGGTAAAATTTTTATGGTTTTTCTATGTATAGTATCAAGTCATCTGCAAATAATGACAGTCTTACTTCTTCAGTTTCCAATTTGGATGCATTTTATTTCCTTGTTCAATTGCTGTGGCTATGTCTTTGAATACTATGTTGAGTAAAAGTAGTGAAAGTGAACACCCTTCTCTTGTTGCTAATTTTAAGACAAATGCTTTTAGCTTTTCCCCATTAAATATGATGCTAGCTGTGGGTTTGTCATTTATAGTCTTTGTTATGTTGAGGTATGTTGCTGAGAATTATTATCACAAAAGGATGCTGGATTATTTCAACAGCTTTTTCTGCATCTATTGATATGATCATATGTTTTTTATCCTTCATTTTATATATGCGGTGTACCACATTAGTTGATTTGGAGATATTGAACCAGCCTTACATCCCAGGAATAAATCCCACTTGATCATGGTGTATAATTTTTTTAATGCATTGGTGAAATAGGTTTGCTAATATTTTGTTGAAGATATGTGTTCATCAAAGATAATAATAACCTATAATTCCCTATCTTTTTCAGTTTCTTTGTCTAGTTTGAGTATCAGGGCTTTGTTTGCTGTTTTTTTCTACTTCTTTTAGGTGTAATCTTAGATTGTTTATTTCAGCTTTTTGTTGTATATTGAGGTAAGCCTGTGTTGCTTTGAATTTCCCTCTCAGGACTGCTTTCACTCTGTCTCATAAATTTTGAGATGTTATATTTTCATTTTCATTTGTTTCTGGGTATCCTTTGATTTTCCTTGACTTCGTTGTTAACCTATTTATTATTTAGTAGCATGCTATTTAGCTTTTATGTGTTTATGTATTTTCCAGTTTTTTTTTCTTATAATTGATTTCCAGTTTTATACCATTGTGGTTGGAGAAGATGCTTGATATAATTTTAATCTTCTTAAGTTTATTGAGACTTGTTTTGTGGCCTAACATGAGACCTATCTTGGAAAATGTTCCCTGTGCACTTGAGAAGAATATATATTTTGCTACTTTGGGGTGAAATGCTCTAAAATTATCAATTAAATCCATTTGGTCTAATATGTCATATAAGGTGGCTGTTTCTTTGCTGGCTTTGTCTGAAAGATCTATCCATTTACGTCACTGGGGTGTTAAAGTTACCTATTATGACTGCATTACTGTGATCTCTTCCTTTATATATGTCAATATTTGTTTTATATATTTAGGTGCTCCTATGTTGGGCGCATAAATGTTTACAATGGTTATAATCTGTTGTTGGATTGATTATAACCATTATCATCATGAAGTCCTTTGTTTTAAAGTCTATTTTGTCTGATATAAGTATTGTTACCCCAGCATTTTTTTATTTCCATTTGCATGAAATATCTTTTCCCTTCCCTTTTCTTTTAGTCTGTCTATGTCTTTTGATCTGAAGAGGGTCTCTTGTAGACCGTATATGTACGGGTCTCATTTTTTTAAATCATTCAGCTACCTATGTCTTTTAATTGTAGCATTTAATCCATTAACATTTAAAGTGAGTATTAGTAAGCATGTAATTATTGCCTTTTTATTATTTATATTTATGTACTTCTTTATTTTTCTTCTTAAAGAAATTCCTTTAACATTTCTAATACTAGTTTTTTGGTAATGAATTCCTTTAACTTTTCCTTCTCTGAGAAAAACTTCACCTCTCCTTGATTCTAAATGATAGCCTTGCTAGGTAAAGTAATCTTGGCTATACATTTTGCTTTTCATCTCTTTGACTATTTGGTTTCAATCCCTTCTGTCCTGCAGTTTCTGTGAAGAAATCAGCTGACAGTCTTATAGGTGCTCCCTTGTATGTAACTAATTTTCTCTTGCTATTTTTAAGATTCTCTTTTTGTCTTTAACTTTTGTCATTTTAATTATATGTCTTGCTGTAGGCCTCTTTGAACTCATCTTGTGTGTTGCTCTCTGCTCTTCCCGGGCTTGTCTGTCTATTTCCTTCACCAGATAAGGGAAGTTTTCAGTCAATATGTCTTCAAATAGGTTTTCAATCACTTGTTCTCTTTCTTCTTCTTCTGGTACCCTGTGATGCAAGTGTTGGTACATTTGGTGTTGTCCCAAAGGTTCCTTAAACTATCCTCAGTTTTAAAATTCTTTTTTCTTTTTGCTGTTTTGATCAGGCATTTTCAGCTACTTTGCTTTGCAGATCACCGTTTTAATTCTCTGCTTCACCTAATCTGCTGTTGATTTCCTTTAGTGTATTTTTCCTTTCAATTATTATATTCTTCATTTCTGACTGTTTTCTAAAATGTTCTATCTCCTTTTTTTTTTGTTTCCTATCTCTTTGCTGAAGTTCTCACTGCGTTTATGTATTCCTTCCCTAAGTTCACTGAGTATCCTTAATACCAGTTTTGCACTCTCTATCGGGTAGATTGCTTGCCTCCATTTCATTTAGTTCTCTTTACGGAGGTTTGTTCTGTTAATTTATTTGGAAATATTTTTTGTTTCCTCATTTTTGCTTATTTCTTGTGTTTGATTCTATGTATTAATAGATCCACTACATTTCCCGGTCTTGACAGGGTGGTCTTATGTAGAAGTTGTCCTGTGAGGTTCAGTGGTGCACTCTCCCTAGTCACCTGACTCTGGTGCCCCAGTGGTGTCCCTGCATGGGTTATGGGTGCCCTCCTATTGTAGTTGAGCCTCAATTGCTAATGGAATGTCAGTGAGTGGGGTTGATCCTCAGCCTGACTGGCTCTGAGGGCTGGCCCTGACTACAGTTGACAAGCTGTTGTAGAGGGGCTAACTTCACAGAGCAGGAGTCACTTTTGCTGGGCTATGGTGCTAACAGAGTCTGCTCTTCAAGTGTGTCATTTGTGGAGTTGGTTGGATGGTTCTCTACTGTGATCTGAAGTTGGCTGCCTGGTATGTTGGTTTTAAAGCCTCTTGCAAGGAGCTTTGGTTCAGGCCATGTTCAGCTGCTGCCTATGCCAAGTTTGTGGCTGTTTAGTTCAGCTTCATTCTAGGGCAAAACTGGTTACCACTTATACCAAGTTTGGGGCTACCTGCTGGGTGTTACAATGCAAGATGAGACTGGGTGCCACTTGTGTTGGGCTTGGGGCTCCTTAGCAAAAGCCACAAGTCATGCTGAGGCCAGCCACAGCTTGCTTGGTGTTCCTGGACCTTTGAGAGATTTTTGTAAAATCTGCAGTGTGAGCCAAATCAATGGTTGTGTTGAGGAGTCACTGGAAGAATCTTGGGCTGGATAGGCAACGTGGGTGGGGCAGGATCTCAAAGAATCCCCAGGATGGGGTGAAAAGTTTTAGCTCCATTAATGGAAACTCAGATTTGGAGCCCTTCTGTGCCAAGTCTTCTGAATGGGAGAAGAGTTCAACAAAGAAACAGTGGCACCTGCCAGTACCTCCATTCCTAGAGATAGTTGTCCTGACTCCTGTCCCTCTAGCCCTTGCCCTACAGCTAGTCAATTTAGTTTTTTCCCAAATGTCTCTCACAATTTTTGAGCTTTTGCCTCTACACTGGAGCTTAGAGCAAGTGAGTTTGTAAATGAATGAGTCTGGTGCTGGCCCTTTAAGACCTGTAATGCCTTGCTGTTTAGCAGCCCTTTGTCTTTTTCAAATGCAATCCCTGCTGGTTTCAACAGCCAGATGTTATGGGAACTCTTCTTCTAGCACTGATGCCTTGTGTTTGGTAGCCTGGTGTGCAACTGGGACCCCTCACTCCTCAAGGGAATCTCTGCAGCTGAGATATTCTTCCTGATTCTTAATCATCACACCATGGGTATGAGACTTGTCCATTCCACATTTTCACTCCACTACCAGTCCTAACGTGGCTTCTTTTTTATATCCTTAGATATAGGAATTCTGTTTATCTAGTCTTCAGATGGTTCTCAGTGCCGATTGTTCTATAATTTAGTTGTAAGTTTGATGTAATCATGGGAGGAGGTGAGCTCAGAGTTACCTATTCAATCATCTTGTCTGGAAGTATCCCTAGTGAGTGATTTTGGAATAAACCCATTATAAGACTCAGCAGATGGCCATCACAAATAAAACAAAGTCGTGTTATTGGCCTGATTTCCCTTTTTATGTTGACTACCCAGGAGTTTTAGATAATTCAGAGGGCCATCTCAATTGTTTTGAAAGTCATGATAAAATGTTTGTATTGACCTTACTCCTGCTTTCATTTTGTGACCCTGGTTGTGTTTATTTGCTTCTCTTTTCTGTGATTTTAATTTATGCAGTCTTTGCCAGAGCCTTGGGAGTCAACTTAAAATCTTTTTTGGAAAAAGGCAGAGTATAATATCCTATATGCCTATTATGGGCTGAATTGTACACCCCCCTCAAAAAAAAAATTATATTTTGAAGACTTGATCCCCAGTACATCAGAATGTAACTATTTTTGGACATAAACCTTTTAAAGAGATAATTAAGTTAAAATGTACTTATTAGGGTGGGCCCTAACTCAGTATAATTGGTGTCTTTATAAGAAATGGGAATCAAAACACAGAGGGATAACCTTGTGAGGATACAATGAGGTGATGGTCATTGGCAAAATGAGGAGACAGACCTTGAAAGAAACTGAATCTGCCAACACTTTGTTCTTGGATGTCCATCCTTCCAAACTGTGAGAAAATATACTTCTGTTGTTTAAGCCACCTAGTCTGTAATATTTGTTATAGCAGCCCTAGCAAACTAATAAAATGATTAAATATAAGACAAGTTTTTTTTTCTTAAAATTAGTACTCAAAAAGGAAGCATTTGTTTTACAGTCAAGATGTTAGACTATTAGAGTTAGGGCACTCTATCAAGAATTTTATATTAGATAATGAAGTATATTTGTGGAAAAAAACATTATCCTGAAATGACTATAATTAATGCTGTTTGGGATGTTTTATAAAAGTTACCTGACAAAACTGGAGAATGATAAAAACAAAATGAGATGAATTGTTTTACCATTATATCTTAGTGTATAATCTTATAATTGCAGATATTGAAAGTTATTTTAAACAACATTTTAAAAGAACACTTTAAAACAAACACATTAAGTGGTTGTGTTATAGAGAGCAGACTAAATAGGATGAATATTTATTGTAATATTATATGAATGGATTGGGAGGTTTATAGTTTGGGATAAAATTTCTAGTGATAATACCATATAAAATCTAAAAATGTGTTGGTGCTCTATCTCAAGTAACCTAGATAGAAGTAAAAATGGCAATTCTACTTTGGAAATCTGTTAGATGATCTCCAAAGTGGCCGTTCTTTGTTGTAGTTGTACTTGATGGAGTAATCATAAGTGCTCTAATACACTTATAGTGGCCAGCCTCTAAGCTGCCCCAAATGATCCATGTCTTCTGGTACTTTGAGATAGTTTTCTCTCACATTGAATAGAGGTGACTTGGGGAATGATAGAGAGTGTCTCCTAAGGCTAGTTTGTAAAAGAAATTGAAGCTTTCACTTTGCTCTCTCTTGATGACTCCTTCTGGAAGAAGCCATCATCTATGTTACGAGAACACTAAATTAGTTCAATGGAGAGGTCTATGTGATGAATAAGTAAAGCCTCTTACCATGGTCTTCCACCAGTGTGCCAGGTATGTAAAAGAGTCAAATTGGAAGTAGATCCTCCAGCCCCAGGCAAACTTTCAGATGACTGCAACTCTAGCTGACATCTTGTTTGCAACCGCGTGAGGTACAGTGAGCTAGAATCACCTAGCTAAGCACCTTCCAATTCCTTACATACAGACACAGTCTGAAAAAAATGTTTTGTTTTAAGTCATTAAGTTTGGAATAAATCGTTATGTAGCAATAAAGCATGTGTTAGAAATTTATTTGTTACAGTTTTGATGAGCAGTGTCAGGTTCTGGTAAGAGGGCACTTCCTGATTTGCCATCTTCTTGCTGTGTCTTAACATGGTGGAGAGAGGGAGGAGAGGAGGAACAAGTTCTCTCTGGTCTCTTCTTATAAGGGCACTAATCTTATCATAAAGCCTTCATTTTTATGACATAATTATCTCCCAAAGTTTCACCTACTAATACCATTGCATTGGGGATTAGAGTTTCAATTTATGAATTTTGGGAGGGATACAAACATTCACCCATAGCAAATGGCTAATGCAGATCTCTGTACCTGGAAATGAGGTGTTACCATAAATAAACAAACAAAAATAAAAAAATAACTAAGAATGAGACAGAGTAGCTTTGGAACCAAGCAGTGGCTATAAACTTTTTAAGGACTTAGAGAATAGTGTTAGTAAAAGCCTAATGTTTTTTCGAAGACTGTTATTAGAAGCTTTTTATAATATCCTTCTTTTATTTTTAAATTTCTGTAGTATCAATAGTGATGTCCCCTACCTTTACTCCTGAGATTGCTATTTATGTTCTCATTTTCTCCGTCTATTTATCTATCTGTCTATCTATCTATCTATCTATCTATCTATCTATCTATCTATCTATCTATCATCTTTCATCATCTATCATCTATCAATCATTTATCTAGATTATTCTTAGTAGAAATTTATCAACTCATTCACCTTTTCTAGAAAGTAACTTTAGCCTCCAGATTTTCTCTATATTTTGGAAGAGTGGGGCTGTTTTCTAATTCACTGATTGCCAATCTCATCTTTATTATTCCCTTTCTTATACTTAGTCTGAGTTTAGTTTGCTCTCTTCCTTCCCCATTTTCGTAAGCTATAACTTACTTTTTTTTTTCTAATACGTGTATTAAAGCTAAAAACTTCTCCAAGCATTGTTTTATGGCATGTCACAAATTGTAATTGTGCTTTCATTATCCTTCAGTTTAAACTATTTTCAAATTTTTCTTTCAACTTTTTCTTAGACACATGGTAAGAGGTGACTTCCTGATTTGCCATCTTCTTACTGTGTCTTCACATGGCAGAGAGAGGGAGGAGAGGAAGAGCAAGTTCTCTCTGGTCTCTTCTTATAAAGCACTAATCTCATCATGAAGGTTATCTGACAAAATTTTAATTCTCAAATATTTGAGGAGTTCCTGGATATTCTATTGTTATTGATTCCTAAATTAATTCCACTGTAGTCAGAGGAAGTATTCTTACTTGAAAGCCCAATATACAACCTTTTTGATAAACATTCAATGCTTACTTGAGAAGTATATATATATATATATATATATTCTATTATTATTGGGTATATATTTTATAATTTACTAATAGGTAAAGTTGCCTTATAGTATTTATGCAAATATTATATATTATCACTAAATATTTTCTACTCCTTCTATCAACTATTGAGAAAAGGGTGTTAAAATCTGCAATGATGATCACAAATTTGTCTATTGTATATATAGTTCTGTCAGTTTTTGCATTTCGTAGACTGAAGCTTTTTTATTAGGTATCTACCCACTTGGGATTATTATGTCTGCCTGTGGAATAGATGCTTTTGTTATTATCATATGCCCATATTTATTAATTATTAATATGATTGGGTTTAGTTCCACATTCTTGCTATTTATTTTCTTTTTAAATTAAATTTATTGGGGTGACATTGGTTAAGAAAATTATATAAGTTTTGAGGGTACAATTTTATAATAAATCATCTGTATATTACATTGTGTGTTCACCACTCAAAGTTAAATTTCTTTTCATCACCCCTTCACTACTTTCCCCATCCCTTAGCTCCCTCTGGTAATCATTAAACTGTTCTCTGTGTCCATGAGTCTCTTTTCATTTGTCATGTTTGTTTGTCATGTTCGTTTGTTGCTTTCAGTTTTATATTCCATGTGTAAGTGAAATTATATGGTTTTCAACTTTTTATGTCTGACTTTTTTTCACTTAGCATGATAATCTCCATATCCATCCATGTTATCACAAATGGCAGTATTTCATCTTTTCTTATGGCTGAGTAATATTCCATTGTACATATTTACCACATCTTCTTTATCTAATCATCTATTAAAGGACACTTCAGTGTTTCAATGTTTTGGCCACTGTGAATAATGCTGCTATGAACATTGGGGTGCAAATATCTTTGTTTAAGGACTTAGAGAATAAATGTTTTTAATTTTGGGGGTAAATACCCAGAAAAAGGTTTGTTGAGTCATATGGTAATTCTATTCTTAATTTTTTGAGCAACCTCCATACTGTTTTCAACAGTAGCTATGCCAATTCACATTTCCACCAGGAGCATATGAGGCTTCCTTTTTCTCTACAACCTCTCCAACACTTGTTATTATTACCTGTCTTGCTGATGATAGTCATTCTAACAGGTGTGAGGTGATATCTCATTGTGGTTTTGATTTGCATTTCCCTAATAGCTAGTGAAGTCGAGCATCTTTTTATGTGTCTGTTGGCCATTTGTATGTCTTCTTGGGAGAAGTATCTGTTCAGATCCTTTGCCCATTTTTAAATGAATTTTAAAAAATTTTTTGGATCATTTGTGTTTTATTGTTGAGTTGTGTGTGCTCTTTGTATATTTTGGAAATTAGCTCTTTATTGGAGGTGTTGTTTGCAAATATCTTCTCCCATTCAATTGGTTGCCTCTTTGTTTTGTTGATAGTTTCTTTTGTTGTGCAGAAGGTTTTTAGTTTGGTATAGTCTAATTTGTTTATTTTTGCTTTTACTTCCCTTGACTTTGAGGTTAAATTTATGAAATCCTCCCTAAACCCAAGGTCCATGACATTAGTACCTATGTTTTATTCTATGCGAGTTACTGTTTCAGGTCTTATATTTAGGTCTTTGATCCATTTTGCGTTAATTTTGGTGTATGGTGACACATAGCAGTCTAGTTTCATTCTTTTCCATATGGCTTTCCAATTTTCCCAACACCATTTATGGAAGAGGCTTTCCTTTCTCCACTGTATGTTTTTGGCTCCTTTGTTGAAAATTATTTGCCCATATATACAAGGCTTTATTTCTTGACTCTCAATTCTGTTCCATTGGTCTGTGTGTCTGTTTTTCTGTCAATACTGTCCTGTTTTGATTATTGTCACTTTGTAGTATAATTTGAAGTCAGGCAGAGTGTATTTACTTTCTATTTATCTTTATTCTTTGCTTCCTCATTTCCTATCTTCTTTTGAATTAAGCAAATATATTTTAATATTATTTAAATTTCTTTATTAGCCCTTTGAATTTCTTTTTTAAATGGTTAATCTAGAGATTAAAATATGAATCCTTAACTAACCAGTCTACCTTAAATTAATATTGAGCCAATTCATTTATAATGTGAGAACCTTAAAACAACATAATTTTATTTACCACTCTTCTCATCCTTTGTGCTATTGTTGTCCTATAATACCCACAATACACTTATATTATCTTTTGCTTTAAATAATCAACTGTCTTTTTAAAATACCAATAAGAAAGAAAAACTCTTATACTTACATATTTGCTATTCCCAATGCTTTTCATTTCTCCTTATGAATCCCAATTTCCTTCTGGTATCTTTCTCTTCTACTTACAGAACTGGAAATTAATTTTCCAAGTTTCTTTTGATTGGAAACTGTCATTATTTTAATTTTTGAAAGATATTTTTGCTGGTTTTAGATTTTAGATTAATAGTTTTTTTTCTCTTTCAGCATTTTAAAGATATTGTCTTCTGGCCTCTGTGATTTCTGATGAGAAGTTGGTCATTATTTTCATCATTGTTCCTTTATGTAATTTATCTTTTTTTGGCTGCTTTTAAGATTTTTCTCTGTATCTCAGATTTTGGGCCATTTTATCAAAATTTGCTTAGTTTTGCCTTTCTCTGTGTTTAGCGTGCTTGGAATTTACTTAATTTACTGGGTCAGTGGATTTTGTTTTCAAATATATTTCTGCTCTATTTTCTCTCTGCCTTCCTTGATATTTCAATTACACAAAAGTTCATTTGCTTTTTGTCTCACAAGTCATGGAGGCTTTTTTACTTTATTTTTCAATCTTTTTCCTCTCTGTGCTTTGGTATGAATATCTTTTTATCTGACTTCAAGTTCACTGCTTTTTTATAATGTAGTTCTTGATCTAATACTAGACTCATTAATAAAGTTTTGTTTTCAGATATCTTATTTTTCACTTCTAAGATTTCTAAATGGTCATTTTCAGAGTTTTTGTATTTCTCCTGAAATTTTCTGTCTCCTAATTCTTCCATCTGTTCCTGTAAATTTCGTACTCATTATCATAATTATTTTAAACTTCTTATCTGTTAATGTCAACATCCGTATCCATAGGTCTCCTTCTCTTTTCCCTTGAATTATAGGTTACATTTTCCTTTTTCTTTGCTTGTATAATAATTTATTTCAAATTTGACAATATGTTTTATTGTTGAAGATATGCCAGAGATTTTGAATATTATCATTTTCCTTTAAAAAGTGTTGAATTTTGTTTTAGCAAATACAAAATTATTAATAGCATATCTCATTTCTACAGAGGTTTGGCTTTAGGACTTTATAAAGAAGGGCTTATTTTGGTTCTTTCTTTAGTTATAAAGACATAACCCTTAGTCCTAGAGTAGGATCCTTATTTCTAAGGCATGGCCTTTCTGAGGTTTTAAGCTTGAGTGTTTACTAATTCCTTCTAACTTGGTAGGATTTGAACTTCAAATTATCCTTCCAGTACTTCATCTACTGACATCTCTGCTTATCTCTTTTACTTCTGTTTGTAACTTCTACTGATTTCTGCTTGGAGTCCCGCCCAGCACATTTATAGTTTTAGAGTCAGCCAAATATTCGAGAGGAAATTTTATGCTGCTATGTCCTCCTTTCTCCATGACTACCTCCATTCCAGGGTATCCCTGCTTAATTCCCAGCTGTGCTGGCAGCTCAAGATCCAAACTCTAACTCCTCAGTCCAGTTGTTGTCATTGTTCTGTTTGAGCTCTATCCCTTATTCTTAGAAAAATTAGGCAGCTCCCTTAGGGGAAAAGTTGAATAAATATAAATCTCACCTAATTTACATCCCATCTTTCAAAGGCCATATCTACTTCAGTGTCTTTCTGCTTTTGGTTTATTTCTAGTGCTTTCCAAGAGACTTTTTTTTTTTTTTTTTTTTTTTTTTTTTTGGTTCAAAATTTTATAGTTGTCATCAACATGAGGGTTAGTCCAATATGATCTACTCTGTATTACCAGAACTGGAACTCCTCTAATTACTTGGTTGTTATTCAAAACATACTTTGTAAATAAATAAATGAGAAGGCTTATTCAGGAGTTACCTCTAACACTACAATTGTGGTTCTTGGTTTATTTTTTAGCACATGTCTCCATAAACATTACATAACTTCCTCTGAGTCATTTCAAATCATTAAAAATCTCACAATGAAGTGTAAACACAAAATCGTTTTTGAAGAAGTGCAGAACCTTATTCAATATGTCAGCCCTGGCTGCCCTGAGTCCAGTTTATGTATTAGGGGAAACAAGAACAATTCTCCCAGTGACTGGGAAGGCTCCACCTCCATATCCCTAAGCAATATCATGTAGATCATGGAAGCCTCTTAGGCACATACACATGCCTAAGTTTATTCTATAGTTTATTCTATACTTACCTTACTCATTAAGGTTTCCACAGACGTCCAAGAGGTCACGTTATCTATTTTTTCCCAGAAAGTTCCATCTGCTGTATAGCTTTCATTTAAGCCAAAAAATGAACTCACCTTTAAAATTTAGTTGTCTCACAGCTTGAGTCCATGCCATTCCAAACAAACAAGCAGAGAAAATACTACTTGAGAGTTAGATTGTTGAACTTTGTGCCTCAGTTGGATTCTTCTCACATTGGCCCCTTTGGATTTTAAAATTTTACGAGTGCAGTGAGATATGAATTTGTGCACCACCACGCCAGGAACTATTGTAAGTTTGTACACCTGTTAATGTATTTCATCCTTACAACAGACACATTTTACAATTGAGAAAGTGGGCACAAATATTCATTTATTTCCCTAAGATCACACCAAAGCGCGATCATACCCAAGTGCAATATTTCACTTGAGATCAAGAGCCCAAGCTGTGATTTGAATCAATGGTCTGTTCTTCTTATCTATTGGACTCTGCTACTTCTCAAGTCTTTGTTAATGCCCTTACTCCATTTGTAATCTGTAGAGTGGACAAATGGCTCATGCCAACGCCTATCATCTCTGTGTTACACTTTTCCTCAGTGTTTGCATTGTTTGCATGGTCATTTTGTCAGACTTTAGTCATGCCTAAATGTTTCTTTCAGCATCATTCCCTTAATCCTAAGAGGTGATGTAGCAAAAAAGCCATATTCTTTGGAATGGTCAGAGTCTAAACACTTCTCAATGTAGTTCATGTAACATATCTCTATTGTCTCCTCCATACCAGGCATTACCTAGCGTAGAATAAGATAGAATAAGATTGCTTCTGTCTTTGAGAACCTCAGGGTCTAGTGGGAAAAAATATATATGTAAACATACATGAACAGATGATAAAGCCCTATGGTAGACTCATGAACAAAGAGCTATGAAATCATGGAATAGGAGGCAACTAAATCTGAACTAACCCTAGTTGGGTAGCTTTGGTAAGTTTTCATAACAATAATATTTTATAAACTAAGTTTTGGGGCATGCATAGAAATGGGCTAGGTAGATAAGTCTAGGAAAGGCATTTCACACAGAGGAAACAGCATGTTCAAAAGTGTAAGGCAGGAATGAGCATGAATTTCAGGAAGGCACTGAGAAGATCAGCATACTGCATGGGAAGGAAAATAGATGATAAGGCTGTGTTAACAAGCAGGAGACAGATTGTGAAGGGGTTTGAATTTTATCCTAAAAGAACCGGTAATATAATTATCCTTAATTACAGCTTAATTTCATTCCAGTCTCTTGAGCAAACTCTACCTACTCTTCATATATCAAACACACACATGTAGAGTTTTTTCAGTCTTCTCCTTCCCCCTAGAATGAATGTACAACTTGATGAAAGAGTATGTATTCCTTTAGTCCTGTTGGGCTTAAGAATCAAGCTTACCTCAAAAATGTTACTTCATAATTTTTCTGTTGCCCCTCCAAAATGGATTTGCCAAGGGTCTCAGGGAAAGATCAAAATAGATAGAAAATTTAAAGCCTCATAGAGCTATAGTTCATTATTTTTCTTTCTCCCTTTTTACCTTTTTTTCTCTCATTTTCAAAACGACAACGAAACAAAAGAATTTTTTTAGAATGTACGATTAGGTTTGTGCTAAATAACCTGTGGCTCATGTTCATTCACTCTGGGCATGATTTATCTCTTTATTTTATTTAATCTGTTGAAAAATAAAGTGTCAGTTTCAACTAGCTATTGTCTTTTTGCCTTGTGCTATTTATAAAGCCATCTGCCCTTCACCACAACTGAAAGGCTGAATTGGGTCTTTTGACTTCCTACCTTCCCAGATGTGTAGCTTCAGATTAGACTGAGGTCCAGAATAAATGTTGTTATAGGCTCTCTCTTCAAATCTCATCCTTTTTTTCCAGAAGCTAATAAATTCTGAAAATGTTGCCATAGCTGCTACTGAAGTCAGTTTCTGAAAAAAGACCTGGTGTGCATGACTTCTCATTTGATCACTGTAATCATAGAGAAGAGAAATAAAAAGAGGACAGAAAAGGAAATTTCTGACTCATCCCATTTCTTTTCTTTTTTTCTAATATTTCCTTCCTTCTTTTTTCCCCTGTTACTTCCTCCTTCCTTTCTTTCCCCGCTCCTTCCCTCCTGCCCTTCCTTTCTTCCTTCTTTCCTTCCTTCCCTCCCTTTCTTCTTTTCTTTTTCTTTCTCTTTCCCTATTTCTTTTCTTTTGCTATGATCTCTTCTTTTCCTCATTTTAAATTTCTTTTTTATGTTTGAAATGATGATTCATTAATTTAAAAATAAGATGAATGTTCATAGTGTGCCAGTCTCTGTAATTAGCACTGAAGTTAAAAAAAAATGGAATAAAAGGAGAAAAATAGAATTCCTGCCTTCAGGGATCTTCCAATTTAGTTCAGGGTAATAACAAGCCAATTAATAAGAATATCAGTTTGAAAAGAGATTGATGCTCTGTACTTGTCTAAATTTAACATATTTTCTGCATTTTATTTTTTAAATTCATTTTCTATGTTTTCTCTGTTATAGATGTTTCATAATTTATTTATAAAATCACTTATCAATAAACAGGTTATTTCCAGTCTTCCCATTAGTAAATAAAATTTATACAGCCATAAATATTTATGTACAAATTATTATATAAACATATGAATATTCTTATACTAAAATAGTGAAAATTGAAATTTTTGTTCAAAAGAATACATATACTTTTTATACATATTGTCAAATCAGTCTTCTCAAAACAACAGTCTATGAGAATTCATATTGTCAAATTACCCTTTTTAAAACAACAATCCTTGAGAATTTCTAATTAAGTTTTAAACATTATGTGTTTATTTAGAATGTGACAATTGGTATTAATTAGGTAATATATGTAAAATACACATCACTTAAGAAATGTTATCTGTTGTTATTGTTATTATTATTACAATTATTATAATGATTATGTCATTATTATTACAGCATATCAAAAGCTGCTGTTTCCCTTACATTTATTATATTCCAGAAGCTGGGCAGCCAAACTCCAATTTAAGTTTGGATTATACCTGTTAGGGTCATTTCTATTGTCCATTGTCGATCTTCCTATTTGAAATATTTCAAAAGGTCAGATTTTAAACCAGAGTGCTCATAAACCATATTCCTATAGAGGGTTGTTTGCTCATTTACAGTCAGCAAAATGATTGGGCCATGTGTGGATTAAGCTGGAATTGTGCATTCTGTCCTTTTTAAAACTGTGAAGCTTTCTGTCTCTCTTTGGGTTCTCTCTGACCATAGCCTCTGGGTTTCATCCCATTCTTATTTTGACCTAAAGAATATTTTGTAGCTCCAACTTGAAATGAGTCATTGGATTGTACTAACAGAGGCAATGAAACTTTCCATGTAAAGCTAATAAACATTCTTTACATCTGCAAAGCTAAGGAATCACCACCTGTTTACTCATTCCATGATCACTATTGTGTAAGCTACATAAACTACCAGGAGAAATCAGGTCTGGAAATTCTTTTACAACATGTGTATAACCTAGTTTGTTATTAGCACTTGGAGGCCTCTTAAACAATATTCATTTCTTTGAAACTATTGAGAAATATAAGTTAATTTCCTGCTTGGTCTTTAATTTTTAATTAATATATTTTTAAAATTTAAAATGAATAATTTATTTAAATTGAAAAAATCAATCTTTTGTTGAGCTGTGGACTTGTAAATCTTTTGAGCTTCAGATCTCTCTTTTATAAAAGAATATAATAAGATCACAATTCTCTTGCTAACAGATAATACAGAAATAATAAAGTATAGGAAGGTGATGTACAAAAAAAGAAGAGGATAGCTTTGGAACTACGTGGATCTACCTTAGTGAAGAAATGTTTGTTCTCTGGAAAGAAAGGAAAAAGCTGGTGCTTACAGCCAAAAGGAGAGAGTGCAGTGAAAAGGAACCTGTCTAAACACTTGGGGTATTTTTTTGTTGTCATTCATGACCTTCTCTGACCTTCCCCTCTCCCTCTTCTTATAGCTTCAAACTCAGTGACTTGACTGACTGTTTCATTTCTCAACAAGTTATGTTGGTGTTATGTAGAGACAGGCTTAATTAAAGTTTGCATTTGGTGAGTGAGAAAGAGAAGGGCACTTAAAACTCACTGAGTCAGGCCCTGTTACAAAAAAAAAAAAATAGAAAAGAAAAAAAAGAGTGTCAGAATGACACAAGGAAAAGAAGGGAGGTGCAAAAAGCCATTTGGTTTGAGCTCTATTAATTCAGGCCAGGGAAGAAGTAATGCTGAGGCCCGAGGGGGTGAGTTAAGGACAGGCTTTCTGCCTTTGCTCTCAACGTGCTCAGTTTTATTAGTTTAGGCCAGGCGGCTGCTAACATTATTTTAGTATCTATTTTGTGAGTGATTATGTTGTATGCACGGGCAGGAGGTCAGGCGGGTCAAGTCTTTCTGCTCCAGACCATCTCTGCATGAGCCTTTCGCCTTTAGATCTCGTTGAAACTTGCCACCTGTAAAAGCAGACAACCTAATGGGAAAAAGAGCAGCACTTAAAATACTGTTTTTTCTCCACTACTCTCTAGTGTAAAGAACGTTATAAAAATATTTCAAACTGGATTTTCTGTTTTGGTTGTGTTAACTCTTTGTTTGACCATCATCACTATTTTCCCACAAAATTTACTTTCGGTAACCAGAGATGTTTTGGAGAAACTGAATATTATGTCTGCAAACAGAGAGGAGCAGTCAGAGAAACCCAAAGGAAGAATTGCTAATGCTCTGATCACTTAAACTCATCTGTCGTATCACACACAATGACCACAACTTTGGAAAATTAGCAAACCAGTCTATTTTTTAGGGGCTCTCTTTCATTTCTGTTTGAACAGAACATCCATGAAACTTGGACTGACTCCAAACACAATGTTTTCAATAGCCAACACTCAAAAGAAGAAGGGAACTAGTCTAGATTTTAATCCTAATTTCTTGTCCAACTGCCTGTATGGCCTTGGGCTCATCATTATGCCTTGGTAACTCAGTTTAGTTTTTAAAAGAGCCTACTTGCTTCACTGTTTGGGAGATTGAACTCACTTATTCACTATTAATAACTGGTTATTAGGCAGGAATCATGGGCCCACAATGGGGCAAAGGGGCAGTGTTATAGATGGACCCACACGTTTCTACTCTCCAAACCTTAGTTTTACCAGCAAAGATTTCATTATAACCAGCAGGTGTCTAGAGCTGGTGTGGAACAGCAGTGTGGGAATGTACATTTCATAGGAAGGGCCACTGACCTCACTCTTTCTAGTTTTGATCTGGGTCCCGATGCTCTGAAACTACCTCAGTCTTCAGTCTAATCTCTCTGGAAAGCTATCTGGACTTTTGTTTTTTTATTCACTCAGCAAATACTTGTCAAATAGCAATCTGCTCCAGGCATTTTGCTGAGGTGTTTTAGTACCCAGCACAAAATACCCACTCTCATGAAACTTCTCTCAAAGAAGAGTTAATGCATGTTCAATAAATGAATAAATATGCAATGTGTCCGATGGTCATAAGTGCTGTAAGAGAAAATTTAGCAAAATAAGGAAATGTGAAAGTATGTCATCTCTAATGAGGGAACAATGACCAGAGACTTGGATTAACTGAAAGACTGAGCCATGCAGATATCTGGGGAAAAGCATTCCAGGGAGAGTAAAGAATGAGCACAAAGGTAGGGGGTGTGGTTAATGAAGGAAACAGGAGCCAGTTCATATGGGGTCTATGGGACAAGTTAAGCACTTTTAATTTTATTTTGAGTGAGATGAGGGAAACCAATGGACTATTCTGATCAGAAAGGTGTTATGATCTGACTTTTTCTGAAGAAGTATCACTTGGCTACTTTCTAGAGAATAGATTAAAGAGACCAAGAGTGGAAGCTGTGAGACTAGTTAGGAGTCTACGTCAGTGAATGATAACAATAATGAAGTTAGGGCAAAAATGCTAAACGTGGTGACGAGTGGTCTGATTTGGCATGCATTTCAAATGTGGAAGTGAAAAAATTTTTGATGACGGTTTGGATAGGGGCTATAAGAGAGAGAAGTTAAGAATGATATCTAAGCAAGTAGGTGAATGGTGCTGCCATTATGGAGAAAGAACATCGTGGAAGAAAGAACATGGAGGGGCAGCTAGCTTGGGGACTTTAGAAGCTAATAGGAAAATCCGAAACTGTATTTCAGGTGTAACTTACAGGAATCTGTCTGAAAAGCAGAGTGCCTACTTTTTAAGGCAAAGCTAATTCATAGCAGATGAAGGGTTAAGGATTGTCTTATGCAGGTCAGGTGAAATGACTTGCTTTATAGGGAGAAGCCACACCTAGGCTGGTGACTCTTGAACAGAACAATGTCACAATGAGGCAGATAGCTCTCTTCAACCAATGTAGCCAATACTGACCACTGAACCCCAAAGGTTATTGGGTCCAGATAGAGGTGGGCCTCTGATTAAGTTGTTGTGCCCAGGGTTCCAGGCATTGTTTTAATAGGAGCTTGTTTAGGGGTGAAACAGATCAGCCTGACAGATGCCAGAACCTGGAGGCCCTGCCTCCTATTATTTGTCTCAACACCTATTCCTCCCCCCCTAGAAAAGTGGCAATGAACAATTCAAAGGTCTTAGCTGAACAGAAGGGGCAGAAAAGCCCAGAGTAGACAACACTCAGGAGTTTGGCAGTCCATAAGATAGAGGTTCAAGCAGGTAAATTTGCAAGCAGAATGATTCCACCATGGGATAAGACTAAGGCAGAGTTTTAAAGACATTAATTTATTTCTTTATTCTTCTGTCTTTCTCCTCCTTTTCTTTCTTGCTTTTCTTTCCCCACCCTTCTCTTTCTTCTTTTCCTCTTTTCCTTCCCTCTTCCATCCCTTACATTAAGCATTCCTGCCTTCAACAAACATTTATTCAATGCCTGCTGTGCACCAGTCACTGTGCTGGGTCTTGAGGACACCTAGAAAAGCATAGGCTCAAGCTTCCTGAAACTAACAATTTAGTGAGGGGGATTCTCCAAATTCTTTTCTGAGTCAGTGGAACAAACCAGAGTTGAGAGAAGGGACCATGGAGGTTACCTGACCACGCAATATTTGTAGTCTCTTTTCAAAGTAAAATATGAAACCACCCTGCTCTATGCTTTCTTTGTTCTCTTTTACATGAACGGTAGGCCTTCCTTTCCTGAAGTTTTATTCAGTCTTATCATGCACACTATTTTGATACTCCATTTTCATAGCAGAAGAAGTTGATATTATACAAAATGGCATTATTATTGGCTTGATGCCTTACAAGAAAATCTTCAATTTGTTTTCATTGAAGTAAGTATATTTATTAACAAGAGGATTTTCCTCCGGTGTTTACTTGTGCCTCTGTGTCCCTTACCTCTCCACACGTTGATTTAATGTCAGTTGCTCAATAAACTCATCGTGGGTGCCCAGATTGTCTTGCATCTCGCCTCATAGAACAATCATTCAAGGAAAAATGATGCAAGATGAAACTTGAAAACCACTATAAATATGGGATTAGCTGTCATGTATACATTGATCTCAGTTTCAGGAAGAGACCAAAAATAGCAATTTGAAGAACACTTTTCATTGTCTACCCTTAGAAGGGAAACTGAGGGAAAACATCTAAAAGGCATTAAAAATGAGAGTTAGATTGTGGCAAATAGAGTCACTTAATAACAGAAGTCCTCAAAAATTCCAGTGGAAGCTTAAATTTTTTTTTTGCATCACATGTTTTTGTATTGTTGAAGCAAAAATACTTTATTAGACATGCAATAGGAAAAGAATTTCTTGAGATGTGCCAATTTCAAATAATTGGTAGTTCATCAGAGAGCTGTGAGGAGGTTTCAGACTGGATACATGATAAAGAATGCAGTGACCTACTAGCAACATCTTACATGGGCACTGGTATGGGAAACATGGATATGAGTGATCTGTAGTCATTGCTTTTTTAAAAAAATAATAATAATAAGATTGATTGTTGATATTAAATAAAAGATTAATATGCATAATTATGCCCAGATCACATTAAAGTTAGGAAGTGAATATTTCTATTACACTATTGATCAATGTGTGCAAAAAAAAATTTATGTTCCCTTTCAATATGAAAGATTCAGTGCTGTTAACTACTAACTTCCCAGACTCCTCTTGAATCCGAGAACCATATGTTCTCGTTCAGTGGATATGAGCAGGTACGATGTTTGTCGCTTTCACAGTGGAGTTTTTAAAAAGCAAATGTTAATCCTCCACTGTCTCTTTTTTACATTCTGCTAACCTGGAACAGTGCCAGTTTTAGTGATGCTCAAGATGAAACAAAAGTATCTACTTATCTTAAACTCTTGTTAGGTTTCATTTTCTTGGTTTGCTTTTGTCTTGTTTTGCACAGACTTATCCCTTTAATAGGAAATACTCTGGAATCTATATTCTATTGTAATCTAGAATTAATTCAATTCAGAAAAACATAAAAGTACATTTGTAAGTACATTTAAGATGTGTACAGATGGGGCAAAGCAGGAATTAAAAATGGTTACTCTATGTGAACTGGCAATCCAATGGAGAGAAATCTGAAGTGGAAAAGAGGAAAGGTTTAAATAATTCAAAAAAACATATTAGATGCAGAGGACCAAAAACAGAGCTCAGCTCAGAGTTACAGGTGTTTTAGGGAAGTAATTGAAACAATTGGAGAGAAGTCATAGTCAAAACTCTCACAACAGGGAAACAAGTTGATAAGAAAAGAATTTGAATTTCTAGGTCAAAGTATATTGCTTTGAGGAAGCAATTACTAATCTTGTTTGTTAAGTGCAAAATCATGATCCTCTTTATATTTTTATATGGGTTAGCTAATACACTAACAAATGTTCCATTGTAGGAATCAGTCAAAGCGGAATTATCAAAGCATTTGAGCAAGTATGTGAATCTCCAAAAATAGATAAGTAAATAAATAAGTAAATAAATTCTTTACAAAAAAGAAAGAATGCATTGAAAATGTCAAATAAAAACTAAAAAAATATAATTTAGAAAACTTACATAAACATTTCTTGTTTGCTTGTTTTATTTTTAACTTTCCCATCTACAATTTACCATAAACTGGACACTCATTTAATTGGGATATTATTAAATGAACTATTAAGGTCAAAAATCCTTACCATTCCTGAGAATTTAAAGTGATGATACTGGGCTGCCATGCATTGAGCACTTCTTTATACCAATTTCTATACTAATGAGTCTCCACATTTAGCTCATTTGTCCTTTACAATAAGCCAGACATATTGGAGTGTTATAATACCTTTTTTAAGATAAAGGCATGAAGGCTTGGAGAGAGTAAGTACAAGAGTCAGGGTTCAAACTTCCTTTTAACTCTGAAGCCTGTACAGTTTTAATCCAATAGCGCTACACACTACAACTGGAGAGTCCCTAAAGCTAGAAAGAATGACCCCTGGTGGTAGGAACCATAGGAAAACCAGGGTGATTACCCTTTAGAACCATATTGCATCCTGAGGGCTCTCCTCATTGAAATCAACCACTTCTGCCAGCACTGAACTAACAAACTAGCATGGCCAGTGGCCATACTGGGGGGAAAAAAGGTTACCTTAATGTTTGGCTCTTGGAAAAATAAGCACTTCGTTAGCAACTTTGTTGAAGATATTACTATGCCTTCCCTGTCTCTGGGTTCTCTCATTTGGAGTATGAGGGAATTGCCTTCAAAACTCCCATGAGCACAGAACTCTCCATTCACCTTGAAGCCATCTATTTAACCACTCATTTAGGAATTTTTTTTCTGCTATATCCACCTTTCCTATGCCATGGAAGAATTGAGTCAACTCTCAGCTTTACTAGTATTTTATGTCCTCAGATTGTGCTGGATCTGCAGATTTACAAAATTGCTGTATGCTATCTCTGTTTAATCCTGTGACTTACACATTTATATATACTTTTGTCTTCCGCACCAGACACAACAATCCTTTAATTTGTTGTAACATGTAGCTCAATAAAATACAATGACATTTCTTATGGAGAATTTTTTTAAAATTCTGTTGACTGAGGGAGGAAAAGGGACTGGTAAATGCTTTTATTTATAGTTTTAATAACATTCAGCTTTCTGTAAATCACCCCTCCCCCACCTTGATTTCACAGTGGCTTTGGAAAGAATTTAATCTGATACCAAATCACAGTATTAAATTTCCAAAGTCCCCAAATTCACCTTTAAATTCCTTTCATCCTTCTCCACTGGATTATGACTTTTCTCTAAGAGTTCCCCCACAGCTTCGTGGTCTCAGAATCAGGAAAATTTCTCTTTACATTGCGCTGATCTTTTGGCCAGTAAAATAAAATTTGCCTGGTTATTCTTCTCCAATCATACTATTATGAAAAGTTTGAAATGAAAAGGACCATCCTTCATTTAGACTACAAGAGAAATGTTCTCCTTTAAAAAATAATGATGAAAACAAAGAAAATGTAAGGAAAGAAGGGAGTATCCTATCCCAGGCCTGTGTTTATAGGACTCAAAGACAATCACTGAAAATTGGGGCTGAGGGCTGGTTGGGGAACAAATAGTTCATCAGTTGTGCTTAAGTATTGCCAAAGAATTGGTTTGAATAAATTTTTAATGCGGTTTTGGCTTTGTATAGACATAGTTCTGGTGATATTTTCTGAATACATGAAGCATTTACTCAGAGTCAATTGATTATCATGTCAGCAGTCTACACAAATCATTCATTCAATAAATATTTATTGAACTGATATGCATCAGAAGGATATTATGCTAAGTTTTGGTGAATATCTTGATAAAGACAGACCCACTCTATATTATGATGGGTACTTACATGATGTTTCTAAATAACTTACTGTTATGCTTTGTAGAAAAAAAGTGTTTAATAAATAATATAGTTTTAAATACACCTAGTTTATAACAAGAAGATGGCTAGTATCTTGATGGGCTGTGATGCTAAAATACCAAACTTCTGAATAAAAATGAATTTTTAAGAAACAGCTCATTTCCAAAGTACTAGCAACTCCTACTGATTTGCACAAAAGGAGAAAATTTGAGATGTGGCTAAGGAAATGTCACATAACAATGACAACAACAAAACCAAAATCACATTTTCTGCTTTTGAGCTTGAATTTATATATAGGTGATTTTTAGTGTTCAGGAATGCATTTCAAATGGAATTCCGTGGTCACACTGTGAAGATGTGACTCTGGGAAGGCTGGCAATTTTCCAGTTTCCTACTCCTTACCCTGATCGGCAGCATCTCCAACCACATCCACCCCAAGACAAGTCTAGCCCCTCTCTGATTAAGACCAAGTGCCCCTGTACAAATCTTTCCTGGAGTAGGAAGTCACTTAGAAGTTTTCAAAGGCTTGCTGAGCAAGCAAAGTAAACTGGGAAGTTTATTGAATTAGTAAGGCTGAAATTAAGCAAGTTATTTCCCAACTCTTAATAGTAGCTACCCAAGATGTCAAAGCAAATGTCAATAATATTAAAGCTAGCTTGGCAGTGTTCACTACATCATGTACAATCAGTAACACAAAGTAAATTGCTTCTAAGCTCCTGGATTCTAAAGGTCTCCAGGAAAGGCAATGTTTTAGTTCGTTTGTTTGTTTATTTGTTTTTTAACTTTCTTTCTCTGCATATTTCAGATTGGGAACTGAAAAAAGTATTGTTATGAAATAATATTAAAATGAATGTTGATAATGATGTTGGAGGTAATTATTTCTTTGTCTGATCCAGTGAAGAGTAGAGAAACACACTGAGTGTTTGCTTTGCTTACTTCAACACTACCATGTGTTTCCTTTCACTAACATTTTTACTGTTAGCTAACAGGTATTCTATACAAGAAATCTTACTCACACAGTGTGTAATTCCATCCAGAAAGAAGCTCAGGTCCCTGCAGAATCCTAGGTTTACCATGGTTGAGATGTACTGATGACGCCTCAGATTGTATCCTCATTCTTGATTGAAAGCAGAAGGACCTCCCCTCCTGCCTGGCCTTCTTACTTATGAACAGTGTCAAACCATTTCCTGTTCCCCTCTGTTAATTCATACCAGGACAGACACAAGATCAGAATGACGGACCCTGCATTTCGGCACCTCCTTAGAGCAGTGTTGATGGGAATAAGTGTTTGCAGACTGCAGGTTCCTGTTCAGGCTACCAGAGAGTGACTTTTCAATTCTTAGTTAACCAGTTCCAGCCCAGAAAATGGCCACCGTACTCCAGCACTGTTCAATATTGTTGTTGTTTTATTTCTCTCCTCGAAGTAATGACCACCCAACCACCATCTCTCCCAATTTAGAATGAAATACGGAGCGCCTCATCTGGGTTTCAAATGAGATGCAATTGTCCCTTTGTTCTGCTGAAATCAATCAGAATCTTGCCCAAATGGGGGGTTTCAGGTTACCACAAGGAATGTGTTTCTAGGGGTGTTAGTTCTGAAATAAAAAATGTGATAATCATTATACGGAAAGCCAATAATTATAAGCATTTCCTCTTGGAATCACAGAGAAAAAATACAGGGAATGTATCAACCTCAAGAAAAAAAAGTGTCATTGAATTTCTGTCTAGTATGTTAAGGCACCTGGTTGGGGCCTATAGCCATACTTCCTTTGAACGCTGCTGCATTTTAACATCATTGTAACTCTGATTGAATCTGCCACACTGTTTTGCTAAAAGTGGTAGTGAATTTGTCAAGACATTTTTTTCTTAAAGTGAAACACTCTTTAGCAGAAACATAGCTGAAATTATTTATCAAAAGTGCAACATTACATTTCATTTGTCAAATACATTCTAACCTGTAAATGACCACTGATTCTAGTGCTAAGGAAAAGTCAAGATTCAGCAGAAAAATGAGGTCCTTGTGGGCAATTACAGGCGTATCCTATGGATGATTGTATGTATCATATAATCTGTACTTAAAAGCACCACATGCTTGGTTCTTCAGAGACACATATTTCAAACTTATCAAGTTATTTTCCACTGCACAATTTTATCTTTTTCACTAGGTCCAAGCAAATGGCCCCAAAGGACAGGCAAATTCAATCTGCTCAATTAAAAAAAAAATTAACTTTTTAGTTTTAATTCAGCTGCTTTATGCCTACAACATGTGTATATCAAAGATCAAGGAAGTTTCCTAAATAAAGGCTATTTGCCTGCCATAGAGGGAATACTGTCCTCCCTTCAAACCCAAAGTGATTCATCAGGAAAAATGGATCAGCGTGGTAGTCCAGAGTTACTCTGGCTGAGAGGGTGGCAGAGCACAAAGGCTGCTTGTAGAGCAATTGACTTCCACAGCTATCTACTGGTTATTTCACCAAAGGTTCAAATATCTGACTTAAACCTTTAAAACTCACCAGGATTCTAGAGAAACCCAGGACATTGTTCTGTAACAGATAAAAAGTCATTCCTACTTTTCTCTACTTACTTTAGCCCTCACCTTTGACTATGCACAGATGACTTATGATTGGTGTAACTGGTAGGCCCGGCTGGAACATCCAGATGGGTGAAAACCAAGCTTAGAAATTGCAATGGGAGGAAAGGAAGAGAACTAAAACATTTCCTACTTGTGTTTGGCCCTTCGTGGGCTATCTCATGACATCCTCAGTAAAACTCGAAAATTAAGTTTTTATCCTCTATTTGAAAGTATAAAAAACAAGATTAGAGAAGGAAAGCAACTTTTCCCAGGCTGAATGCTAGTGGCAAAGTAGGGATTCACACTTTTCTCTTCCACTTCAGAGTCATATCCTTCCTCTTATCCAGGCAGTTACTCAACTCATGGTGTTCAGAGAAGCCCACAGAGAAAGAGGCTTAGATAACATTTAGTAGATCTCATGTTTTGGATCTGAGGAATCTGAGACTTAAGTGACTCATCTAAAGCTAACAGACTTAAGAACAGTTGTAGTTGATCTTGACATGGTCACTAAGTAGACAAATGTGGTTTTAAGAAATGTGTCCTGCTTACCCCATATGTGCTCATACCACACTTTTTTAAAACATTCTGTCAAAATTTCCAAACTGCTTTATGTATATGGATTTATTTTTTCTTTATGAATGAACTTGACAGTTTATGGTCGATGACAATTTCCATACACTCTATAGTTAGGACCTGAGCTTTTGAAAGAGAACAATGTACCTATAATAATATTCTCCTTAAAAATATGGTTATGATGATGACGATTTATGTAGCAATACACTTGGTTTCATAAAGAGTCTACAAAGCTTCTTTACTTGTCTCGTCCTAAATATCTCTTACTCACGTTATCTCATTTTATTCCCCAAAAGAACCCATGAGAAAAAAATTGCAACATGATGAACCCTGGTATTTCATGCCATTTTTGTAGGTCTTACATTTCTCTTCTAATTTGATAATATAAAGTGGAGTCTGCTAAAAATAAGAGAGCAGATAAAAATATGTGTAGGGTAAAGGGAAGAAATCTAAGAATTTATTTGAATGAGAATTTGCTTATAAGTGAACTGGACCCCAGATTAATTGCTGGTAAATATCAGAATTTAGTAAATTTATGGAAGGAGAACCCAGGGCCCAATGGAGGATATTAAATATGGCTCAGTAAGATAGAGACAGGCAGGTGGGACAGACAGAACATTTATAGTAACATAGCATGAAAATTTCAGCTCCAGAAAAACTATATGCAGTGGTAGCTCACACCAGGGTCTCTGGGGACCCTTTATATGCACATATGCCAAGAGTGCCCTCTGTTATCTACCAGAAATAGTAGGGAGCTTCAGGAAACTCATGTCTGCCATAGTCTTTACTTCTTTGCCCACGAAGTTTTTTTCCTACACCGGGCAAAGGGTCTGATATATGGGTTATGTCCTAAAATGAGGATTTATTGAATCCACTGCAGAATATTAGGTTTTAAAAATCCTTAATGATTTTTACAATAATTCTCTGTATACAGTTGGGGAGAGAAAGGCTCGAACTGGAAAGTAACTCACTTAAGAGCACATTGAGTTAGTGACAGACCTTAGTCTTGAACCCAGGACTCCAGGTATAGTGCCACCTCTTACCTAGCCTCCAAACCCTTGCTTTTTCCTTCTTATCTTCTTTAAGAAAGGCTGATAACCCTGTGAAACAGAATGATAGGCTCATGAAGTGTTTAAATAGAAAGAATATCAGAGACAGTATTTCAAACATCCATATTTTACTAAGTGGAAATTAGAACACAGATTATTTCCTAACAAATATTAGAATTTAGCAAATTTATGGAAGGAGAACTCAGTACCAAATGGAGGCTTGTCTACTTACCAAGGCCACTTAAGGAGGAGAGTGGACCTAGGACTCCAGGTTCAATCATTTACCTGCAAAACTATTAGGAGAAATAAGGAGAGAAGGGTAAAATGTTCTCCTTTCTCACTTAAAGATGGGGTTCTCCCATCCATTTTCCTGTGTACACTCTTACCCCACCCCTTTATTCTTGCTTCTTAGTCTCATGGACTCAGGCCATGCCATTGGAAAGTCAAATGAGAATTCAGGCTGAAACCAAGAGATGATGGCCTGGAACACTGGGTAAAGATTGGTGGGGTGAGAAGTAGGGGTAGAGGCTGTTGCTCATGATGGGGTGGCAATAATTGATGGGGTATGGCTTCTATGTTTAAGATTGGGGCCCAGGCAGGTTGAGGCCTGACCCGCTTGAAATGAATATCAGATTACTTTCTGCTGTTGTACAAAGTGGTGGCAGAGAAGCAAAATGATCCATCCTGGTTGCCCTAAATATATTCCCAAGCAACAATGTCCCATGCTTTGCAAGAACAGGAAGTGGAGAGTTTCTCAAGTGGTTGCTCAGAGCTGCCTCCTTCGTGGGCTGCATCACACCTTGTATCTGAATTCCTCGGCTCAACCAATTACTACTTATTTTTTTAATACTAGGCTGTAGAGCCAATGTCACTGTAGAACTGGGTCTCCCTAAAGAGGAGAGGAAGAAAAATGGATTTGAGGAAGATTTCTGAGAGCTTACTGTCTTTCAGGCACTGGACTATGTTTCCTATGCACTATCCTTTTTAATCTTCATTTTTCTTCCATCAGGGGGAGCCATTATCTTGAACACACCGGTGATGAATCTAGTGCTCAGTGGAGTAAATTACCTTGCCCTACGTCCCACAGCTACATTTGAGGCAGAGCTCTTATTTAAATCCAGTCCTTTCAAAATATAAGTCATGCTCCCTTACTGTAAAGTCAAGTGGAGGCTGGATGGCAAACTGACATGGTGAATCTATGTGACCCTAGCACAGAGTATCTGTCTCTACCTTTCTCTTCACCCTGGGCTTCTGACCACCCACAAAGTTAGTGGACCCTCTGACTATGTGAACAGAGGATATAGAGCTCATCTGCTTCTGAATTGTGTATCTGGGCTTTTGTCGATGCTTTTTCACACTGTGTAGCTTAGATTGACCTCTTTCTCCAGTCCTTCCTTACCTGGCTGGCACCTTGAGCCAGCTTGTTTCACTAAGTGACAAAAAGCCTAGAGGTTTCTCTGGCACCAAATATCAACCCAACCACTGAGAAATGGATCACTGGAATGGTAAATGAGTAGTCCTGGACTATGAAGTTAAGGGGAAGCCAGTCACTCTGATTGATAGGTCTGATGCACAGTGTGTCCAAATGCCACTGCTGACAGTAGCTAAACATTTGGGATAAAAACACTTGCTTCCTATGCCTCCTATGAGCTTTGTAAGGTGGGTGTAATGATATCTGCCTTTCAGTGTTTAAACACTGGGATTAAACAAGATAATGGTTGCAAAATGCAAAGCACACACAGTAGGGATTCAGTAGGTGTTGGATTTTCCCTTTTTGTGCTCCCTGGGAGGCTGAGCCAGGACCTAAATTAACTGACAAAGATATTTGTTTTTCCTAAATTATAAAGATGATCCAAATCTATTTTCTTCATTTTCTACTTTCTTCATGAACCTCTCTGGAGATATCTATAACAGACAGAGATTAGATGCAAAACTCTTTTTTATTCCAGAGAGACTCTGCAAACAGTTTACTGTTGAAGCAGATCCCAGACCCTGGGTTTCTCATGTGATCTTCAGAGTACCCGCATTACAATAGAAAATCCACTTGAGAAATTGGAGCTGCCCAAGTCTCAAGCTGGTTCCCCTACTATTTTCCATCTCTGTGCCATTTACTAAAAGTGATATAGGTGAGTGGAAATCAGGTGAGGTCTGCCTCTCAGAAGTAACTAAAGATTCCCACACAATTCTGTGGATCACTCGGCCTATTCTTCCTGGGCATGCCAAATGCAGTCAGGTGTGAGGCCTGGGCTCATAGGAATACCCAAATATTTTCTTGGAAAGTAATCTAAGTTTATTAGTGTTCCTTGTCTCAATTCAGAGTATAGATTTTTGAATGAGTTTGCTGACAGATTGACCTGGACTATGTTTTCCCTTTATTCAGGGAGCGATGGATCTTTATCAAAAGGATTTGTTGACTGACGGGCTTTCACGGTTCTAATGTGCTGTTTGATACTTTTAAGAGACATATGCCCCTTTGTATAATGAAATTATCTGATAAAAGAGAGAATGAAGCTCAGGTTTTCAGAAGCATCTCAGCTCTTGGCTGCCTTGGTGACTGCCAGGGAATTTTGTTTTTATTTGCCTGTGAAGGAAACCTTACAACCCTTGGTGAAAATGTTTTCGAATATTCAAGTTTCTAGACCATATACTGTGTTTCTAGGCCTAAGGGCCTGAACTAAACCAAGATTGTGTTTCCCTCAGGTAAGTACTTCCAGACACTCTATCCTCTGTCTTTCCAACCCTCTTCTCCTCGTTACTGTACTATGTAACACGAGACATGCATTATATTCCACATAAAAAGCCATTTCTGTAGCATCTTGTCATCGTTTCATCAACGCCGCTTTGAAGCCGTGTTGAGTTCTGAACTCAGAGCCTAACAGCAATGGCTCAAGTGCACCGCGTCGTATTATTTACCCAGATGGGGTTAATTGTTGAATAAAAGAATGGTCCCTTTCAGTTTACCTTTTCGCAGTCTCTCTCATACTGGTTATGGAAGACAGGAAAGTCTATGATAAATATCAAACTTTCTAATCAGAAACGAGTCCAGTTGTATTTGAAATCTTGAACTTAATCCAGAATCAGGAAATGTAGCCACTGTTGCTGAAAGAAGAAAATGACCTTTTTATTGTAGCCAACATTCACTATTGTGCTTGGGAGCTACAGAAAGCGGAGCAAGTAAACGTAAAGGCTTAAGTAGGGTTTTTCTTCTAACAAGAGAGTACAACTTGATGTACTGGAACTGTCCTCTCTTTATATTTTCAAGAGATTTTTTTTTCCCCAGCCTGCACTGGCCTAAAAAAATCTTTACCTAAAATATATCAAATCCCTTCAGGCTTCTGATTTCATTTCAGCTAAATGGCTACTACTACTAGCTTTATTGATTGATTGATTGAGCTATAACTTGCAAAGAGTAAATTTCAAAAAAATCTTGAATGTATAGGTTAACACATAATTATGTATGTATCTACCCATATAACCACTGTCTGGATCAAGAGCACTTCCACTACCCAGAAGGATTTCTCAGTCTTCTCTTAGTCAACTCCTTCATGGTAATCACTCTTTTAACTTCTTTCACCATGGATCAGACTTGACCATTTTTAAATTTAATGTCAATACAATTATATAATATGACTATATGACTTTTTGATTGTTTTTTGTTTGTTTTTGTGTGTGTTTTTTTTACTCATTGTGTTTTTCAGTGTCACTCATGTTGCTGTGTTGTATGTGTCATACCACTAGCAGCTTTTCAGCATCTTATTATTTTGGAGCATAATTGTTGAAATGCAATAGATTTTCCAATGAGGGATTTTTAAGGCATCATCAATTAAAATATGAGGATTTTACTCTTATACTACTATCTGTTGAAGTTGTTGGTCTTGCTGTGGTAATATCATAAAGAGATTCAGGGAGAATTTTATGTATGTACATGTAGATGTCTAAAATCTAAATCTCTCTATTTCTGTAAATATAAATCTGTGTGTGTGTGTGTTTGTGTGTGTGTGTGTGTGAGAGAGAGAGAGAGAGAGACAGACAGACAGACAGACAGACAGACAGAGAGACAGACAGAGAGACAGAGAGATAGAGAGAGAGAAAGACCGTTTTCTCCCAGAGCTTACATTCTAGTTAGGGGAAATAGACAATAAAAAGGTAAAAATAAATGAGCAAGTAAATTAGTGAATAAAATTCACTTCAGATAGTGATCAGTGCTAAGAAGTGTATGAAGAAAAGGTAATTGGAAAAAGAGAGATGGTGAGTTGGGACTATTTTAGATGGGATGCTCAAAGGAGACCACTCTGAGGAGGGCTTATCTGAGCAGAGACTAGGGAGAAGAAGCTGGTAGTGCAAAGTTCTGGGGGCAAATGTGTTCTATGTTGAGGCATAGCAAGGGCATAGGCCTGAAGCAGAAACAAGCTAGTCTGGTTCAAGGAAAAGAAAGTCACTGTGGCCAGAGATTGATAAAAAAAGGAGATAGTGGTGGCAAACTCATCCCTACTGGCTACATCACCATCAGCTTTATCTTCATTATCATTATCATGAAGATCATCATGATCGCCATCACGTTTATTGAGCACCAAACATTCCTGGCACAAGTGTGCTAAGCAAAAGAGAAATATAAGAAAAAGAAAAAGAAAAAGGAATCTCTGCTTTAAGAAGGAAATGAGAGATGATGAAAAGTTGGAATAATAAATGTTATGATAGAGGTTAGCTCAGGGGTTAACAGAAGTAACAAACTGAGAAGCAGACAGATTTTGAAGAGGAGGTGATGTCTGAATATTTGAACTGACTGTATGCATCCAAAGTAGTATGATCCCTGGAAAAATATATTTCCAGGTAAAGAACAACATTTACAAAAGCAAGAGACACAAAAGGGCAGGGAATGATCAGAAGCTGAAAGCAGTTTTGAATGAATGTCATGCAGAGAGTGGACTTGGCAAGAGATGAAGTTGGGGTGTAGCAGTAGCTGGGTCATTGAGACCCATGTTCACCATGCTGAGAAGGTTGAAATTCCATCTTGAAGGAATGAGAGAGGGGTAAGATGTGGGACAAAAAAGATTTTAAAATAGAACAGGACCTAAAGCTAGAGAGAATGTAATTCAAATCCTGCCTCCACAATATACTTGTTTGGTGAACTTCTTAGCTTCTCTAAGCCTCCGTTTCCACATCTGTAAAGTGGGTAAAACAATAAATGCATGGCAGGGTTCTTATGAGAATTGAAGATAATAGATACAGAGCATTTGCACCCAATAGGGAAAATAAGTAGTAGTGATTATTTTTGTTACTACTGTCACTATTATTAATAGACCTGTAATTTCAAAGAAGTTTCTTTATATTGGAAAGATTAAAGAATGCCAGAAATTATTATGTTGATGTGGATAAAAATGATGAGCATTTGGTGGTGGGGAGAAAGTGACAGAAGTGAGAGGACCAAGGGAGGAAAGGTGAGAAAGGAGAGAGAGTGTTCTAAAATGACTCGGGTTTTGAACTGGGCTCTTAGATACGAAGTAGTGTAACTTTCCGAAAATGGGAGTATTGAAAAATGAGCACATTTTGTGGGGAAGGTGATGCATTCACTTGTAGATATTATTTTGAGAGGCCTGTAAAGGCTACTTTGTAGTCAGGAGCTCAACAGAAAAAACTGGGCTGTAGACACAGATTTGTGTGGATAAGATGGACAGGGAAGAGCGTGTTGAGTAAGAAGTAAAAAGTGTTGATGATAGAACCCTGGGGAACACTGAAATGTAGAAAATGCAGCAGAAATAGTCAGGGATGTAGATTAAGAGGAAGCTGGCAGAGAGGTAGAAGGGGAGCCCAGAAAGGCGGCTTTGAGGTGTGTTCCTCATCCTGCTGACCCAGTGATGATGCTCATGCACCTCTAAGCACTCATTTCTTAGAGGAAGAGATATCTGCCCCTTCTTCCCTCCTTCAAGCACGATTAATTTGGGCTCAGAGTGGGAAAGGCTGAACTCTGGCAAAAATTATACAGGGATTTGGCCTCTTCCAACCTCTCTTTTAGTGCCACTTTATTTCTGGCCTCCATATCCCAATTATTGGGTTTCCAGGATTGTAGATCTCAGAACTGACAGTGACTTTATGAATCAGTTAATTAAATTCCCACCTCCCTTATATGAAAGGTTAGGAAACTGAGCTTCAGGGAAGGAAAGACATTCAATCAATTAACAGTACAAGGAATATAATTGAGATTTCCCAAGATCCTCCTCAGAGGAAAATGATCCTGCAAAGGCCCTTAACAAGATGTTGAACAAGCAAAAAGCAAAACAATATGTGATTTTGTTGCTTCTGACATCCACAGAATTAGTGAGATTATGCCACGTGCTGAACACCTTCCTATTGGTTTATCTGGAAAACTCAGACTGGAAAATGAGTCAGAAGAGGGGTCATGGCCTAAATTACCTAGCAGATTAGAGATTTGTAGACTATTCTAGACATTAGCTCTTATGGCAGAAATGGCTAGTTACCTACCTCAAATCTATTTTCTTCTGCCTTAGAAACAGTACTTTGGTTTCTATTTTCTTACATAACAAAAAGACTTCATTTGCCAGGCTTCAAGTGGTATAATGGGTACAAATAGAAGTAAAGTCTTCTTAATGAGAAAGATATCTATGCTTCTTTCCTGCTTTCTCCATCCAACTGTTTTCAACGTACACACAATGGCCCTAATTTAAGTAGCTATCTTGACCCATGAAAATGAGAGCCACAGAGGAAGACACCAACCCTGGACTTCTTACTTCAGGACTTCTCTTGCATGAGAGAAAAATAAGCTCCTATCAAAGTTAAGCCAAATTGTTTGTTCTATTAATGCAACCTAACTTAATCCTTACTGATGAACTTGTTTTCTTTTATTGTGTTTTGAGCACTTACAAGAGTAAAAGTATCAGTGGTCCTAACTTAGATAACATGATCAAGAAGTAATATTTAACACAATTAGTTATGAGTTGGCTACATAAAAAAAAGTTTCTTAAATTTGTAGGGTGATTTACATTTCATAAAGTGCTCTTTTTACTTTAGTCTTAATGCTTCACATTCAAGCTGTATTGCTTAAAATTGGACTTTTAAAAATAGCTAAAATTTAATTAATGTTGTTATGGTGATTTCCAGGTTAGTCACTTACTTGCATACTAGACAAAGATTTTTAATCTCTAAGAGTCTTGTTTTTCTCATCAGCCAATTTGGATGATAATTTCTGATTTATAGATTTGAAGTAAATGAAGGAGTAATATAGCATTGTGGTTAAAAGTATTACTCCCAGTTAATTCCCATATATCTGTATGACCTCGAACATATTACTTCTCTGTGCCGTGATTTTCTAGTTTGTAAAGTAGGAGTAATAAAGCATATGCTTCTTAAGAATATTGTGCAGAGTAAATGAAATAATGAGCCTGAAGCAGAGTCCTGGACACATCATAAGGGCTCAAGAAAGTTAGTTAATTTTTTCATACTGCCTACGACAGAATTTTGATATGTCAGGGCCACTCAACAAATTGTGTTGCTCTTGCTGTGTATCCTCTGCAACTCTAAGAACTTAATCTCAGAAAGCAACTTGTATCATGGTGAGTACTGAGTTGTTGAAGAAAGTGAAGGTTCTGGCTCAGTGAAATGGCTCATGAGAAAAGAGGAGGAGACCCAAAGTTGGAATCAGCAGAGGATACCTGTCAACCTGCCACATCTTTCTTCTGGCCATGGAGGAAGTCTTGGGTCCTGAGCAGGCATAAAAGCTTGCACAACAGCAGATGAAACCCATTTTGCTATGTATCCTTTATGTTTCCTGGGGCAAGCAAGAGTCACAGACTCAGACTACTATTTAGGATTGAGTCAGCATTCAAGTTCATTAAAAAAATGATGAAGATTTTGTGAGAGTCTCCAGATAAAATGCTCCAGCCTGAACAGATGACAATGGCAGAAAAGGAAGCCAAGCACAACCCCATTAAAACAAGAATGACACTGTGAGAGCAGAATATGGGCTCCAGCAGAGGCAATAGACCCTTAAAGATGTGCATGCACATAACCAGTGGAGGCAAACAGCCTGGAGCATCTAGAAACTCCAAGAGTGAAACCTGATCAAGGAGATGCCAGAGATGTGGATTGCATGATTAGCACCGAAGATAAGGCTTGTTATAAAGATTCTGCTGTGAGGCTATAACAGATATCCTTGAATTCTCAAGGTGGCCTGTGTCCAGGAGCCCCACACCATCACATACCAGTAGCATGACCTTAGATTAGTCACTGAGTATACAGAACAGAGCTGTAGTTAAGAGCAAGGCTTCTGAAACTGGATTCAGACCTGGATCTAATGCACAAACTCTGTTACTTTTATTCAGCAAGTTCCATAACTAGTAGAAGTCTCCATTATCTCGTCCATAGCGGGTATCATAGTATCTGTACCTACCTGTAGCATTGTTCTAGGTCAGTGCAGTTCAATAGAACTTCAACAATGATGGTGACATCCTACACCTGCAAATCTAAGACAGTGGCCACTAGCCACGTGTAGCTGTTGAACACTCAAAAATGTGGCTAATGTGACTGAGGAACTAAATTTCAAATTTTATTTTTTAAATTGACTTGAATGTAAATAGCCACACATGACTAATTGTTACCTTATTGGACAGTGCAGCTGATCTAGGGAGTAAACAAGATGATGTCTTTTATCACTGTGCCTGGTATGAGGTTGTTATTAAATGTCTCAGTTTCCTCATCTATGAAATGGGGTTAAAGTTAGTATTTAAATCATGAGATTATTGAGAATATTAAATAAAATATCATGGGTGAGGCAATGAGCACAGCACTTGGCTCAATGCTGTTGCTTAGCAAATATGAATCCCTTTTTTCTTTCATTTGAAGTTCTTTGGCACTACTGAAATAACTGCAAAGATGTACAGGAACATTAAGAACCTGTAGTGAGATTCTTGGCAAGTAATTGGATTGTTCAGTAGTCACTTGCTCATCTCTAATGCTGGCTTTGGCTGGAAAAAAAAAAGTCTGCTTGAGCAAGAAAGAAAAAAATATTGGCAGTGATGTATGCACTACGAGAGTTCCACAAATATGCATTTGGCAGAAGCCTGACTGTCCAGACAGATCACACACCACTAGGCAATGCACCTGCTAGACAACAGGGAATGTTATTGCTGTTATAAAAATATGATTTATGAGTAATCTATACCCCAGGCAAAGTCTCGCTTATAGCAGACCTATTGTCCAGGCTAGTCATCGACCCTCCAACTAGGGAAATGACAGCACTGATTGAAGAGACAGCAGGGTAGGCCACGGAATTAAGTACAAACACTTGACCCTATGGTCAGTGGGAGGCTGAGACTTGAGACAGGAAAAGATGCTGTATTGTAGCTACTTATCCAGATGTTGCAAAATGGCTGGTGTGACAGAAGAAAACAGAAGATTTGCAGGTGGCTGGTCTATAAAGAAGTGGCTGCTTCGACCTTCTGACAGCAATGGTGGGGAGGGGGTGTTAAGCAATATGTTGTGTATAAGAGATCAGAAAAAAAGAGAGAAGATATAATCAGAAGTAGTCTCAGGAGAAGCAGCTTTACTCATGCCCCTAAACTATCTTCAGTATCTGCTCACCGATTCTTGGAATTGCAGCTGGAGACTGGTTTCTCTCACTTGAGGATGCCCTCTAAGCTGATATTAGTTTTACTTGCAATTACAATTTCTAATTTGGGAGCTGTGGTACCTTCAAATAGTATGTTATTTACTAAGTTTTTAGATTCTTTCTGAAAATAAAGGGGAAGTGGAGCAATAGCCTAAGTGCATGGAGTCATCGAAGATATTTGAATCATGGAGGGAAGATATTTGTTATGGAGATGGTAGAAACATGTTGAAAAGGGGAAATTTCCTGAAGATTTTAATATTAAATGAACAGGAAAAAATGTTTTTAAAGCGAAAGTTTCCTACCATGGTAGTATACATTAATTTCATGGGAGTAAACAACATGCTATAATAACCACACCAGAAGCTTTTTGAGGAAAGAATTTGAAAACCCTTCTCCTTCTCCAATTCCTCTATCTTTATCATCATCACCTGCTATACAGCAGACAATCTGCTAGGAGACTTACAAACTTGTAATTTATAATCCTCAAACCTCATAGCAATTGTACAATGTAAGTATTGTTTACCCCATTTTACAGATGAAGAAACTGAGGCTCAGAGGGTATAACTTAGCTAAAAGTGACAGAGTCAGGATTGAAATACTGATATCTCTCACATATGTTCGTGGTCTCTAGTATCTAGCCCTCTGCTTATAGTAGGTACCTAATGTGGCTAATGCAAGTAGGGAACTGAATTTTTGAAGTTATTTAATGTTAATTAAAGTTTAAATTTAAGTAGCCACATGTAGACAGTGGTTACCTTATCTGGTACAGCTCTAAAGACCAAATGAGATAATGTCCTTTGTTACCATGCCTGGCACCTAGTCAGTGCTTTACCAGACTGAAGCTACTGAACCTTCATTATTATCTGAGTTCTGGATTTGTTGAATACAATTATGGACAATTTTACCCCAACCAATCTGCATTTTAATAAAAATCAAAACCAGGTACAATGAATAACAAGATACCTTCACTCTGATTTTTCATCCTCTCACATTTGGTTTACCTGTCCTCTTCCCTTGTTTAAATTAGTAACCTGTTACAGTTAACTGCTTGCAGCAGCAATAAACTCCGTGGTGTTAAAGCCAAAAGTATTCTCTAAAATTTAAAAAAAAAAAAAAAAAACCAGCATTAGGCAAGATGTGAAAATGATATTACACACTAATCAAAATTAAAAATTGCAGATATTTGTAAATAACAGTATTGGCATAGTGATTTTTAACTTTGATAGTGTCCGATACTTTAAAACTGTTTAGGACCATTCGTTGTATTCCCTACCCATCCCCATATCCACCAATGTTTTTATAACCTTTATTTCAATGGTCTCTTCCTGCTATAGATTGAATATTTGTGTCCCTCCTAATTCATATGTTAAATTCTAACACCTAATGTGATGGTAGTTGAAGGTGGATGATTAGGTCATGGGGTGGTGGCTTCATGAAAGGCCCTTATAAAAGATCCCAAAGAGGACAAAGTGAGAAGATGGCCATCTGTGAACTAAGTAGGCTCTCACCAAACACCGAAACTTCCCTTGCTTTCATCTTGGGCTTTCCAGTCTCCAGAACTGTAAAAATTGAATTTCTGTTGTTTATAAGCCACCCAGTCTATTGTATTTTGGTATAGTAGCCCGAGCTGACTCTGACACATACTTTATGTGTCTTCTTAAAGGCCACTTCATATACTTAAGGAAAAAGTCAACTCCAACCATACTACACCAATCAAAATAAGTAAATAAACACAAATTAAATGATTAACAGCCTCGTTAACAAAAAGGAGAAATATTAAGATGGGCTATTGTATTAATTCCCATTTGACCATACTGGTTTGTTTTTTTGTTTTTTGTTTTTTGTTTTTTAGAAACAAAGGACAGTGTATTACTTGCAGCAATAACAGTAGCCCAAGTATCAGCATTTTCACCAGTTTCCTGAGTCCCAGTTCCCACAGTGGTACATGAAGAACACCAGATGATAGCTACACTCACAATGGAGTGTGTTACAGAAAAGGGACTCTAGACTTCAGGAACCTAAATCTTCATTATACTAGACAGTAAGCAAACCTACCCTCTTCTCTGCAGGGAAAGACACTATTTGTCTCTTCACAAGACAAATATACTTGAAAAAATAGTCCAGGACAAAGGCAGTCAATAGCTCTATTCACAAAACATTCAGAAATGTGAGAGACCCCAGACCCATGGGGAATTGTTTTCCAATAGCGTGTCTTTCTGCTGGTAAGAAATTATTAGCATTTTGGTTCGATGTGTGAAATTAGCAATTATATATGTGTTATGAACTGAATATTTGTGTCCCTCCAAAATTCACATGTTGAAATTCTAAACCCTATATGTGATGGTATTAGGAGATAGGGCGGTAATTACGCATTTGACCACATTTTTGTAAGCAGCATTAAAATTATATTTACGGTAAAGAACAAATTATATAGACAGTCTGTGTGTCCCAATAGACAAACCAACACAGACAGAGAGATAATTCTGGGTCAGCCACACCTGAAAGTGACCGTTTCTACTGAGCCAGTTGCCCAAGCACCTGGATGGATCAGTGCCAGTGTTCTGGATTTCCTGGAAACTTCTCTGCCAGGAGGATGAAACTGTGACTCCCAGCCTACAGATAAATCCATTGTTTGTTGTTAACCTCCAGGCTCCCCTCTGTGTTGTTTTTTAATCTACAAAGACGTAGAAGTGCTCCTTCCTCTCAACTGTCTCAAATTTGGGATTTGTCCTTTTTCTTACATATCCATTCTATTTAATATTACAAATATTATGAGTGATAAGTATTCCTGCATGCATTATTTTATTTGGTCTCAAAATCCTGTCAAAGATATATAATTATCATACATTATTCAGATGAGGAAACTGAGATAAGAGGCAAAATAACTTACATTCGTTTATTTAACTGAACACATATCCTGTGCTTATCATATGCCAGGCAGTTAACTCACTTCATGCCTCATGATATCTTCTTTGATCTTCAGAACCAGCCTAGGAAAAGGGTTTTACATCTTTATTTTAAAAGCTGATACAAAGGAATTTCGATAGCATTTCTTAGTATCATCCATAATAAGCTCGAATTCTAGAATTCATGGAATCCCTATCTGTCTAACTCTAAAGGCCATGTTTGTTGTTGTTGTTATTGCCAGATATGAGGTGAAAGAAATATAGTTGTATTTTTTTTACCCATTCCTTTACTTAAATAAAACTCCTGCAGTAGAAGAATGAGATTTCTTTGGCACTGTCTAGCAAAGTTCTGATTTTATTCTATGATAATTCTGATGTAACCAATTATTTCTTTATAATTAATTCCGTTCAAAATTTCAATAAACATTGTACACCTACTTCCAGTGTGGAAATTGTGAATTAAACTGGGGCTAAGATTGGGCTTAGAGTCCATTATTTGAGATTGCATAGCTCAAATCACATTAAATTAAGATAAAGGCCAAACTGCACCATCCAGATGCTAAGAAGGCCATCAACTGAGTGATAAAGACCAGAAGTTTCTGCAAACCTCTGAGAGCAACTGGATACGGATAACAAATTTGGCCATCAGCCTGTCCTTCAAAGTAGCCAGAAGCTTTATCCTTTTCCTGGCCTTTCCTCTGTCAGAGCAAACCCTCATACATTCCCCTTTGGGCCATTTTGGGAGCCCTGACGATTACTCTGGGCCCCTAGGAGCTCTGACCTTGCCAGCCTCTGGTGAAACATTCTTCCTAACCTTTGCTCTTCAGATCAAGAAGGTCCAAAACAAAACCTCTGAGTTACACAAATGTGTGCGTGGGCAGGGGGGTGGGGGGGGCGCTGCGTGTGCCACCACCATTCAGGGAAGAGGAAGGAGGGTTCCATGGCCTTTACCTTTGCTCATACCAGAACAATGTTTTTTTCACCTGCTTTGTGGATTGATGTTCCCTGTGACATTTATTTTGCAAAAAGAAAGGTTTGAAGGCCCCCAGTCTCCTACATCATGTGCGGACATTTTCATTTGGCTCTCAAAGCCCTCTCTTATCAAGACCTTTTCCCATAGTCATAAATTAGACACACAGTAATAAAACTAATATTCCTTTATACTCATAGGAATTATTTCCCATATTTTGGGCGATATCTAACCACCTCATATCTTACTACTCTTAGCCCAAGGGCCATCTCCCTGGCTACCAAGCAAGTTCTTAATGGTTCATAAGCTACCATCATCAGTCCCATGTCAGAGCTTTGCTTCTGCAATTCCTCAACTTGTGTGTTTGCCAAAGTGCCAACTCTAGCCTTTCTCTTAAAGACCTACCTGTACTGTGTCTCTTGCTTAAATTCCCTGTAAGAATTAAGTGGTGGTTTATATCCACCGACTTAGTAAAACGTAGGTTTTTATTCACTCTGGTCCAATCATCTGTGATCGGCAAGCAGTCATGTGCTATAAATATGGCACCTAGACTTGTCCCTTTATAAGAACAGTGGGAAAGGGGAGTTCCTGGGATGGGACTTCATTAGCAAGGTGAACGCCCAAAACATGTCTACAAGGAAAACCTATTAAGCCTAATTACCTTTATACTTGTTTGTCCACCCACTATTCTAAAACTGTTTTTATTTTAGGGTTTGTATCTTGCTCATGGTTGTATCCTCAGTACCTAGCATGAGTCTTGTGTATAGGTATATAATAAATGTATGTAGAACAAGTGAATAGATGGAGTGATGGAGAAGTGGACAGAGTTTGACAAATAGATGAAGATAATATAGCATAGTGGTAAAGAGTGTGAGCTCTAGAGCCAGAATCCTGGCTCCATGCTCACTAGCTGTGTGCCTTGGCAAAAAAATTTTTCTTGGCTCAGTTACCACATCTTAAAACATGAATAATAATAATATCAATCTCATAAAGCTTCTGTGATAATTAAAATGAGCTAATCCATAGAAAGTGCATAGAACAGCACATGCACCTGGCATATGGTAACTACTCAAATCATTTTTTTGTTATCATTATTATCATTATTATTACTATTATTATTTATGGGTGAGGTCTTAAGGCAGCAGGCAAACTTAAAGCCCAAGGGAAAAGAAAAACTGATGAAATGGCTTATGAAAATCAAAAACAATCTCAAACTAATGACAAAAGAAGATAAAACAGAAAATTATCCACAGAATCAGAAAAAATATAAATTTAAACCAGCGCCCCATTCAGGTAGAAAGAAAATGTTGGAAAACATGTTATAGGGAAAGTGCCTAGGCAAAAATTTGTATCCAAAGATCCAGTCAGTCATTACTTCACCGAACAGGACAGCCCAACTGAAATCAATGTTATTATCTGTTTGTTCATCGGTTCTACTTTGATGCTCATCAGTATTTCCAGGGACATTCTGAGCACTCAGTGTTTATTAAGAGCAGAGGATTAAAAAAGCAGGAAAATCAGGAAGGGGACTTGGTTAGAAGAAAGTTCATTCCAACTACGGAGACCAGTTAGTGTCTATTTTGTGAGCCACAGAAGAGATTTTGTAGCCATGGCCAGTGGGCACAGTGAGGTCCAGCTGGAGGAACACAGAGAGTGGGAGGACTGAAATCCAGCCCGTGCTCCAACTGCTGAACCCTAAGTCCTGGCACAGGCCTAAGACAGCCTGGATGAAGGTGTGCATTTACTAATTGGTCTGCTGGGAGGGGGCATCTTTCTGCAATTCTCCCACCTAGAGAGGACGTCTTTTTCTAATTAGCACAGAGGCACTTCAGTGCTAGCAGCAGCCCTATTAGCAGCCCTGGGAGGTTTTTAAACCAATTGCAAGATAAGTTGGTTTTCAGGAATAGGAGAGATTAATGTGGCTACAGAAAGATGGATGTGAGCTTGGCACAGTCTCTGTCTCCTTCCACACACACTGTGGCTAGCAGTAAGGCCAACAGGAATGACCCTGAGTAGAGTTACATATTTTTCACACCTCCTACTAAAACTCAGCAAATGCTTGACTTGCTGTTCCTAGCACAATTTTTCTTCCTGCAAAACGTGTTGGGATTATCGCTTTTAGCCACATATGGGCTGGAAGTACTTTGTAGGAGCCCCACGGGCTGCAATTGTTCAAATCCCCATCCTTGGGAGGGAGCTTGGGGAATCAGGGGCCCAAAATGCTTGTCCGAAAGCTCCCACATAGAGGGCAGGTTCCTGCTAATTAAGTCCAGTTTCCAAGATTCCATCAAAGCTGCCATCCCAGTGATTCTGAAAGTCAGGAGGTAAAATACAAGTTTCAACCCCAACACCTTCTCCTTATCCATCTTCTTGAACCATTTCAGGACATTGGGTAACATATGACTTTTCTTTCAGTCAATCCTAGATATTATCTGCTAAAATAGCTCTACTGGTATGGGATAAGAGTTTCAAAATATGGAACAGATGCACAGCTGCCACCTGAGATGATGCATTATGAATTCAGAACTGTCATCACTTCCCCCACCACTCCTACCCTCACCCCTCAGCATATATTTGTTCATGTGGTTTACACCTGTGGGATTGGGGGATGCAAGACAGGAATCTGATTACTGTTTGGGAGACAACCCAGTCTCCAAAACAGATCCATGTATCTTTGTTTCCCTGGAGGAGCTTGAAATCTCTTGCCAACTCTTCATGTGGTTCAGCTGGGTTAAAGCTCCAGTCCAATTTTTCTGGAATTTGGTACCAGTGACTAACTCTGAGGCCTTCATACAATAAGTCTAATAATATCTGTCTGTCTTCCATTTGCATGCTGCCATGAGTGCAGAGTAATTTTTCAGTGCCTTTGTTCATAGGTACTGCTGTGTACGCTGGTTAAAAGGAGAAAGAGGACTCCCAGACCATGATCACCTGAAGAGAAGGACTTTGTTTCACTCTATTTAGGGAAAGAGAGGGTTCTTGCCATTTTCTGATGAGAAACATTCTCTAATTAAGTGCCAGTAGGGGAAAAAAATAACTCGAGAGAAGAGAAAGAAGCAGCAGAAGGCTCTTCCAAGAAGTTGGTGTGGGCAAAGAAGAGAGATATATTGAATGTCTGATTAGAGAAGGCCCTCAGCATGAGTACAAATAGAAAGAATTTCTGCTCACTTCACTCAGTTTTTAATTATATGTTGATGATATATTGGATTATTCCACTAAGTTACAAATTCCACGAGAGCAAGGATATGTTTTGCTCATCGTATTGCTCATGCTTAGAATAGTACCCAACACATAGTAGGTGCTTAATAAATATTTGTTGAATGATGGAATGCTCCCTGAATATAAGCTGCACATCTAAAGTTATCTCTAGGGTAAACCTCCCATCTGATTATAGATGTGAACGTGGAACAAACTTGGTATGTTTTATTTAAGGCTTTATTATGTTTACCTGTTGAGTACACTGAGAGTCTCAAGGTATAAAGTCATATTCCTCGACTCCCTGATGTAAGCACAAGAACATTTTCAGTTAGATCTCCTCCTTCTCCAATGAGGGAAATCAAACTAGGTGTTTGGTTTGGAATGTCCACAAGCGGAAAGGTCAGAAGTCAGAGAAGGGGTTTGGCTTGGATGCTCAATTATTAAAGCAATCAAAATGAATGTTTCATCATTACAATGTAGTGAAACCCATACACCTACCAGAGGGGGCTCTACCTAGCCATTTTCCAGGACAGGAATTCCAAAGAAGATAGTGAGAAACAAATGTTTTTAGCATAGCCTTGGACAGAAGAATGAGCTTTTAATTGACCTTCTGTCCTTCAGTTTGTATTAAACTTTGGGTCTCTGTTATGACTTCCTGGTGATGAAGTATTCTTAATTTGGTCTGTTGAAGACAGTGTCTCCCTCCGACAGTAATTATCAGGTCTCAAGGCATGTGGAGTGCTCAGAGTAGCATCTTGGACCACATTCCTCAAATGTGGTGGCTTTTAGTTGACCAGCCCTCTGCATTCCTCGTGCTGCACACACACCTTAACACAGCACACTGCAGATGACTGAACAAACTCTCAACACGTACTTGTATAAATAAGACATGACCTTAAGGAGGATATAAACTCTCAAGACTTCTCCCATTTCTGCTTTCATACAATGGAAAGAATATGAGGTTAGGTGCAACTGGAAGAACTACACTGGACTATAATCTAGGTTTTCAAGAAACTATTTATTCCTTTTTAGACTTAATAGCTGGTATTAGTATATATTGCCATAGAATCCTCTATCATTACCTAAGCACACTGAAAAGATAGGCTCTCCCTGAATTTAATAAACTAAAAGAAAAATATAGCAAATATTTTTCCTTCTGCTGTCATAGGACTCCAAGAATTTTTTAAAAATTCAAAACACATCTATTTATTAAAGAACAAAACATAATTACTAATGTTTTTGTTTTGTTTCTTAATTAAGGATGAAGCATAATTTTAGACAAGACCTAAAGAAATTCAAACACCAAGACATAAACAAATTCCTTACTCACTGGTCTTTATCTGGTATTAATTGCCCTGGTCTTTCCTAAACTTGAGTACAACATTGTTCATCTCAATTAGACTCTAAACTTAGAGTAACTGGTTACTGGGGCAAACATGAGAGACTAGAGAGCAATTTGATGTAAAAAATCTTTGCTGAAAGTTTCTCTCAAAATTTTCATTGCTTTCTTTCCCTCACTGGAATATGAATAAGTCACTTGTATCATTGGTATAGGCAGTTAAAAACTTCATGTTTCCCCTGGATCCTCCACTCTTAGCCTTTGCTTATTTCCCCTCTCATACCAGTTGGTGTGTGTTCAGGATGAGGCATGCAGAGGGCAGGTCAATTAAAAGCCTCACATTTGAAGAATGTGGTCCAAGGTGCTACTCTGAGCACTCCACATGCCTTGGGACCTGATAATTACTGTTGGAGGGAGACACTGTCCTCAATAGACCAAACTAAGTGCCTTCCATTAACATCATTAAATGGCCTAGTTACCTTCTCTCCACACGTAAGCGACTCCTCCTCACTTACTGTGGAAACTTCCCTCTTGCTCTCCAACATCTGGTATAAGCAAGTGGTCTCCACAGCAGCAAATTCTAGTGCACGTTTGAGATACAAAGCTGTCTTTTTGTTTTGAAGGGATCAAATCACTTTCCTAGAGTAATTTCAAATTTATCAGAACATGATTGTTTTAATTTTTATTTTTCAATTATAATTGATTTCGATTTTACTTTATATTAGTTTCAGGTGTACAGCATAGTGGTCAGACATTTATATAATTTACAAAGCAATCTGCCCGATTAGTCTAGTACCCACCTGGCATTATACATAGTTATTACAAGATTATTGACTATATTCCCTATTCTGTACTTCACATCTCCATGACTATTTCGTAACTACCAATTTGTACTTCTTAATCCCCTCACCTTTTTCACCCAAGCCCCTAACCCCTCTCCCATCTGGCAACCATCAGTTTGTTTGTATCTTTGAATCTGTTTCTGTTTTGTTTGTTTATTTTGTTCTTTAGAGTCCACATATAAGTGAGATCATGATTTTCAGTCTGAACATGACAGGGTTGCTGTGTCACCAACCAACATATCTGATAAAACTGATCTAACTCATGCAATTTAGTCTTATACATAAACTCTATATATCAATGCATGTGTATGCTGAGATAATGTGTAGAGTCTGTTTAAAAGACCATAAAATTTTAACAAAAATTTTTAGCCTCTAGTCATATTGCTCACCAGATATCATTGTTAATGTATGATACTAATTAGGCAAGTACAGGATTTCAGTTCCCTCATTCATCAAACAAGGGGTTTTGGATTAGATAAGTGTTTTTCGAACAGTGTTTCTAGAATTACAGGATTTCTGAAGCATATCCATAGTGGCTATAGAGTGGGTTAGGTGGATTTGGGGACCTGAAAGGGCAGGTATCACAGTTCCACAGTCCTACTTCATTCAGAGGAAATCTGCTTTTTAATCTGTTTATAGGGCTTCTGTGTAGTATTTAGTAAAACCAAGTGCTTCATAGCTTAATTATTTTTTTTGAAAACCACGGGCCTATATTATCTCTACATTTTGCCCTCTTGCCCTAAATTTTCAAGAGATTGATTAAAATTATGGTCCTCATTGTGCCTCATTGGTATAGGCACTGTAAGGTCAGGGTTAATTGGAGTGATAAAGTAGAGAATGGAGCCAGATCGAAGAATTGGATTGTAAGCAGCAAGGCTTTAGAATACTAAACTAAATTTGGTCCATAAAATACTGATATTTACCTACTAAATATTTTTAGTCGTCAGAAAAAGAAATCTCGCTGTTGCTCTCCCCAAAACCTCCTGAGTGAATATTTTTATTGTTATTATTGTTAAATCTGGAAACCAAACATTTTGGGAACACCTAAATGAGAATGCTTAAATTTGTTTTGGAGCTTGAAGCATTCTTCTGCCTAATAGAAATAAAGTGAAATGTCAATTATGTGTTAGACAAAATGCCCCTGCCAAATAAAAGTAAATAAATAATGAAATAAATAAATAGAATTTGTGGCATTTGAGGTCAATTTTCCATGTGGTAATGTGACAACCTGTTTGACTAGATAGCTCAGCCTTTCTATGCCTAGTTTCAATCTGAGCACACAATTTCTGCATCTCTAGTCCCTGTCCCCTCCCCTCACCATCCTTCTGAGCGCTAATTGGCTCTTCACACTTGTTCAGTCCTCTGTAGCACTAACTGAACCCTGACCTCTAGTGGCAGGAAAGAATTAACAAGAACAATGGGCTAGTGTCAGTGAAATCTTTACCAATGGAGGTTCCAGTGGTCCATCATAGGTTCCTGTGTGGTCCAGTCGCAAAGGCAACTAATCTGGAAAACTAGTAACACACAAGTGGATAACTTGTGAGAGCCTCATTCTAAAAGGGATCTTGGATGTTACACTCCGATCAAGAAAGTGACGGTATAATCCAAGCATGGAAATTGCACTAATCCACATGGGACTAGGGGATGGGAGTTGGGGACAAGTGGAGAGAAAACAAATCCATCATAAATCAACCTTATGTACCAGGAAACAAATTTGGTTAATAATTTTAGCAAAAAAAAAGTTATTCCTTCTTAGAGACATAAGACTATTAAAAAAAAATACCTTCTACACACAACAGCATAGATGAATCCCACAAACAATGTTAGATAGACATAGAACAAAAAGAGTTAGATACAAAAGAACATGCATGATTCTAATTATACGAGGTTCAAACTAATCTCTGCTAATATAGATCAGAAGAGTGAATAACGTTGGAGGGGTTGTTGACTGGGAGGGGACATGAGAACTCCTACAGGGAGACTAGAAATGTCCTTTGTCTTGACCTAGTGATAATTACATAGGTTTGTACATATGTGAAAATTCTTTAAGCTGTACACTTAAGATCTGTGCACTTTGATGAATGCAAATTATGCTTTAATGACAGAGCATAACAATAAAACTGTGCCTAGCACATAGTTTGGGCTCCCTAAATATTTATTAAATGATTTAACTAATATTTCAGTTCCATTTTTTCACCAAAAGTAAGGAGACTTGATTAAAGGAGGAATAAGAAGAAAAAGAGAAAGAAAAGCGGGGGGAAAGGAGTCTTTAAAACTGGACATAGGAGAAAGTCATGGGGAGAGGATAAATAAAGAGGACGAAACAATGAAAGAGAAAGGAGAAAGCTGGAGCAGATCAGAGAGGAAGAATGATATGAGAGTTGGGAATCTTTTGTCACACTTTTTCTTTCTTTTGTGATTGCCCCTGAAAATTATTCTCCTTTTTTTTTTTTTTAGAAATAGCTCTTTAAGCCCTTTAAGAAAATAGTCTTCTCTTATGTTTAACTTCAAATTTTCTTTTGAAAATATTATTTCATGAAATTCTCAAGTTTTACATTTTTAAGAAATAACTAAAGTTGTAGATTTACATCTTGAACCTAAAATTGTCTCAATTGTCTGTAAAATGTATGAGTCATTCTCTGAGAGACCACCCCTTGAACACATATTTATTGAACCCCCAGCACATGCCAGACACGCCACTGGCTGCCAGGTATGGTAGTGAACAAAGCAGGCACAAACACTGCCTGCCCTGAGTGACACTGTTCTTTCCCTTTCTTTACTCTTTGGGAATTTAGGAATGTCTAATCTCACAATATTTAACAGTTGCCTTAGAAGTCACCTTATTTCTCTTGTTTTGTTATTTGTTTTAATTAATGTCAGGTATTGTTATTTGTTCTTTCAAAGACTGGATATATAGGAAATTAAAAAAAGTAAAAAGTAAGAGCCCTTCTGGAATTTTTTTTAAAAAACTCAGCTGTTAAGCTGCCCTTATGAGCACTCTGGCTCTTTTTACCTCCAGCTGAGGTGGCCAGGGTGGCTCACTAGGGCTGAAGTTATGACTCTAGCTCTGTGGCCTCTCATAGTGAACAAGATGACATGAAACAATAAGCTAGATAGTGGATATGGGCTCAAAACACTCTACCCCTGTTCTGAAATGTAAACAACGAATAACCATCTAGAGCATTCTTGAAGGTCTTCAGTGAGAATTTCCTCCCTAGTATAATGCAAGTCATAACTATAACAGTAGCAAACACTTGTTTACCACATACTAAGCATTTATTTTAAGCACTGTACATATACTGACTCATTTAACTTACAACCACCACCCTTTGAAGGGGATATAGATGAGGAAACTGAGACACAGAGAGTTGAGTAAGTGGCAGAGCCATGATTTGGACTAAGTGGTCTGGATGCAGAGTCATCTTTCTTTGTAATTCCTTGTTTTTCAAAATAGTTTTCATAATTTTTTAAAATCAGTGAGAACAGGAAAGAGGACATGGATTGCCTTGGTTTTAGATTTTACTCCACTGCTGCATGCTAACTCTATAACCTTAACCATTTGCTTTCTTTCAATCTCAGTTTTCACATTTTAAAACGGAAGGTGTTGGTCATTTTCAGACTTTATTCTCCTGGAGTTTATGGATCTTAAATTTGAAAGATGCCATAAATATCATCTAAAACGATAAATATTTTACTTGGATAATGGTCAGAACCATCTGAAGGGTTCTAAAAATATGTAGAATCCTAAGCATTGTCCTCTGTTAGAGTCAAAATTTCCAGGACCAAGGCCTTGAATTATTGTTTAAATCTACCCCAAGGAGTCTGATATATTTGAAAACTATTGATTTAGTTCATTTTTCCTCAGTGCTGGAATCCTCTCCATATCATTTTTTATTTTCTTTATTAAAGAAGATGTTAAATATATCGAAAAGTAGAGAAGAAGATAATAAACCCATCATTCAGCTTCACTAGAATTCTTGGCTGGTGATAGTAGTGCTGTTTCTCTTTAAACACCTCCACTGATGGAGATCTCACTACCTCTTCAGACTGATAGTATTGGTTAAAATCCTTTGAATTGACAGTGACAAAACCTAACTCTAATTTAACTGAGAGGCAAGCCTTTAAATGATACTAAGCTAGATCACAAAATCCAAGAAAGTGTTGAGTGATCAAGTTGTGGGAGTTTAAGGGTATCGTGAGCTTCAGGAATATCTGAAATTCAGGACTCAAGCACTTCTCTATTTTCCCAATCTCTCTCTTTTTCTCTTCTTTCCTCTCTTCTTCTCTCCCTTCCTATCTCTTTCTTTTACCCTTCCCCTTCCCCTTCCTTTCCCTCTCACTCCTCTGAGTGCTAGTTTTATATTTTCTTTCTTTTTTTTAAAGAAAAAATTTATTTAATACACAATATTTGTCTGGTAACAGAAGCTCTATTATAATGGTAATTGAATAAGTGGACTCATTCTGTGGGTGGTTCGGAGAAAGGTATAATAATGCTATTTGACTTTTGCATATATTTTCTTGCTTGCTTTATGTCAGTCTTCTCTTCTTGGTGGGAAACTCTTCTCTACTCATACCTCTTAGAGTTTCTGCCAGACGCAGCCTGACTCTTCCTCATTTCTAAGTCCCCAAATTCCAGGAAAATAACTCATAGGCCTGAAATGGGTCAGGTGGAACTTTCAGTATATCCCAATGATAATGATGAGGAAATGGGAAGCAATTCTTTAAGAGTGGGAGTAGTGTCCCAAGATGCTAAAACAACTTTTTCTGCTACCCACAATGTGCGTTGCGTAACCCATAGATTTTTCAGACCTCAATGACAAATGAAAATGTTTCCCTTGCAGAAAGCTGACTTCTCCCTTCTTCTAGCTTCTATCCTGGGTCTCTTCTCTGCTCTGGAAGTACACAGAGCAAATCTACTTCTCTTTTCACATGATGTGGTTTGAAAACAACTCTCAAACCCCCCGCTTAATCTTTTCTCCCCTAGGCTGAACAGCCCTGGTTCCTTCAACACTTCCTGGCTGGACATGATTTTGAGCCCTTTCGTTATCCTGGTCACTCTTCTCTGGATAGGCTCCAGTTTGTCACTTAAAAATTGGCACCCAGAACTGAAGCCATATATGTTCCAGATGTGGATTGCCTGCAGAGCTAAGAGCAGGACAAAGCAAGCCCCAGACACCACACACACATGCACACGTACTCTGTGGGCAGGACACTGTCAGCATAGCCCCAGCTTGCAATTCTTTTCTGGAGTCTCGAAATGCTCAATTCATGTCAGATTTGCAGTCATCTAAATCCCAGCTCTCTTCAAGGGAATGACTATTAATCTAGCAAAACCCCTCCATCATCTCCAACACTTTTATTGAAGCCAAAATATTGATCCAAGGTTTTAAACATATTCTGTTAGTTTGGCCAGATATTCTAGGTTGTCAGAATCTTTTGGAATCTTTATTTTGCTCTTTCAAATATTATATTTTCCTCTCAGCTATCTCAGTGACAAATGTGATAAGTGAATCTTCTTCATCTTCAAGCTTCTTTATTTTCAAAATGTTGAAGAGAACCAGTCAGAACCCTCGGGTACAAGAACACACTGGGGATCTCTTTCATTCTTATGTGGCTCCATTGATTAGCTTCCTTTGCATCAACTGTTTAGTCACCTTACTGAGCTACAGATCCACAGTTCTTTACTTTCAGTTCTAAAATAAAAAAAAAATTAATGAAATTAAATTTAAAACTTTCTCCTCAACAAAATACTAGCAAACCAAATACAACTGCATATGTAAAGAATAACACATCATGACCAAACAGATTTATTTCAGGAGGCAAAAGTGGTTCGACATGAAAAAATAAGTCAGTGTAATATACCACATTAATAGAACAAAAGAAAAAGACTCACATGATCATCTCAATTAATGTAAAAACTCATTTGACAAAATTCAACATCCTTCCATGATAAGAACTCACAGAAAACTAGGAATAGAAGGGAACTTTCTAAACATGATAGAGGGTATTTATTAGGAAAAATTAAAAAAACAGCTAGCATTGTACTCAATGGTGATAGTCTAAAAGCTTTCCCTTTAGGATCAGGATGCCTTCTTTCACCACTATTATTCAACATGTACTAAAAGTTTTAGCAAAAGTAATTAGATAAGAAAAAGAAATAAAAGACATTCAAACTGGAATGAAAGAATTACAATTATCTTTATTTGCAGATGACATGATCCTATATATTAAAAAGCCCAAAGAATCCATAAGAAAGATACTAGAGCTAATAAATGAATTCAATTAAGTTTCAGGTACAAGATTAATAAAAAAATAAATAAACTATGTTCTATATATCAACAATGACCAATCTGAAAAGAATGTTATGAAAACAAATTCCATTTACAACAGGTTGAACAGAATAAAATATCTGGGAATAAATTTAACCAAGAAAGTGAAAGTATAAAATATTGGAAATAATAAAATATTGATAAAAGAAAGTAAAGATGACCTAGATAAATGCAAAGACATCCTGTGTTTATTTATAGAAATATTTAATATCATTAAGAAGGTACTACTATCTAAAGTGCTCTAAATCTTCAACACAATTCTTAGCAAAATTCCAACAAGTTTTTGATTTATTTATTTATAGAATAGGAATTGAAAAGTTGAACTTTAAATTCATGTAGAATTGCAAGGGGTTCTAAATAGTCAAACCAATCTTTAAAAAGAAGAAAAAAAATAGAAGATTCACATTTCTGAATTTCAAATCTTACCACAAAGTTATAGTAAAAAACAATGTAGTACCAGCAGAAAGGTAGATATATAGACCAATGGAATATAATTAAGAATTCAGAAATAAACCCATATATTTATGGTCAATTTAATTTTGACAAGAATGTCAAGTTTACTCAGTAGGAAAAGAATAATCTCTTTAAGAGATGGTGGGTGCTATGTGACAACTGAATTTTCATTTACAAAAGAATAAAGTTGAATCCCCTACCTTACACCACGTACAAAATTGACTAAAAATGGATCAGTAACATAAATATAAAAGCTGAAGCCATAGATTTCTTAGGAAAAAACTTAGTGGTAAAACTTCATGACATTGGATTTGGTAATAGATTCTTCGATATGACACCAAAAGCATGAGCAACAAGAAAAAAATAAATAAATTTGACTTTAGCAAAATTTAAAACTTTTGTGCATTAAAGGGCATAATCAAGAAAGTGAAAATACAACCTACAGAATGGGAGAAAACATTTGCAAATCACATATATGATAAGGGTTATTGATAATATATAAAAAACTCTTACAACTCAACAACAAAAAGACAGATCACGGTCAAAAAGCATCAGTCATTAGGAAAAGTACAAATCAAAACCACAATCAAATTCCACTCCATTCCTACTAGGATGTCAGTAATAATAATAATGATAATAATGTAACAAATATTGGTGAAGATATAGAGAAATCAAAACCTTTGTACATTTCTTCTAGAAAATGTACAATGGTTCAGTCACTATAGAAAACAGATTGATGTTTCTTCAAAAGAAACAGAATTACATAAAAACATAGACAATTTTAGAAGTTAAACAGAATTACTATATGATCTTTCAATTCCACTCCTAGATATTTGCCTCAAAGAGTTGAAAAAAGATTTTAAAACAAATACTTGAACATGAATATTCATAACAGCATCCTCCACAGTAGCCAAATAGTGAAAAATCCAAATGTCCATCAATGAATGAATGGATAAACAAAATATGGTATATATATAATGAAATTCTGATATATACTACAACATGGAAGAACAACAAAAATATTATGCTAAGTGAAGTAAGCTAGACATAAAAGGATGAGTATTGTATGATCTCATTTATACAAATTCTCTAGGATAAGCAAATTTATAGATAGAAAGAATTCTGATTTCTCAAAGGGTCTAGCCCCAGAGTTTTCGAGTAAGGGATTTTTGGACCTGTTCTAGCTAGCATCCCATCCTCAGGGGCTACAAGGATGAAAAGAGACTCCTTTGGCAAATGCCTATTGGGGAAACTTTAGAGCACAGGAGATAATTAGAGCTGTAATTCCATTGCTAGATATTTACACAAATGAAATAAAAATCCAAAAAATATGTGTAGAAGAAACTTTTTATCAGCTTTATTCCTTAAAGCCCCAAACTGGAACCAACCCAAATGTTCAACAATGAGATCGTGGTAACAAATTGTGGTATATCCATACAATAGAATACTATTCAGCAGTCAAAATGAACGAACTATTGACATAAGCAACAACACTGATGAATCTCAAAGGCTGAATGAAAGAAGCCAGATACAAAAGAATACATACTGTATAATTCCACTTTTATGAAGTCCAAGAATAGGCAAAACTAAGCAATGGCATAAGAAATCGGGAAAATGGTTGTCTCTGGGATGGGGAGGAAAATAGACTGGTGGGGACAGAAAAGAATTTTCTAGGGTGAAGGCAATGCTATTTTGATTTAATGTTGGCTTTTTAGGTGTATACATTTATCTAAAGTCAGTAAACTGTACACCTAAGACCTGTTCATTTTTTGTATATACATTAATATCTCAACACACACACATACACATACTCATAAGAAACACATAAATGAGATAGACAAAAAAAAAGACCTACTTCATAGGATTGTTAGAAATAATGGAAAACATATATGTAAAGGCTTTAGTAAATATCTAGCATGCATACAGTGCTCAAAAACTGTTGGTTGTTAATATTAGACTGAGGACATCTCCTGGTTTGCAGTCCAGTTATCCAGGCAAAAAGTTTTTTCAGACATTCACTTGTAATAATGCACATTCTTCTTCGACTTTATCTTTTGCCCCATTTTAATCTCTCACACATTAATTGAATGTATAAATTTTAATGTAACAAAGTAAAGACCTAGGAAGGACACCAGTAACTGACATTATGGTCACACACAATTGGTAGAAAGAAAAAAAAAGATTTTTTTTAAGTTTATTTAAGAGCTCTTAATGATAGAGAAAGAGACCAACTCAGTAAAATTCACATTTCCTATAATTATAAGAAATATTGCAAAGATTTATAAATCATTTTATGGTGTACAATGCTAAAAGGAAACTAATTTTCAGAGAAGTTAAGTATTCTGTCTAAGACCACATATCTAGAAATGAGAGGAAAATGAGACTTCATATCCCATATTGTTTTCATTATCTTGTGAGCTCTTGACCATGACTCCATTAACCCCAGGTGAACTCACTGAAATTTGAATTTCTGAGGAGGGGAAGGTCTATTCTTTCAACAGATTTTCAAACATCTCCATAATTTAAAAAAAAAAAAATCATGTGCCTTAGTAAATTAAAATAATTAAAATCTAAATATGCAAAAAGTTTTTTAATTAACAAGAATTTTTGGTTTTCAGTTTTAGAAGAAATGGCAAATACCAGGCAAATAAACACATAACCAATTTTATTCCAAAGAGTACTCTGTTCCTTGTACCTTGCATGCCAACATCAACAGCAGGGACTATAACAAAAGTTATTCCATCATCAACTGGAACATCCCAGACTCCCTCCTTGAGCGTTTCAGGTAACTGAGGTTTTACTATCTAAGTAATATTTAAGATAATTACACTTTTTTAAAAGAATACATGAAGCCAGTATGAACACTGGTTGCTAAGTCTCCTCTGCAAGGAGTAATTGGATATTTATCCATTTCATACTTCTGAGAATCATGAGGGACAGGAGCTGAGGAAACTACACTCAAAGGAATGTAGACCTCCATTTTCAAGAGATTTACATGGCTTTTGGCTCCAAACATTTCCATTTCAATGTATTTAAATATGGAATATTCCCAAGTTTCTTGCGCTGATGAAATGAGCATACTAGCAGCCTGCTGTATATTCATTGCTTGTCATGAATGATTGCATGTCTGGACCTAATAGATACCTGTGTAGTGAAAGAAAGACTTAAGGGATTTAACTTGATTAGTTTTAAACTCTATAATGATATTCCTTTCAAAAAGTCCTCTTGTGCATAGCTGAGTACATAAAATTGCTTTTTTTTATCCTACTGACTATAATCTGGAGGCTTTATAAATTCTGCTTTTACAACATGAAGAGAATAGTTACAGCTTAGACAAGGCCAAAATAGAAACAAAAACTCAGGTTAAACTTTAATGCCCTAACTGATAATAATTAAAACATTGCCCTACCCTCTTGCTCCCAAGAAAAAACAATCAAACTAATTGTGGTATCTTTACTGAAGTGTGACTAATACTGAAAGAAGTAAGGCAATTTGTTCTCCATGGAATCTTGTCTAAACTGTTCTAAGATATACCAATGATTATGACATGGTCCAATGAATTTTAAGAACTTATTTTTACTCACATAAAATGATTTTCATCTTGCCCATGACCTTTCATATGGCATAATTACAAGTGGTCAGAGAACAAAAGGTCATTATTCTTCATAATCCAAACATGCAGTTTTACTGCTAAGATGCTGGTAAGTAAACTGAAAAGTCTTCCTTGAAACTGTAAGAACTTCCTTGTTCTTCACCAGTGACTGTTGACAGTGCTCTCTTGCCTCTTGTAGGTATATTGAGATCTCATCAGCAGGCAGAACCACTGGGCATTGATTAGCCAATGATAATTTAGTAGCTAACATAGGCAGATTTATTAAGGATTGTCAGAAACTAGAATCATGACCACACCAAAATCCAAACCATCTAGCCTATAATAAAGTATATCCTTCTATAGGTTATATTTTACTTTTATAGTAATAAATTATTCTATCACACTCCCATTAAAGAACTGAGGAGGGCGATGAGGTGACCCTGAAATCTTTGGTTTAATTTGAGATTCAGTCTCTGCAGTTTTATATTCTATTGCCATCGTCAAAGGAGAGGAGCATTCTTTCCCTTTCCTACTAGCCTGACAGCTAGGAGTGCTACCAGCTTAGTATTAGGAACAGTGGGAGCATCAGTCAAGGCCTGTTCATATGTGCAGGCAGCAGGAAGAAGGGAGGAGATGTATATAATCTGGGAGAGTGGTTATCAAGCCCGGTGGATTATCAGAAACACATGGAATCTTGCCTAAACTATAGTAAAATATAACCATGATTATGAGATGGTCCAACAAATTTTAAGGAATTTTTTTTTACTCACTTAAAACGGTTTTCATCTTGCCCATGACCTTTCATATGGCATAATTTTTTAAAGACACAGATTTCTGAGCCTCAGAGGAGACTTCAATGAGCTCAAAGTGAATCCTAGTGTACTGGTCAATTTTCACTACAGTAACGAACCACTTCAACATGTTTATGTATTCCTTACTGAATGATTAAAGCTACTCATAATGAAGTACATGCTCAAAAATTGCCAATATTTTTATCATATAATTTTAAGAGTTTCAAATAATTTCTACATCTATAATGAAAGCCGACCAACCATACTTCTGATACATTGATGAAGTGGAACTATGGGGCTGCCCTCTTGGGGGCGGTGAGGGAGTGACGCAATGTAAGAGTCGCGGATTGAGGAAGGCTCTTTCTTCCTAATGAATGCCCAGACATCCCACTTGGTTTGGTTGAAAAGCAAGTCTCAGCCTCTGTAAACTATATTCCTGAAATCTAACAATTAACTCAGTGCAAAAGAAGATATTTGTTAGGGAATTGTCTCAGCAGCTGGTAATTTTGCTTTGAAGGCAGAAGGATCCTAATATCTGCAACATCTGTGATATTCAACTGGATGCAATTTTTATATGCCTGTTTTGTGCCATTTATCTTGCTGAAAGCTTTACATACATAACATTTAAGCCTCTCTAAGCTTTATGAATTAATGAATTAAGCTATTATCACCTATTCAACATCTAGGAAGGTAAGATTCAGAGAATTTAAGTAACTTACCAGAGGTCAAAGATGAGATTTGTCTGTTTGGCCAAAGCTGATGAGTTTTTTTTATTATTTCGAATTGACCCAAATTCTGTTTTTATCTTGCAGTGGCAGAGATCAAGGGCCTAATGACACTTCTAATTCTTTATTAAAGACCAAGGGCTAATGACAATTTCTTTAAGGTGGAACTTCAGGGCATTTCACTTTCTTCATCGTATGCTATACATCTTTCTTTTTTAAAATAAGGGCCATAAGTTGTACTTCAGAGTCATATAACATGGCTCAATGCTTTGAAATCTACTCAGTGTGTCTCCTGTCCTTTGACTGTCCCCTTCCTGAGGCTATCTGATCTAGGTCCAGGAGAAGCCATATACTACTGTGCAAAGGACTTGCCGTTTAGTCAATAAAGAATCAAGGGCCTAAAGAAGAAGTAGATTGTAAATGGAAATTTATGTCCAAGGTCTTCAGAGGATTACTGCTGAAATGGGCCAGACTGAGGGGTCATGGGGCTTTTCTACCTACCTGGGGGCTTTAGAAGAAAGAAGAGGCATCGATCCCGGTAACTCAGGAATAAATGCAAGGGCTAAACCAAATGATGCCTTAACTGTAAAATGAAGACAACATCCCAGCCTTAGAATTGTAATGAGGATTAAATGAAATGAGATATTTAGAATAATTAAAAATGTACCTTGCATATATATAGTAGAAGCTTAACTAATGTTACTTCTGTCCTATCATTGACCAATGGATTCTGACATGCAAGAAGTCATTTCTAAGGAGAGAGATCTGTTTGACACAAACCTCTTCATTCTTACATCCTCGTGTGGCTCAAAACTACATCAAACTGAATTTTATTTTAAACTTAACCCTTGTGAATTACAAGTTCATATAAATGAAAAGAGACCAAAGAGGAAGCAGAGCAGGGACATTTTATCTCCTTCTCTCTGTCCTGTGGATGGGCCCTACAATTGCTTGGTTTCAATTCCCCGTTTTTGTTTTCCAAGACTTTGTCACTTACTAAAATCTCAGATGTTCCACTGGAGCAGGATTATTTTGTGTGTGAAAACCTTCAAAGCAAAGATAATTCATATTTCTGTATAGAGACCCCACTATTAGTCAAAAGAACACTTTGGCTCATTCCAATTAATTATTTACTTAAAGTTCCACATCTTCTTTCTATAACTATAGATAGTCTCTGGGGAGTATGACTTGTTTTTTCCTATGGCTGTTATTATATTAGGTTACTCAAGTTAACGTACTGCATCAGGAATGTTCCACTTGCTAAACTTTTTGAGGGTTTCTTCAATTCACTAACATATTCATCAGCTAAATGCAAAGTCCGCCAAACAGCTTTTGTCGTTCATTCCCTTTAGTATTTCTCCCCTGGCCCTAATGTGGAAATAGCATTATAAGTTTCTTTGGGGGCAACTGTAACTCTGTCAGAGAGGTGCCTTCTGTGTAGTTCAGCTTGAATTCTTCTAAATGTCCAAAAAGCTGACAAAGCCATCATTCTGATTCAGCTTGCCCAACGGCGTGCATTTTCTCTTCAGAGAATAAAAGAAAAGGTCAAGAAAATACAGGAAAGGGATTGGGGAAGGGAATTAAGAGAGGATAGAGAAAGTTCATAGGAGAGAAAGGATGAGATAGAGAGACAGGACAGAACAATGATCAGAGCATCCAGTGCCCCTGGGAACCGTCCTGGTGTGATGTTGAATAGAATCACTTCTCACTTTACTTGACAAACCATGTCTTACCTGAGCCCCATGACTAAGCCACTAAAGATCAAAATTGCCTGTGAGTATCACAGTTCCAAAATTACTCACACAGCATTCAGATATGGGAAAAAAATAGTTACTTTTTTCTTTATACCTGATCTGATTTTCTTCATGAGTACTTTACTTGAGTAGCAATAAAAACAAGACAACTACATTTAGTCTAATTTAGCTAAAAGTTAATTCTGTCCAATCCTTTCTGCAGAATCTTTAGATTCACTAGTTTTTCTGCTTAATTCTTCAGAGCTCTCTTCTCCCTGTCTTGCTCCTCTCTTCAGGTCCCATGGCCATGGATTGGGAGAAGGGAACCCCTGGATTTGCACTTGTGCTTTGGTGTGAGGTGCCTGGTGTCTGTTGAAGAATGCTTGGCACCACCTGATGGCTGGCAGCCACAGCTGGCATCTGCAGCTGACATCTGTGGCTGATGTACTTGTGTATATTTCTGCGTGGCTTGCTCAGAGCCCAGGGGCCCCTTCCTGAAGACTTACCCTACTGCCTATCTGGCACTTGCTGATCAAGACCCCTTTGAGTCTTTGCCATATCTTCAACTTCTGGTCCCGGTTGTTAACGCTGGTACTGAGACTGCAGGTTCTTCTCAGCCTCCACCCTAGCAGGCTGTGGCAGATCTGTGGCTTCAGAAATGAGCAACCATACCACGTGAGAATAGGGAAAGCTCAGGCCCACCAACTTGTCATTTTCTCAACCTAGACATCCCACTCTACACTCTGAATTATGTAGGGTTCCCATATGGTTTCAGGGTCAGTTTTCTCCATCCGAAACAAAGGGTAGGTCAAAAATTCTTATTTGCCCCTCCTCACTCATGGGGCTTTCAAAACCCAGAGAGGAGATGTTCAGTAAGCTGTATTCTTCCTTACTTTTCTCAGCTCATTTCTCCATCATCCTCTCTCCACAATCCCTTAGGCCTAGAAAGGAAAACCTTTTCTTTGAGGTCCCCTTCTTCTATACATTACATGAAACTACGTAACATGTTCCACCAGGACTAGCCTTGATGTTAAATGGGTGCCAGAGTAATTTAGAAAATTCTAGCTCCCTGCTTTCAAGACTATTGTCTTGCTACAAAATCTTATTTGAATATCAAAAAAGCAATAGTAAATTTTCCTTTATTTTTTCATTACTTTGCAATAATCTTACTTTATACTGACTAGGAAGATGATCATGAATACATAAAAATAAAAAAGAAAGGATATTAAGATCATTCAAAATATTTTACTCATTATATGTATTCTGAGGAAGAGATTGAAGCACTGGGAGAAGTGGGGTAGCTTCAGGGTGTTGAGAGGTCTTTTTAGGGCTCTTTCTTCAGTGTTTTAGAATGGCTAATGCCTCTAATTAGTGCTGGGGATATTAGAGTAGCAGCTCCCATTCTATCTTCTAGAAATTGTGCTGCTGTTTGTCTCTGTCTATCCAGGCTCTAGACTACTGGGGCTACCTTCCCATGGGATGACACCAAGATCGTGCAGCTGAAAATGAAATCTCTTGGATCTTCCATCCATTCATCAAACACTTCTTAAGCACTAAGTATGTGATATATGCTGATTCAAATACTGTAAGACACATAAATAAGATGCAATAAAATAAGTCTACCAAGTAGTACTGTGCCTAAGAATGTGAGCCTCTCTCTCTTCCAAAGTAGATCAAAGTACTAAAATTATTTGATTTCAGTTTTCTCTTCCTGCCTTTCTGAAGACCAAGAGATATTTAAAATTCATTTATTCATTCATTCATCCTTTCCACAAATATTTATTAATTATTTATTATATGTCTAAGGTCCTGAGAAGCTGAGATGATTAAGATATATTGTGTTCCTCAAACTGTTCTAGTTCATTAAGAATATAGACATTTCAGTGGCAAGAGTAACACAGTGTTGCAGGTATTCCCATTACCCACTGTCTGAGAACGCTACACAGGATTCTTTAAACCATCTGCAGTGAGTGCCAGGAAAGATATGATCAAATTGACATTTGGTTGAGGGAGAAGGTGATCGGGAAGGAGACATGAAGAGGTAATGGCTTAATCGAGACTTCAAATGTTCAGTTTGTCTGTCTGTCTGTTTGTTTTTTTTACAAGCAAGGAAAAGGTTCCTAGACAGAGGGAGCTGTAAGAGCAAAGGCCTGAAAGTGGTCAGCAGCATGAAGTAAACAGGGAGCTACAAGCAGGTGGAATGAGTATAGGAGCAGCCTGTGGAGCAGGAAGAGGCAGAAGCTAGCTCCTTATGCACGTGACAATCAGTGGGAGGTGGAGCCATTTTGGGGTGGAAATGTTCCTGGTTCTTTTTATGTCATGCCTTGTAGACAACCATCAGCTCATAAAGTCAATTATAAATGCTTCAAAGGAAGACCACGTATAAAGGCCAGAGAGAAGGGAGAACAGGTATTCTCATCATGGTCACTCAGCGATCCCCTGGAAATATCTAACTGTGTCATCCATTCCTTTTGTCATGTCACTTATTATATATCTCCAATCCCCAGGAACTTCAACAAAATCATCTTCCTAGAGTGAAAGGCAAAAGTTTTTAGTACTATGAAAATTCCCCCAATCATTTTTAATATCAATTTGAATCATAGTGACTTGTATATTATTTACTTAATTTTGCTTTTTAATTTAAATCTGTTTTATATCAGATCCTCATAAGCTGTTAGTACCTGCACACAGTAGGTCCTCTATAACTGCCTACTTCCTTCACAACAACTGAACAAGAGAAATGCAGCAAGTATAAATTTTCTTGTTTTTACAGATAGAACATGAGAAATCAGAGGCAAGGATGAGTTAAGAGAGAGTAATAGCTAATGAATATTGAGCACTTAGGTATGCCAGATGATATTATCAGCAATTATGTGAATTAACTCTTCAAATCCTCATAACAATTTTGTAATACAGGTACTATTATACCTATTTAAAGATGAGTCAGTGAGTTTAAATGACTCTTCCAAGGTCACATGATCAGGCATATATATATATATATATATATATATATATATATATATATATATACACACATATATATATACATATGTATATGTGTGTGTGTATATATATATTTATATATATATGTATTTATATATATACATATATATATAAATACATATATATATATATATAAAATGACTTTAGAAAAGTAACTGCATTGAATTATCTCAACAGTCTGAGTTGACTTGAGGAGGTAAAGTCACTGACCAAGGCCATGAGCCAGAAGTGATGACTTAAGTATCCACCTTAAGTGTCCTCACCCCACACCTGTTCCACTCCCACCACTACCTTCCACCTGCACACAGCATGGAGTCCAGAGAGATCTCAATGTCAAGCTTTAGGTAAACGAGAAACATATAAAAAGAAAGATTCCCTCTGAAATAATTTTAGTTTATAATGGATGGGATCCAACCAGATGCCAAGTCCTAGCTCTGTATATCTTTATTTTTGTGGGGTTGAATAACCCATAGGCATCCTGCCAGGTCCTTGTCCTTGAGCTCAATTTGCTTCAGAGGAAATGCCACACATGGAAGAATGGTTTGTGGAGTGCAGGGGAATTACAATTTATATATGCCTGGAGTACAATATAAAGTAACCATTGAAAGATGTGACTTGGGTAAGCCAACCCTCTCACCCTGCCTCACTCTCACTGTGACAGTCCTGGTGAATTGAGAAAGGCAGAAACTATTTTTGAAGCTAATTTTTACAGAGCCCAGACACACTTAGCTATCTGTTTACTTCTGTCACTTGAATGTGACCTACATCTGTACAAGCAAGAGGAAACAACTTGATCTCTACCCTCTTTGACCTCATTATACAAAACAGGCATGAAGAGTGGGGTGTTACCAATAAACAGAATCAACTCCCAATAGTCTCTGTGATCTTAGGCATATCACCTACATGTGCCCAGCAGTTTCTTCCTCTGTAAGTGAGAAGTAAATGAGATCACCCCTCGAGTGTTTTGAGAAATCAGTGATTCTAGGTCAATAAGAGGAGACAGAAGAGTCAAATTTTTAAGTTACAAATAGAACTTTCTCATGTTCTATCCAAAAACAAGAAAATTTATACTTGCTGCATTTCTCTTGTTCAGTTGTTGTGAAAGAAGTAAGCAGTTATAGAAGACCTACTGTGTACAGGTACTAATCAGACCTATTTGAATCTCAGCATTCCATTTACAATTACCAAAACCATTAAGTCTCCAATTTCTTATCTCTAGTGTGTACATGATGATTGTCCACCTCACAGAGATGTCAAGTTCTAATGAGCTAATTGTATACAAAAGCCTCAGCCCAATTTCATGCTAGAATTGAAGGATCAGTTATATTCACTTTTTCTGATTAAATAAGTCATCTTCATTCTCCATATCAGCAAAGAAATTTTAAGTAGGAAGCACTAAGGAAAATACACAAGTCAGATTAGTAGAATACATCAAACAAAACACTTGGCATTAATAAAACACACACACGCACACACAAACCCGCTAAAACAAAACACTTTTATTTTTTAAAGATTTTTTTATTAAAATATAGCTAACATACAATATTGCACCAGGTTCGGGTGTACATCATAATTATTCAACATTTATATTCCTAAAGAAGTGATCGCTATAAGTTTAGAAACCATCTAACACCACACAATACTATCACAATATTATTAAATATATTACCTGTGCTGTAAACTACATCCCTGTGACATTTGTTTTATACTTGAAAATTTGAAACTCTTATTTCTCTTTACCTCTATCTTTCTGATTTGTCAATTATAATTGACATTCAATATTATTTTATTTAGTTTCAGGTGTACAGCATACTGGTTAGACATTTATATAATTTTCAAAGTGATCCCCTAACTAGTCTAGTACCAACCTAACACTATGCATAGTGTAATTGCAATATTATTGACTATATTCCCTATGCTATACTTCAAATTCCATGACTATTTTGTAACTATCCATTTGGATTTCTTAATCCCTTCACCTTTATCACTCTCCCACCCAAAATCCCTCCCATCTGAGAATCAATATTTTGTTTCTGTATCTATGAGTGTGTTTTTGTTTAGCTTGTTTATTTTGTTCTTTACATTCTTTTGTTCTTTATGTAAGTGAGATCATATGGTATTTGTTTTTCTCTGTCTGGCTTATTTTTTCCCCTCAACTTTATTGAAATATAATAGACAATTAGTCACTCATGTTTACATTGCACAATTCAATGAGTTTTTTACAATTATAGTTGGTATACAATAATATATTAGTTTCAGTTTTATGGCATAGTGATTAGAGCTCAAGTGATCACCCCACTAAATCTAGTACCCCTCTTCCCCTTTACATATTGATTACAACATTGTTGACTATTTTCCTTATGCTATACTTTATATCTCCATGACTATTTTGTAACTATCCATTTGTACTTCTTAATCCCTTTGCCCTTTTTCACTGTTCCCCACAAGCCCCTCCCCTGTCTAGTAGCCCTCAAAATAGTCTCTGTATCTGTGGTTTGTTTCCATTTTTGTCATTATTGTTGTTTATTTTGTTCTTTATTTTCCACATGTACGTGAAATCATGTGGTATTTGTCTTTCTCTAGCTGACTTACTTCATTCAGCGCATTTCCCTCCAGGACCATCAGGCAACATCTTTTTCTATTTTCTTCTTTTTAGTCTCTGTGTCTTTTAATCTAAAGTGAGTCTATTGTAGGCATCATATGTAGGGGCCTTGTTTTCTTATGTATTCAACCATCCTATCCTTTAGTAGGAGGACTTAATTCTTTTTCATTTGAGGTACTCATTGATAGACATGTAGTTATTACCATTTTTTATTCATTATTTTGAGACATGTTCTTTCTTCTTAAAAAAAGTCCCTCCAACATTTCCTGTAATAGTAGCTTGGTGGTGGTGAATTCCTTTAGCTTATTTTTGTCTAAGAAAATCTTTTTCTATCCTTCGACTAAATGATAGCTTTGCCGGATAGGTATTCTTGGTTGTACACCCTGAGTTTTCATCACTTTGAATATTTTGTGCCAAGTCCTTCTGTCTTGCAAAGTTTCTTTTGAGAAATCAGCTGCCAGTCTTATGATGTGGCTTGGGTGGGGTCGCAATTTGGGGAGGCAGAATTTCAGGGAATCTTGTTATCCAGTTTATGATGTCTTAGGTACGGCAGCATCTGCTCCGTACACTTGGAGGGTGAGGGCTCAACAGAGGAACAATGGATGCTGCCAGCACTTCTGCCCAGGAGAAAGCTTCACCTCTGGTCCTTGCTCCAACAACTCAGTGTTCCCCTGTAAGTCCCTGGTACTCCTACTCCCCATATTCCCAGCAGCCAACTCAACACTGGTGCTCAGAGTGAGCGAGTCTGTTGCCATGAAAATCTGGTTGCTGACATGGCCTCTTTAAGAGGAGTCTGCAGCTGCTGGCTGGCACTGCCATAGCCTCTGTCCCACTTAGCCACTTAGGACCAGGCAGCATCATGTCTTTGCCCCCTTCTAGCTCCTACTATTGCAGGGTGATTTTTTATTTCTCTCTTTAGTTGTAAGACTTCTGTTCATCTAGATCCCAGGCAACTCTGCTTTCTGTTTACTCTGTGTTTCCATCACAACTTCAATGTGGTCACAAGAGCAAATGGACAAAGCCACTATTATCTACTCCATTGCCTGGTCTCTCACAAAGCACTTATATAGGCATTGAAAAAGACATTATTTTTTTAAAGATCCCCAAATTTGGTGATCCACAAAAGGAAATGTGTAAAATTGTATAATGAAAAAGGAAATAAAAAACATGGTGTACACGGGGGGTTGAAGGTACACAAGCAGGTCAAAAGCCTTTCGTTTGAGTTTGGTTTACCAGACAGCCTTAAACTTTTACCATGTGCCTTCTGTTTTCAACTGAAAAAGCATTTACTAGAAATCTACCAAATGTCCTCAAGTTTATATGAAATTTTCACACGGCTGTTTCAACAATAAGCGATGCTGTGACAATCTTTTGATAAAAACATATCGAGACACCATTGGAACACAGCAAAGAGAGTGGGTTTGGGCATTGACAACAAAAAAGGACAACAGACAAGCCTCTGGCCTCCAATGCTTACAATCCGGTTGGCTGGTGTTCCCAACCCCTAGGCTGTGGTCTGGTACCGATCTATGGACTGCTAGGAACTGGCACATCAGGATGTGAGTGGCAGGTGAGCAAGAGAAGTTTCATCTGTATTTGCAGCCACTTCCCAGGGCTAGCATCGCCACCTCAAATCCATCTCAGATTATCAAGCATTAGATTCTCATAGGAACACCGGTCCCTGGTGCCAAAAAGGTTGAGGACCGCTGAGTTAGAGAGACAAGATAAAAGGATTAGAAAAAATTTGTCAACTTAAATGCCGGTTATAACTAAAGAGGTCCAAACTCTCTCTAAGTACATATTTACCCCTCTTTTCTCTTATTCTTTACTTTTTATTGCCAATATATTTGTGCATACAATTTTGTGTTGATTAAAAAGGCTATTTCATGCATGAGTTATTGGATAAGAAGAAAATATAATTTTGTTTACACAAAGTACTATCGAACCCATATTTCCTAGACTTGGGGAAACATTCTTTTTAGTTAGCAAATGTTTATTGAGAACTCACTATGAGTGTTCTGCCTTGCTATTTTAGACCTTCTATTAAAAATAAAGTTGGATCAGGACACAATTAACCTATAATGTGGAGGTGGCAAGTCTCGCCATTGAAGAGACTGCTGTGTGCTGATTATAGGCATGAGCTCTGGAGTGAGGCTGTTTGGATGTAAACCTGATGCTCCCACTCACTAATTCTATGAATTTGAGCAATCATTTAACTTTCCTGGGCTTCATTTTCATCTTCAGTAAAATAAAAATAATGGAAATTGCTTTATAAAATCATGGTGAAGATTAAATAAAGCAATGTATTTAAAGCTTTTAGTAGTGCCTTGAACATAACACGCATTCAATAAATGTATAAATAATATCATAATCATAGCATAATACTATTATAATTCCCATATTCTGTTTTTCTTTTATTCACACACAACACACACATAAAACACTGATAATTTTTGTACTATTGCAGAACCAGTGGAACTGTGGTTGCGTAGAATATCCCCTCCACTTGCCCTCCATCTTCGAAGACCCCTTCAAAACCAGGTCAAGCGGCTTCTCTGTGTGTCCCTATGGCACCATATACCTAATCTTGCCATATGAGTTCTGGAATGTGTTATGGAATGTGATTTTCTATCTGTTACTCTCTGTCTCACTCACTACCATCACACACACACACACACACACACACACACACACACACACCAAGAGCAGCAATTTCTTAAAGGAAAGGACTACATCTTGTTTTCTGTTATCTCCAAGAGCTCTCAGGTGCCTGACATAATACTGAATTCATATGTATTAAATAGAAGGAAGGAAGGAAGGAAGGAAGGAAGGAAGGAAGGAAGGAAGGAAAGGAAGGAAGGAAGGAAGGAAGGAAGGGAGAGAGGGAGGAAGGAAGGAAGGAAGGAAGGAAGAAGGGAGAGAAAGAGGGATAAAGGGAAGGAGGGTTAGAGAGAGGGACAGGGGAAGAAAGAAGGAGAAAGAAGGCAGAAAAAGAGGTACAGGTGCTCTGGTTCTGGTGGCATGACATTTGTTTGAGTCTGCACACCCTCTTTCCTCTCCCTCCTCCATCCCTTCTGACCTATAAAGTGGAGGGAAGTTTGAGCAATGAGAATGTTTTACTTACCCCAAATCACCACTGAAGAAATCCACTGCATTACTGAGCACTGGTAATGGATTGGCCCCATTTCAGAATATAGTGTTTTGCTGCCCCTGCCAAGCAGGCTTATCCACGTGGAGCTTAGATGGTGCCTTTGCCCACACCTGTCTGGCTCAGAGAGCTTGCTGGGCTGTCAAGGGGAGAGCTGGGCAATGAGAAAGGCTGATGGGCTTTGAAGAAAAAGAGAACCGGGCACACAGGTCTCATTTATAATCCTTTCCAGCTGCTCCTCTGCTGGGAGAAACTGGCATTCTGTTTTGTTGGCCCCTTTTCCATCAAGACAGCTGTGAAACCCTACTCAGTGAAGTAATCGCAATAACAACCACCACTTTGCATGTTGATGCCTTTCTTCCAAGGAACTCAAAGTTCTTTGGAGACATAACCTCATTAATCCGTCTTGCATGAAGTGGTGGCTGATGGGGAGGGGTAAGGATCCTTACTCATATTTCCAGGGCTGGGGACTAAGGAGGGGAGAGTAAAAAGGGAAGAGAAAGTGGTTTCAGAGTTATGAAAGATAAGGGATGGTATCTTTTCCCCTCTGACCCCACTCTAGCACAAAGATAACACTTCATAGAACAAAAATCAGTTAAATGTGTGAGCAAAAAGACACACACTGTACACTCATAATCTCTCTAAAGGAAGATAATTCTAGGTAGGAAGTTAGGAAATCTGATTTCTTGCCCTGATATTGACACTAAATAGCTGTGTGACCATGAGCCGGCCCTGCCCTCTGAGCAGTAGTTTCATATTCTAGTATGTGACTCATGGTAATGTTGAAAGAGCACAGAACCAGTCAGGATATTGACGTCTGCCTCTACAACAGTCTGATTTTAGGTGTATTACTTCAGCTTCTGAGTCTCAATTTTCTTATCAGTGAAATAAATCAGACTGAATTATCTCTAAGTTCTTTCCAATTCCAATAAAAGCAATGATTCTAGAACTGGTGGGCTGGAAAACATCAGACCTGATTGGGGCTTAGACTTTAGAAAAACCAATAACTCTCTGTATCAGTTTTCTATTATTGTCATCCCCAAACTCAGTAACTCCTATAAAACAATAATTTATGATTTTTCGCCACTTTGTGACTTGTTCTGTGACTTTATCTGGCTTTACTCAGTTGACTGAATTCAGCTTGAGGGTTGGCTAGACTTAGCTGGTACATCTGCAGTATCTGAGCTCCCCTTGCCTTGTGGTCCTTTCGTCCTCAAGGAGATTGCACCAGGTTTTCTCACAGAGTGGTGGCAGTGCCGTAAGAGGGCCAGCCTCAGTGCTCAGCTTTTCACATAACTTTTATGTCATTCATTGCTATCTTAAGGGCCAAAGGAAGTCACATGACCTGGAATCAATGAAGGAGAGGACTACATAAGGATATTGTTATGGGCTGAATTGTGTCCCCCAAAAAGATAAGTTGAAGTCTCAACACCCAGTACCACAGAATGTGGCTTTACTTGGAAACAGAATTTTTGCAAGTATAATCAAATCAAGATGAAGTTGTACTGAAGAAGGGTGTGCCCCTAAACCAATATAACAGGTGTCCTTATAAGAAGAGGAAAAATCACATAGACACAGAAGGAAGACAGCTATGTGAAGACAGAGACAGAGACTGGAGTGGTGCCGCCACAAGCCAAAGAACACCTGGGGCTACCAGAAGCTGGAAGAGGAAAAGGATCCTCCCCTAGAACCTTCAGAAGGAGCATGTCCCTGATAAAACTTTCATTGCAGACTTCTGGCCTCCAGAACTGCCAGAATTGTGAGAGAATAAATTTCTGCTTTAAGCCACCCAGTTTCGGTACTTTGTTGCGGCAGCCCTAGGAAATTAACACAGTCGTGAACACAGAGATGTGATTCTCTGGTGGCTGTTAGTGTGACAATCTACCACACCATATATTTTTTAATGGGGATAATTACACAAATACTATGCAATTATTGTTCAAAATATAAGAAAATACAGATGTGGTAAATGTAATAATGACCTGAATTTTTTACTCTTCTCTAAATCCATGCCTTTTGACATTTGACTTTATCTGACCATCACACTCAACTAAGAAGTAAGATATATTTTCCTTTCTTCTCACTTTGTTATGATTATGTGACTTGCTTTAGCCAATAGAAAAAGAAAGAAATGCCATTGTGCAGTTTCTTAAGAAGATTTTATATTTCTGCAACCCCATTGTCTACTGTCACTACTCTTTGTGGCCTAACTGCCTTGCCCAGGATGCTGTCTCCTAATACTCCCAGATATGCCCTTCCTTAGGTTTGAACAAGCTCTACTTCTAACACACTCAGGGTTTCAGAACTGGTGAGAACGCCTCCCTCTCTACAGGGTTCCAAGCTGTACATAGGCTGGTCAAGGCCTTCTCTCCTATTTTCTCCATCTTCTTCCCCAAGCACAAGTGTTCCTAACACTTCTTTCTGATGCCTTCCACTCCTGTGCTAAGCATGAATACCAATGTAATTGGTATTCAGTTTTTTATTTTGATTACACAAATATAAGTGTCTTTATTACTGAGATGTGATCACATCATGCAATCTGCTGATTTTTATTTAACATATGATCAATATTCTTACATTACTGTAAATACAGATTTATCTTCATTTTTAATAGCTACATATTTCCATATGCATATGAAATCTTATTCTATTTTAAAAACTTCCTATTATTGAACATTCTGTTTGTTTCCACTTTTACTCATAAATAATGCTATGATAACCACTTCTTCATTAATCTTAATGTACTTGTTCAGTTATTTTCTTCAGATAAATTCATAGGGATAGAATTGCATACATAAAATTTTTTTAAGGCTTTTGGTATATATTTATAAACTATCTTCCAGAAACACTAAGTTAATTTATACCACTAATGAATAAGAGTGCTATTTTTTTTAATTCTGATGTAACCACCATGATTCTTTACAACCTTTGCCAAGTGATAGAAGAAAAGTTCATGTTTCATAGTGTATTCTTCAGACCTCTTTTAAACAATTGAGTTGCTTAAAAATGCATTTCTTAAATTGAATGGAACAGGGACAGCAAGAATAAAAGATACAGATGAAATCAGAAATTAGCTCACAGAAAGAAACCAAGAGCAAGGAAGAAATGGATGTGTGATGTTGGGGCACTGTTGGTGATGGTAGTGCCTCAGGGATTTTTATTTGGCACTTTAATTTAAAATAGCTCAGATACGAGTGAATTCAAACACTGTAAGTCAACAGGCTCAGAGAGATGGAAATATGGGACAGAAATGCCAAATGAGATCTGATCTGAGAAATAATAAAAATAATACATCAGGGAAGAAAATTTTCCCAACAACATGATATTAAATAAGAGAGAAATACAGTACTCAAAAAACTATACCAAGAGTAGCCAAATTAGATATAGGCTTACAGAGGGAAGAGGAACAAGATCAGCTGAGGTTAATGATTTACACATGGGGTGGTTTCTGCCATATTGGTCTGAAACCCATCTGGTTGGTCTGTATGCTGCAAACTGTGGACAGTTCCATTTAGTTTAACACCTCCGTGTTATCTACAATGGGTGGTGGTTCAAAGAAAGAAAAGAGATTACTCTATCCAAGATGTCAGCATGAATTAAAAGAATAACATTTATCTGTCACTTTTGTTCACTGCTGATAAGACTAAATTGGTTTAATCTCTCTCTAGAAGTTACTATATATATATATATGTATGTATATATGTATGTACTATACATATAGTAACTTCTAGAGAGAGATTTTACATATAGAGATATAGATATAGATATAGATATAGATATAGATATAGATATAGATATAGATATAGATATAGATATAGATATAGATATAGATAGATAGATAGATATCAAAGACAGTACCCATAATCCTACCTCTAGGAATTCATTCTAATGAAATAATTTAGCATACACTCAATCATTTAACTACAAAAATGTTCTCGAAACACTGTTTATAAATAAATTATGTTAAAATCCATGTATTGAAACCATTTAAAATGATGGTACTATAGAACTATATTTCCTGATATGGTTGGATGATCATAATATATTATATTTTAAAAAACAGACTATAGAGTACTATTCAATATTGTATGTGAATGTGTGAACAGTCTATGGAAGTTCCAGTAATAACTACCAATAATGCCTAGCTCTTTAATTCTCTTTTTAATAGCTCTTTAATTCTCGATCTCTCTTTTTTTTTTTTTTTTTGGCTGAGGCAACCCTTGGTTGACCTCACAGATTGCAAGGACCTTGTCAGTTTACAATCCATTATTTTTTAATTTTTTATGCCTACAGCACCTGGTCTTCCTATCCAGTACTAACCAGGCCCGACTCTACTTAGCTTCCAAGATGAGATGGGGTTGAACTTGTTCAGGGTAGTATGGCCGTAGACTAATTCTATTTTTATGCTTACTTAAAGGAGTCCTACTATAAGGTTGTTTGGAATTGTAGATTTTAATTAAGCTTTTACTTTTGCTTACTCAGTGTCTTCTTCAGAGTGCACTAACCTGGGGCATTGGGAATCTGATGGATGGGGATTGAAATTATAGCTATACTTGAAACCAGGATCATGATTTTCTTCTTCAGTTCATGTTTCTGAGATTGACCCAATGAACTTGATATTTGGAATGAATTCTTTCTCAGGTATCCCATAGATATTCTTTAATATTTGTCTCCTGATTGGGGGAACAGCACTGCAAACACACACATAGTTTGCTAGATATAGCTATATGTGTCTGGACCCCAAATTTGAATGTATCCTGAATTCCACTCTCATAAAGCTCTTCAGTCTTCATGTGATCCATGTGGAAGGAAACAGGTATTTGGAAAGAGCAAAAGGTGAATAGGAGTGACACCCAAGAGCATATACAAAATATACCTAAATCTTAGTTCTGGCTTACACAAGATATATTATCATGTGTATTTGCATATATAACTGTGAAATATGTAAATATGAAGTCCTGAAAGATATACATCAAAGTATCAACAGTCTGGTGATGAGATTATGGGTAATTTTTATTGTCTTTTTTGATCTTAATATATGTATTCTAATTCTTCTGCAATGATCATGTGTTTCTGTGAACCATAAAAGAACAGAAATAATTTTTTAAAGGTTCCCTTAAAAAGAATATGATTTTGGACAACCACTCAGAAAAGTCTATTGGCTTTAACGCCAATTACTCTATTGTGAAAGCTATCACATTGGTTCTTGATTATAGAACCATCAACTCAAGTGCTTTTGCATTTATAGTAATTTTTAGGCTTTTTTTCTGATCCAACCTATTATTTCACAGCAAGCCAACAGATGCCCATTGTGGGGACAGCGGGACTGATCATTATGATGGGTAATGTGGAGAGAATACGTAAGTATTTAGGTTTGAAAATAAAAGAGAAAGTTTTCCAGGGAAGCTTAATGAAGTATTTTGGAAAGCAATAGAATGTTATTGTAGGGTTACAAGGGGGGCTTTACGAGCTGGAAGGTTTGCAGTGTGAAGGAAGTGGCCAAATTTATGGTCAAGACACTGGCTTAAAGTCTAAGATGGAACGTAATACAGTTGCAAGCAGAGAACAAATATATACTCTAGTAAAAAATGGGAGGTGGGGTCAAAGAGATAAGACCAAATTCCAAATTACAGTAGAAAGAAGAGGAGGAGAAACTTGACAGCAACCATGGGTTGACTTCTTCAAGTTCTGTTTAATTTTTCCCCAACATTATAGTCCCTCCTACTTTATGTGGTGCACAGGGGGTTGCCCCACCCTTTATATCCACCCAGCCTTGATCTCAGGAGTAACCACCATGTTCACAGAGGCATCCAGCCACTATTTGGTCCAGTCTCAATCCTATTAGTCTCCTCAGAGACAGAGTATGCCAAAGTTCTTTTGCAAGCATGTAGAGAGAGTCTGAGTCACCCTCTTGCTTAAGAGGATATTCTATGCATTTTCAGACATATGACTAACTGGGCAAAAGTTTTAAAAATATAATTCAGAATAACACAGTGTTTAGCAGAAGAGTTGTTCTTTGCTTTTCATGTTGTTGGGGTGGGGATGGTGGATTGGGAGGGGGAATAGGATTGGCCTGAAATATGGAACACCATAAAGAGACAGATAGACAGAATCAAAGTCCCTGAATGGCATTTAATTCCATGTTGCTGTTTTTCCTGGTCTGGTTTCAGAAATCCTCTGACAGACTATTTGCTATTTAGTCATTCTACTATACTCATTTTACTGACAATCATTAGGCATTGACTAATTTCACACTCAAATTAATAAAAAAGACCAAAGTAGACTACATTGTCAAATATTTAATTTTTTTAAATGTTTAATTTGATGAGATTTTTTGAACATTTTCAAAATAACACATAAGTAGTAAAAGCAGCAAACATACAAGGTTTGAAGGCATTTAAGTATGTTCAGGTTTTAGCCAAAACAGCTTGCAATAACTAGATTTAAAAAAAAAAAAAAGGCTAATTGGAAGCTTTCACATTAGGTTCTGAAACACATATTTTTGGTCCCCTTGTGCCTTGTTTCCAAGATGGTAGCACCTGGAAAAACATGCAGCTTGATTTTCGTAATAGATATGAGCTCAGATAGTAAGGACTGCATTACACCAGTTCCTTTGAAACGGATTGCAGTTATTGCTGGAGTCCAAGCAGCCGAATTGCATGCTTGGAAATGGGAGTTATATTCATCTGTTTGTGAAAATCACCAGGCATAGACTCTTTCTACCCAACACAATGTAGGAACTCGTAGCTTCCTGTTACCAGCAAGAATTGAAGCCAAAACTCAGCGAGAGCAATGCCAGACTATTGCTGCTGTTTTCCTTAGGCCTTTATTTTGAATGCTGGACCTTATGTTACTATACATTCTTTCCTAAGGGATAAACTTCAGCCAGACCAACAGTGTCCTCTGTGAGGCAGTGGCAATTTCCGCCATGTCCCTGACCAAAAAAATTGTCCAGTGCATGCTCACTTTTCATCATGACTTGATTAATTACCCCAGGAAACTTCGTTTTCTTCTGCTTGTTAAAATGAGAGCAGTTAGAGAAGCCTTTGACCCTGTTTTCTCTACCCCTTCTAGTTTACAGTGAGCTGTGAAATGTGATAAGTTAATTCTTAAATATATGCTTTTATGCCAAGAATAAGTATCTCCTATTTGACTTGCAGCTCCCCCACAGGAACTTGGTATTGTTTATTTAAGAATTTGACATCCAACGTTTTTGTCAGATGAAACTGAGAAGAAATGTCATCCAGATGACTCAACTGCCCTATCAATAGAGAGTTCAGAACTTGTCCTTTATCTTAATATCTGTGGCAATAACTAGACCCTTTTGCTCCATGTGGAAGGTACAGTTTTCATTCCCAGTTTGAACTAAAAGTGCAACAGACCTAGAGACATGGTCAGGGTCCATTATAACAAAATACACATGCACACAAAGGATGTCATTTGGAAGTCAAGTACTAAATTGAAACATGATACATTTTGGGGTACATTGTGGGCTAAATGGAAGCCATCTTAAATTAACCCAAAAGTATAAGGTTTTTTTTATTAATTTACTTTCTATTCCATATTATAGGGGTAGTTTGTGTGTACTATAAAAAATATAAGAAATAAAAAAATTTATGAAGATAAAAATTAAAATATTTTAAGCCCATCTACAGAGATAACCACTTCTAAAATTCTAGTATATTTCTTTCCAGTCTACTTTTATACAATTACATAAATATATAATTTACAAAAAAACTAAATCCTGTTTTTTAATGTTTTTTTACTTGACTTTTCATGAGCACTTTCCCATGTCATTAAACATGTGTCAGAAACATAATTTTTCATGACTGCAAAGATTTCTAACACAGGAACTCTTTCCTAAGGCATCCAGTGTTGCCTGAATTCTTGCTGAAGTGCAGTGACCCAACAGCATCATGTAGTTGACAGGACCCCTCAGTTGCAAGAGATACAAACACAAATACCATGTCAATTCATTGGCTTCTATAACTAAGAACTCCCTTTAGGCACTTTTGTCTCTAGAGCATCAGCTATTGCTTTCAGGTCTCAATTTCTTTCTCTCCCTCTCTCTCTCTCTCCCTCTTCCTCTTTCCCTCCTCCCTGCTCTACCTCTAATGTTCCTTCCTCTCTCCCTCCCGTCAACTCTTTCTCCCTTCCTCCCTCCCTCTAACCATTTTCCTTCTCTCTATCCCCTCCCCTTTTTAACTCTACTTGCTTCTTCTAGGCTTCTACCTAAGCAGGCAAGCAAGCTTTTTCTAGATAGAAGCAAGATACCACTAACATCTCTAAGCTTATAGCTGCTCAGACTAAGATCAGAAAGAGAAAGTACCTTTTTTAATGGTCCCACAAGGTCCATGGAGACCTCTAATTGGCCTCAAAGGGGTCACATGCTTATTTCTAAATTGAGCTGTAGCCTGGAGGATGGCATGCTCTCATTGGTTAACTCTAGACCACATTAGAGTCTTGTACAAAAGGTCAGCTCCATGGCATGGGATCCCTGGTGGGAATGTTAGAAGAGCTTACATCCTCTCTCCACTGCTCTTCTCTCCTTTTTTTAAAATTTATTCTTCATAAGCATCAGCACTAGTCCAGCAGTGCAATTCAAATCTTGCCTCTCATATGCTATATTCAGGTAAACAAATAGTATACTTGTGAAAAGTGCATTAAAACCAGAAAAAAATATTTTCCTTGACCTCAGAAGAAAAATTATTTCCAGTCATTTTATAAAAAAATCATTTATCTTTGCATTTTCAAAACTTGGGACTATCATTAAGATTATTAATCAATCTAATAGATTTCAAATGAATATAGCTTGATTCTAGGATGTTGAATGGAAGGTAATGAGACAATAACTTTGAAAGAGAGTCGACATCTAGAATTATAGTCATACTTCATTAGTGCTGCTACCATCACTGCTTATTCACTAGAAGAACAGTGCTATTCTTCTTAGAAAGAGAAGTTAATATGTAATTTTCCCATGGCTTTTCAATCAGAACAAGAGAGAGTACACATCATAGGTTCTTAGCTAATGAGGTACCTTGATGGAAATGGTCATGGACATAAGGACTCATGCTCGGCAGGGTTTGAGGGAAGTCTTTTGATCTTATAAAGGTCATTTTCATAATGCAGCCTGGAAAGATTGGCCAGTTATTATAAAAATACCAGCTAAAGAACAGTACTGTTGGTGGTATGTCATGGTTTCAGGAGCTTCAAAGAAAACAGACAAAGAATTACCAATGTATCATGCCAAGAACACTTCATGGAGACAACTGACCCTACTGTACAAATCCTGAATAGCTCTAATCCATTTAGCACTTCCACTGCCAGGAGTGAATGTCTGGACTAAACTCTATACATTTAGATGACTGAAAAGCTAAGCTAATTATTAACCAATGAGGATAAAAGAACCCATGGGCAGTTGATTCCTCTCTGGATCAATTTCAAGTATTCTAGGCAGGAAGGGAGTCTTCTAGAGCCACCCAAGTAGAACACATTTACAGTCACCTGGACAGGTGGAAGTAACCTCAATTGTGTTAGTTTTTAATGAAGTCCAGAATGTGCAGCTATCATAGCATTTATTACCTTCAGCTGCAGTGGTCTGTTTCTTTCTCTTTTTCCTCACTGGACCGTGAGTCTTAAAAGCTCGGGTGGAGCTTTACCAGTCCTTGAATTCCCGTGATCTAGGGGAGTATCCTATAGGTAATGTTTAATAAATATTTGTTGAGTGAATAAATGCATAAGATGGAAATCTGGGAGTCATCCTTGATTCCCCCTACTTCCTCATCCTCATCTCCGGCTACAACCACATTCTCTTGAAGGAAAAATTGCTCTTTAATCTGTCCACTTTTCTCCTTCCCACTGCTCCTGCCTAGTCTAGGCCACCAAACTTCTTCCCCAGACTACTACAAATACCTCAGAAAAGCTTCCCTGATTCCCCTGTTGCATAAAAATTATAGAAAATTTTCAAAAATTTTAAAATACCTTTACTGGCTTTTCATCCCACCCAGAGTAAAAGCTAGAACCCAACTGTCTACCTCTCTGGGCATATCTCACATGTCTCTTCCACTTCCTCTCTCTGCTGAGTCATTTTGGGCTTCTTTACATTTCTATCACTTACTAGGATCTACTCTGCCTCTGATTGTATAAAGGCTCTTTTCTCTGCATGCCCTTCCCCATTCTCTCTGTCCTAGCCATCTCATGTCCATAGCTCATTCTGCAGGTCTCAGCCTAAATGTCACTTTCGCAGAGAAGCCGCCCTCACCATACTAATTTGAGACAGGCTGGCCTATTAGTCTCTTTCTTGGCATCTATCATTTTCCTTCATAGTGGTTATCAAGATTCAGAATTATGTAGTGTGCTAACTTATTTAATACACATCTCTTTTACTAAATTGTAGACTTTTCCTTGAACCTCTCAGCTTCAGACTACAGCAAACACCTCTGCTTCCTGCCTGGGAGCTTCCTTCATTTCTCTAAGTGGGGCACCTGCAGGAGCCTGCTTGACATTCATGCATGTGCAAACCAGAAGTATACAAATGTTAATGCTTTGTAGGGTACCTTCCAACCAAAGAAGGCCAAGAAACAATAGATAAATGTTTTTTCCTCTGATCTCTCATACATTCCCCCAAAAGTGAAAACAGGACTAGGTACAAGTCATCTACACTGGTAGCCAGCTTTATAATGTATCTTTATATTGTCTTTCTTCCCTCCCTGTTTCATTTTTCTTGATCCCTCACTTCTGCTCTCTAAGATCACTTTCCAAAGAACCATTTGTATACAAGTCTTAGACTCCAGCTCAGTTTTAGGAGAAACCCAGACGAAGACAACCACTGTGCACAAACTGTATAGCACAGTACCTGGCTAGATCAATTATTCAGTAAATATTTCTAAGTCAACCAATAAGCCAAATATAACTAAATGAAAAATTATTGAAAAACTAAGAGGTAAGAAAAGAAGCAGGAGAAAAAGATGCCAGCATAAGAAAATTCAGCATTGCTTAAACTTACCAACTTACAGCTCAGCAGAGACCCTCACCATGCTGGTCAACACTAAAATATGCTTTCTTTTTAAACAGGTGAATTCCCACCAAGACCCTTCTATTTAATCCTCCATCCTCAGCTTAATGTATCTTGGGATAGTGGAACAAGAATGAAATTTGAAACTATACCTAACTGGGCCTAAGATGTGAGTGTGTGAACATGGGTGTCCTGTGAACCTGCAGCTTGCCACTCATCTCCTGTCATTTGTGCCTTTTGTCTGCTTGTACTCTCAGAGGTCATACCCTTGTGAAAAATATTCGCTCTATTAATCATCTTGGAAGACTGCTCCAGACAGTTTCAGAAGGGATGCTGTAAGTTTTGTCTGCATAGTGCACCCTGGGAAAAGAGTTTCCCTCCTGAACAGCAACCTTGCCTTCAGCCAAGTCTTGTCTTTTTTGTTTTTCCTTACTTTTTTCTAAGCAGTGAAGTTATTGCATTTTCTGAAGGTGTTGGGATGCATGGCCACCTCTTTGGCATAGGCATGTTTGTGTACTCAAGAGTTATGTGCCCAATTAGTGAGTTTCACATGACTGCTGGTGTTGGCAAATGATCTACACCCAGCTGGTGCTCAGTCTTTGGGGGAACATTGGGAGGTTAACCATTATTTTACAGGGACTCATTCAGTCAGAGACAGAGTGATATAATGGAGAGCCCAAAGCTAATGAAAGATGATCCAGTGGTTAGATTGACTCACAATTGGGCTAATAATTTTTATACTCTTGATTAGTCCACAGAAATCAAACACAGTGGGGCTGATTCCCCCACTGTATTATAAATGGGGAAGGGGGCACAAAATATGTCATGCTTTCTCCTACTTCTTCATCTGGACTTAGAACTTTTAGGTCTTTGAACATGATAGAGACACTTTCTCCTATCATTTGAATGTAAGCCAATCTCACATGCCTGTATTGCCATTCAATGGGGATAATTTCATGTGTGCAAGCAAGCAACAGAGATAGAAACTCCAGGGTTTGTTCTGTCTCACATAGAATTTTCATCTTTTGCCTTTTCCACTTGAGTCTTCCTAATCCTCATATGATCTGATATCTTATTCCTTATAGCCAACTCTCGACAGTAATGAGGAAGAAGTGTTAACAGATGTGTCATTCCTATCTTGTAATTTTAAGACCTTTTGCAAAATTATGGTAATGTCTGTAATATTTTATGTGTTACTTTAACAAATCTCTGTCTTGAATGAAAGCAGGATTTATTTCTATAGTAATTCTCACTTGGGATGAGAAATAAGTAATAAACAACATCCTACTGGGTCATGCCAAAGGACAACTATGTTCAGTGAAAATATTTAATATTCTGGACTGTTTGCCAGTAAGATCAGACCAGTCAAGAAGAACAATGCAGTCTGTTTAGGAGACTAGGGATCTTCACAAATGGCATCAATAATAGATAGATATTTCTCCCCCCTCAGATTCCTGCCCCTCAGTATGTGCAAGGCTTACGACTGAGTCATATTTTTCAAGAATAAATGTGGGTATCATAGTCAGTGATCTGTGGTCTATATCTTCTTAATTAGCTTGTTCCAAAAGTACTCTAGGCACAGCTGAGCCCAGATGGTCCCCAGAATGGCTTAGCTCCAAACCCATTTCAGTATGCCTCCTTCTATTGTCCACACTCTTTTCTAGTACCACTACCTCACATAATCCCCACAATAAGCTAAAAGATCTTTCAATAAAGAACCATCTTTGAACAAAAGGAATAAGGACTAGGAAGTAGAAGCCAACTTGTAACTGAGGTATTCTGAAAATAATTTTAATACAGTGTTTCCCAGATCTAGACATATATATGGTAATTTGGTAAGTCAACGACTAACTCATACAATAGACTGTGAGCATCTGCTAAGGGCCAGCTGCTATATTAGGTTTTAGGCAACAGAAATACAAAAGAGAACGTCTTCACCCAGCCCCAGAGGAGATTTCAGGGATAGAAATGTCAACGATTTTTCTCAATACAATGACACTTGAGTAGCTTGCCCAAGTGAGAACTGGAGAAGGTGTCACTCCTGGTCTTCTAAAAAGAAGAATAGAGGAACATAGCCATTCTAAGAACAGCTCTGATGAGCAAAAGCATAGAAGTGTGGAAAATCATGACATTTACAGAGAACTATACAGAGTTATATGCCTGGAGAGTGAGTCATGGGTGACCCAGGGCACAAAATGAATTTCTTTGTCAGGCAGCTGCAAAATCCTGATATTTTCTGAACTAGATAAATTAAGTTAGATTTATTACAAAGAGGTAGGGATATTTCATTGAATTCCAAGGCAAGAGGCACAAACAGACTTAGAAAGGAGAACACTATCAGGAATTAAAGCTGGAGCTATCCTGTCTACCTTTTTTATTTTCTTTCAAGGTCATGAAGTCATTTATTTCTGAAGCCCAGATTATTAATAGAAGGTTCTGAATTGATTATTCATTCATTTGTTCTTTATTTCTGAAGCTCAGATTATTGATAGACAGTTCTGAATTGATTATTCATTCATTTGTTCAAGAGGAATTGATGTGCTCATCCTCTGCGCTCAGTGTGGTCCAATATAGTAGAATGCATGCCAGGATTGGCTTCATGAATACAGACCTAGGCAATCAAATGGCCCCACATTTGGTTTAACATACTGCTGTGGCCACCTTGCAATTCTCAATATTTTTACTGAACTTATGTTTTGTTAAATGAAGTCTGATGAGACACTGGAACATTCACATGAGTAAGAGATACCCACAGTTCACATACAGTGTTAGAGATCCCATGAACACAGAATTTTTATGGCCCACAATTCATGGGTATTCAAGGAGATTTAAAAGCAAGTTTAAGGAAAACTCTAAAGTGGGGAAGAGAGAGGTGTTTTTTGTTTTTTCTTTGAATAAGAACAAGGGCCAAGAAACCCTTTCACATCCTTTCTTATTCGTGTTACTTCCTTGTATGAGCCGACCACTTAATGCTGAAATGATGACATGAAGGAAAGAAAAAGATAGGGCAATGCATATAGTTGACTCTTGAGCAATACAGGTTTGAACTGTGTGGGTCCATTTATACATAGATTTTTTTTTCAATAAATATACAATTGGAGCTTTGTGCCCCAGGTTTCACAGCAAATTCAACCAACCTCAGATCAAAAACAGTATTTTTTTTTAATTTTTTAATTAAGTTTATTGAGATAACATTGGTTAATACAATTATATAATTTTCAGATGTACATTATTATTTGACATCTGTATATTCTATTGTGCGTTTACCACCCAAAGTCCAGTTTCCTTCAGCTACCACATATTTGATCCCTTTTATCCATTTCACCCTCCCCCTAAACCCTGTATTTGACCCCATTTACCTCGTCTACCTCCCCCTTCCTCCCCAACCCCACTAGTAACCACTAATCTATAGTCCTCTGGTAACCACTAGTCTATATTCCATGTCCATGCATCTCTGAAAAACAGTATTTTTGATCCAGGATTGGGAACCTGCAGATATGGGGGCTGACTGTATGTATTGTTTCATGTCATTTTATACTAGAGAATTGAGCATCCATGGATTTTGGTATCATGGGGGTGAGTGGACCTGGAAACGAACTCTCAAGGATACCAAGGGACTGTAGTTAAGTTTTTAGGGAGTCAAAATTTATACTTAGATTTTCAGCTATACCTGTGGGGTGGCTGTTGGGACCCCTAACCCCTGCATTGTTCGAGGGTCAACTGTACTACCTTTTCCTTTAAATCCTTCCTTACTTATTAGTAAGCTGAAAGTAAAGAGTGTCTGTAGAATGCACCAAGAAGTGAAATCAAAACTGTTGAATTAGTTTTGTGCAGTGTTTCTACTGTTCTGGTAAGAATGAAATACATATGCATATACAAGTTAAGAAATACAAATAATCTAATTTGGGTGATTTTGCATGTGAGTTAAATCCTCTTATATTTGCATTTAAAACTGGCATCGTATGATATAAAGAAAGGTAATATCCATGCTAATGATTTATAATTTTAATTTTTCTTTACTGAGAATGTTATTAAGTAGCAAATAAAAAAACACAATGGTGAGTTGAGAGAATACCCACTCAAGAAAGAAGAAAGTTTTATACCATAGTACCTTTAGCATAATTCATTTTCTCCTTTTTGAACTAAGCACTCTATATATTTATTTTGCACTGGGCTCTACAATTTGTGTAGCCGGCTCTGTTCTGAAGATGGGTGGGCGAACAAAACAGAAAGAATGCCTGTTGTAATGGAGCTCGCTTTCCACTGGGGGAGAAAAAAACAATAAATAAACAAACAAGAAGTCCTCATCATCTCATAACTGTTTGGGGGATATAAGCAGGGTGACATGATTATCGAGGCAAGGTGATCTACTATAACTTGAGTGGCAGAGAAAGCCACTCCAAGTAAGTGTTCCTTCAGCTGAGACCTGAAATAGAAGCAGTAAATGACTTTGTTGAAGTAAGATCTTCCTCTTTGCACCTAGACTATTCCATATTCTGAAGTCAGCCAGAACAAGCTCAGTTCCCTTGCACAGTTTTGCAGATGACACTGGGTCTTCCCTAGGTTTCTCCACTTTTCTCCACTGTGCCTCTGCTCCTGGGGTGACCTTCCTCTGGACTTCCTGTCAAATTAACTTCTGGAGACTTTTCTTATCAAAGCTACTAGTAGACCAGGACAGGTTGAAAGGAATAACATGAGATGCCCCTATTTTTGCTCAAGACTCTGGAAAAGTCTAGTAACACAGTTCCTAGAGGAATAATTCCCTTTTTCCAGTAATTCCTGGGAAAAGCCACCTGACCAAACCTTCTGCCTTTGTTAGTCATGCAAAGAAAGTCACATCGGAAGAAAAGGTGATTTGAATGAATTCAGATGTTTCACTTAAAACCACAACCAAGCATAACATTTGAACAACTCTTTTTTTGCAATCATTTATTTTCATGTCATGCAAATGCTCAAAAGTCATCTAGGGAGACATGTCTTAAAAGATGACAATTGCAAATGGCAGCAAATAGCAAACATGATAATAACTTGTCATGTTTAACACAATGTTACAGCAAAGCCAAGCTATTTAGCAGTAAACAGATGTGGACTAAACAATAGATTACAAAAGCTGAATGTAGGCAGGTCACAGGCATTTTGACATAGCATTATAAAAACACTACCTATAGTAGACAATATACAATAAACATATTTCAAGAAGGATTTAGAAATATGCAAGGTTTACTCTGTGAGAGCTTTTTTAAAAAAGGCAATTGATGTCCCAATCGAAGGAGCAAAGACTGCCAAGTGAAGCAGACTATGATTATGTAGAGAATTTTAAACTAGGATTTATTTTTTTCCAAAAAAGAATGCTGCACTTGGCAGCAATCTCAATTCCAGTGCACAGAAGTTAGTAAACTGTTGAAATAGTAGGGGATCGTTCTAGAGAGGCTAATTGCTATGTCAATTTCTGTCAAGACCATTTGAAAATAAATCCCTCTGTCCTATTTGTACGGTCACTGGAAAGAGATTAAGGTTGACGATTAAAAGATAGCAAGTAAAAGTTAAATTTAGGCATTTAGGCATGGTATGTCCTCACTAAATATTGTTGAATGAATGAGAAGATAAAGTCTAGAAGTTTTGGTTCTAAGACTGTCTTCTGGATGGGGCTATAGGAACTTTAAATGTTTTACAAGGGAATGGGTGTAGATTCTCACACACGCATGTACAAATACTTGTGTAATTATCTGACATACATGAGCTATTAGGTCCTAACTCTATGCCCATAGTGAATTTGAAAAGTGCAGTCTACACATGGAAAAGATGAGTTTACTTGCCAAATGGGGCACCTGCAGTGAAAAAAGAGAAGAGGCAACCTGACACTTCATTGCAGTCAGTAGCTCAGGCTGGTGTGCCAGACTGCCATTGCCTCATCCTGCGAAGGCTGCAATGATGACCTCTCTGGGCATGTCTATTGTGTGATGTGATGCAGCAAGTGATTCCAACTGTGACTGCTCTCTAAGCCAGTCTTCACAGACATGGCCAGTTTTTGAAATATTTGGAAGCAGTTAAAGTAGCATGAGCGGATGATGTTTATTTTCATGCTTTCAGAGGGAGGAAACTTGATGACGAGATTTACTGAGCTGCTCCCACAGATCAAGGACTTTAAGAATTGAAAGACTGAAGAAGCAACTTGTGAAACCGCTTGTTGATCAAACTGTGATGTTTTCTTAAGGTTGTGACAAAACATGGAAATACATTGAACTTGAAATTTCAAGAGAAAAAAGTCAGGAAGCATCATCATACTTCAGAGGTGTTGTTATTTATGTAAAACTGGACAGATAATATTTGAGGAAGGCAATCATCTTACAATTAAATAAATAAATAAATAAATAAATAAATAAATAAATAGATAGATAGATAAATAAATAAATAAATGATAAATAAGTAAGTAAGTAAGTAAATTGAAAGATTCCAAAACTACTGATAAAAACAGAGTTGCAATTGCAGAAGCAGATTGTCAGTTTTGTTGGAGTAGAATCACAATTCTAAGGAATGAATGAGAATTGACTCTGAAAAGGTAGCAGTATTTAAGAGCCTCTTGTACATCTAAAAGTAAAAGAGGTCTCACTCATAATTTTGTTAACAAATACATGAATCCAAGAACTGATATCTCTATTGTTTATCAGATTCTCGCAAATGTTGAATTTCCCTGGCTCTGTTAAAATGCACGGTGTTTCCTCATGCTTCTGAAAATCCAAGCAGAGAGTCATCATGAGTGTCACAAACCTGGAGTTTGAATTAGAATGTATGTCCTGACTAAATATTAGAAATGATTCATCATGTTAAAGATCAGCATTCCTATCAAATCTTCAAAATGGACCAAAGATATTATTGGGTATGCATGCAAGAAAGAAACAGATCGAGCTGTTTTTATTTGGAGGGACTTTAAAAATTATTACTGTCTTAAATCTCCCATAATTTAGAATAGCTAATGAGCTATACCAGTGTTCTTACCTTCACCCATTGGGATTTCTAATTATGTGGCCGACTACAAAAAAAAAGAATTTTCTAGCTCTAGACCATAACATTTGTTGAAAGTGAACCTTGCCTTAGAATTCACTCCTTCCCCTCTGCAGTCTCTCTGGCAAGGAAGTAATTTCCATCTGTTTATCTTTAGGCTTGCTCTCCCTGGCAGACGGGCTCACACACTGGCAAAGAGATGTCTGTCACCTTGCATTTCATGAAAAGCTTCACCCTAGTCTCATGAGTCCCATGACCTTCCTGACTCAGACATTTATGGTCTATTCTCTTCCATGGTCTCTTGATCCAGGATACTGGGAAGTGACATAAATGGCTAGTCATTGGCTGGTTCTAAGAAGACTTCCAAGAATAACTGCCACAAAACTGTTTAACAAAATTATTGGTTTTAAAGATCTAGAATGTTGTCTGTCAACCAAGGTCTAGAATGGAGACTACAAACTAGTGGCCAAATCATCCCACAGGCATGTTTTGCTTGGCCAGGCTAGTGTTGGACAACAGAGTGTTTAAGAAATATTTAATTAGTTCCCAACATTTAAAAATCAGGAGATTTCACGTAAAAATCCAGATTTCTGGCATCACTTGATTTGGTAGCACAAAGTCTGCATTCTCACCTGGCAATAATCAGCTGTGGCTCTAATAGCAGTCACCCCATATATGGAGCAAGCTCATTCCAGTTCACTATAGTCTCTACCACTCTGTACCAGACCTGCTTTACTTGTATCTATAACATGTCTGGCTTGGGTAGGCTTTCAATGTCGGGATCTTTACTTTACAACTACAATATGCCTAACACAATGCTAAGAACTGTGGGGGTAAAACAGGAAAAGGGTTAGAATCTGTGAGCCTTCCTGGGTTATCATCTGCTTAAAGAAAACAATAGTAATAATAAATAATAATAATAATAATAATGTTAATTCATGGATCGATTAAGGTCTTAATTGTGAGACCTTAAGCTACATATTACCAGAAGTGGCCCCTGACCTATATACACCAGTAATATATAGCTTGTTCATAGAAGTAATGGCCAAGAAGAGCTAGCCCTGTGTAGGACCAGTTGAAGAGCTCAACATTTTGTCTAGTTAGGCCACGAAGTTTCCTCTAACATGGAGTTTAGAGATCCTTCCATGCACTTATCCACTTACTCCTTTTTTTCAACAAATATCTACAAACTGGTAGGAAAGCCATAAATGCTCATCACTCAGATCTCTCTTCAAGTGAACCTTTGTGAGGAGCTTCATGGACTATAGACCCAGATGCTGCTCCTTTGGATCCACTGTGAATCCACCTTCCCCAGGATTACTTTCAGCCACTGCCTGAGTGCAGTGGGGGTCCTGGAGCCAAGCCACTCCTGCCCAACATGGGACTTCTCTAATGGGCAATCTTTACATGGGCCACTTCTATTTCAACCTTTGGCATACCTGAGAAAAGAAAAATGTCAATGTGGCTAAAGAATAATCAAAGAGGGAAAGAATGGAATGAGCAAGAATGTTGGAGAACAAGCAAAGACCCTGATTGCTTTGGGTTTGTAAACCACAGTAAAGAGTTTAGAGCTAGTCCGGGAGAAAAAGATTCTTTATATCCAAGGACGGATAAAGTTCTTTCAGGTCAAGATAGAACACTGAAGGCTTGTGTCTGCTGCTAAATATTGCTCTAAAAAGACAAGGGTTTTCATTATTCAAATATAAAACTTTTGGATGAATTTGTATTGAGTAGGATTCATGGACCATCCTGAGAAACTAAGTTTCATACAAATATTACATCTATACAAAATGCAGGGGTCCAAGCTATAAATAAACATATCGTGCGTATGCGCAAGCGTATGGTGTGTGTGTGTGTGTGTGTGTGTGTGTGTAAAAACAGATTGTAAGCTGAGCATCACTCCTACATGCTTTCAGAGTTCAGAAAAGGAAGAGAGGATTGTGAACTGGAAAAAATCCAAGAGAAATTCTTGGAGAAATGGCAAAACTAGCTTATCAAAATTATGTTGCCTGCTAGGAAAAGAGTAAAAAGCCAGATAATTTGTTTTGCCAATACCAGCTGACTGGATTTTTATTCTAAAAAAATAAAGAGTCAACAACACCCGCTGCAAATATGCCACCACCCCACCCAATTCATTGGCCATTAACAAGGCTGCAGTAGTACTTGAACAGATGTTAAAATACAATGAAATTTGGAGAGGGATTCTTGTGCCTAGGTATAGAGAGATGTGCAATTTGTTTGGAGAGTAGTCTTTGTATAATAGCATCAAGAGTTGTCATCTCTGGCATGTAGCTATTTCCCTTGTTGTGGAGAGTCCTGGGAATATGTTTCTTGACCATATTCCCAGAAGCCTATTGTTAACTTCAGCTCCTGCTACTGCCCAAAGCATGGTTTGAGTTTTAAGAGACTTTGCCTTTTTCTCTTGCTTTCCACCCCTTTGGGGCAGGACAGTAAGAAGCAGATTTATGATAGCACACCAGGCCTTTCCTTCAGTGAGTTGCTGGGCAGCTACACACATTAGGAAAGTTTCCTGAAATAGAACTGCATTATCTGAGGACTGGAAAGGGGGCTGGAAAAACTCACTTAGCTATTGGAAAACTGATGAAAGGCCTGGATTGTTTCCCATTGTCTGAAGAGCTCAAATTCTCTAAGTAGGCCCCCAAATGTCCATCATTTAGTCCTTGTTAAGCTGAATCAACACTATGCCTGAGCACTGAAGACTCCAACTTATTATCTCATGAGAAAGTGCCAGCTATTTGAAATATAACTTGGATTTTAAATTTTCTTTTTTTTAAATTATATTTATTATTAGTTTCAAGTAAACAGTGCATTGATTGGATACTTATATAGTTTATAAAATGATCCCCCTAATTGCTCTTTCTCTCTGGCTCTCCTCCTAGCCACTACATTAACATTAGCTGCATTCCCTATGCTGTGCTCCCCATCCTCGTGACCATCTATCAACTACTAATTTGTACTTTCAATCTAAAGACTTTAAATTAACTTTTTGATGATATCTAATAAATATAACTTACATATAAGTTACCAGATCTACAAATGTTCAAAAAATAAATATAACTATATCATTACACCAGATCAAGAACTAGATATTACCAGCATCCCAGAAGTCCCCTTTCCTGCAGAGTTTAATCACTATCCTGGATTCTATCACAGGCAAGCTAACTTTCCTTGTTTTGTATTTTATATAAATTAAATCATACCATATGCATTCTTGAGCTCAAGTAAGTTTTTAGCATTCCCCATTAAATATGATATATCATATAATTTATATGTCAAATTAAAGAAGTTTTTTTTCTATTTCTAGTTTGCTATGAATTTTCATCATGAATAAATGTTGAATTTTGTGAAATGCTTTCCTTTATTCTATTGAAGTGGACTACTTTTATCCATTTAACATAGTAAATTACATTAGTTGATTTTTCTAATGTTAAATTAACCATCCCAAACTAGAATAAAATCTATTGGCCATATTGCATTATTCTTTTGGTATATCACTGGTTTGAAATTTTCTAACTTAAAAGTTTACACTTTGTGTTTATGAGAGAATTGAACTATAATTTTAATAAATTTTATTTTTAAAATAGACCTTATTTTAGACTATTCAGTTTCTTTAATTCTTTTGTCAGTTGTAGGAAGTAATATTTGCTTGAAGAATTTGTGCATTCTATCCAAATTACCAAACGTATTGGTGTAAAGTTTATTGTAAAGCTCTCTTAGTATCTTTTAATATCTATACGATCTGTAGTAATGTTCTCCTTTTAAATTTTGATGTTAATTGTTTATTTTTATTTTCTGATAAGTTTTGCTAGAGATTTATCAATTTTATATATCTTTTCAAGGAACTAACTTTTAGGTTTGCTCGTTATCGTATATTTGTGAGGTTTTTTTTTTTAATTTCACTGGTTTATCCCTTTTATTATTTATTTCCATTTATTCTTCTTAAGTTTTATTTGATGGGCCTTTTACTCCTTTTTACTTATTTCTTAAGATGAAAGTATAAATCATTGATTTCCTAACTTTATCTTTCTCCATTTAGAGGTATCAATTATCCTTTAAGTAGTGTTTTAGTTGCATGCCACAAGTTTTGATATGGCATATCTTTATTATCTTTCAGTTCTAAATATTTTAACCTTCAATTTGATTTCTTCTTCAGTACATAAAAGATGTATAAATCTTCTTTTTCCAGATAGGTAAATTTTTTCTAGTCATCTTTTTGTTACCTATTTTTTTTCTTGATTCCATTCTATATAATTTCAATCCTTTAAAATTTATTGAGACTTGCTTAATGACTTAGCATATAATTAATTTTGGTTAGTATTTCATGTGCAACTGAAAAAGTTATTTTAGGGTGCAATATTCTATATTCGTTAATTGAACTGAACCCTTTATGATTAGTTTGTTGAACTGAACCCTTTATGATTAGAAAATGCCCCTTTAAAATATGTAATGGATTATTTTTTATAAATTCCAGTTTTCCATATATATGCATATGTATACATACCGATATGTACAGATAGATAGATGATAGATAGATAGATAGATAGATAGATAGATAGATAGATAGATAGATAGATAGATATAGACAGACAGACAGGTAATAAATAAATATACAGATAAAGATCTTATTGATTCTGTTTCTTTGGAACTCTAACTGATATGTCAGCATTTTATGCAGTCTCAGAACTCAGCAAATATTCTGTGAGGAAATGTGGTCATGTGTTCGAAGCTCCTGATTTTCAATGTTTTATTCCAATCTTGTAAGAATACTAAAACCTTTGCTGGTTTCTCTTTTCTCCAGCAAAGATTCATTCCCATATATTTTCATGACTCCTCGGCCTTTGATAGGCAACTTCCAAATTTGTAAATGCCCTCTTTGCCTAGTGAATGACTGAACTTCAAAACTAAGACTACAGATTTTTTAGTGGCACCTTGTTTATAACTATTATAACTATAATAGTTTATAACTATTCATCAATATACACACTTCACAAATATTTGTTGAGCCTCTGCCATGTCACAAAACTTATCCTCCTGCTGTCAAGGGGTTTTTCATTTTGATTAGAAAAATTAAACCTCAAAATGAGGTTTAAAAGAATCAATTTCCTTTTTCAGTATAAAAGAATCAATTTCCTTTTTCTTTGGGAAGATTTCATCTATGTTGAGATTGTGTCCTTAATATTTTCCATGTTGAATATCTTTTCTTGCTTCTCCTTCCAGAAAGCATATTATAGGTTAATAGCAGCTTCAAAAATCAAATAAAGCCAAATAAATTTTAAAATCATATTTTTAAAAGTATCATAGAGCTATGGAAATAATAAGGACTAGATAAACTAAAATTTAAAAGAATGGGGAACATTGTCTAGATGGCTGGGGAGCATTTGTCGATTGTGTATATGAATTCATGATTGGTCTTCACCTCAGGAGTGATTCATGAAAACTTATGGAACATTTAGTTATTTTGAATATGTCTGTATAGTTTTAGCACAGATTGAGGTGGAAGAGCAATAAAATGAAGCTGAAAAGCGGGTAGAGGTGATTGGGGGGGGTACATGTACCAAAATCATTCATCTACTATGAAATGTTACCTATGGAGACATTGAGGAATTTACGATAGCTAAGTGACACAATCCCATTTACACTTGTTGTGTTTGATTCATCACTCACAATCTTTACAGATGAGAACTGTAATTAAACACAAGTATTTATCATAAAAGTATTAATGTACTCTTTTTTCCCAACTTACTGTGTTGTACATCTCTTTCCAAATTCACTTACAGTTACTTTTGTTTGATAGCAATATTTACACTATAAAGATGGGCATTCACTACAAAGCTTGGCTTCCCCCCCCCCACTCTGGAGAGTAACTTATTAATTTTTACCTGTAGGTACTAGCGTTGGGACCATAGAGTTTGCAGTTTTATTGGAGACCATAATAATATATAAAGAGGCCTGTGCACTCTGGAATATCATGGACCCTCTAGATGAAGGTCAGCAAGTTTCCTAAGTGACCACCAATGCCTAGAGATGTTGCTTGGAACTGAGTCTTTGGCGCTAAACTGCAGCATCCGAAAGTCTAGCCTGCAGTCAGGCCAGGAGTACTGTGATATCTGACTATGAATGGGCCTACGCCTCGAGGCCAGAAGAAGCTGAAATTATCAACTAAAATAATAGAAAAGTTTATCAGATTAAAATGTTGATTGGAGGCAGTCATTAGGAAATAAGTAAATCAATCTCAATTTTATATCAAAGTAGTTGAGATGTTCTATAAATCAAAGAGAAATAATTCATAGCTCTGATCACCTGTAATTCAGGATCATTCAAGTTAACCAGAATCTTAAAATACTGCATCAATAATTTAATAAGGACTTTCAAAGATGATTATTTACCAAGAGGAAGTTAGATGACCCAATGAGCTGAACCGATTTCTGCAAAAGGTGTTTCCTCCCTCTCCTAGACCTATTTGTATTATAATCAAACTCCCATAAACTTCTCCAAATGCTTATTTGTATTTTTTCTGGATTTCTAGTGAATAAATGAAAAATAGAAAGCCAAATCCTTTACTTTTCAAATATCTGGAAATGAGAATCCAGTTTATGAATTCTTTCTATATCCTTTGTCTCCATGTCTATATATATCTGCTGGTCAATATCAATTCCAAAGAGGAAACTTTCTAAGAGAAAACAAAGGAAAATTAAACTTTAGTTTTGCATTCTAGCAGTTTACTAGCTCTAATAAATATTTGGTGGAAGAAAAAACTCAAAAGTTGAAGTTAAACTGAATTTTAAAAAGTTATCTACTGACTTTCTTCACCTGTGTAACTGTATGCTGCCTTATCATAAATCACGCATAGTAGCAGAAAATTAGTGGGAGACATAATGAATATGTATTTTGTGGCCTCTATGACCCAATTATTTGTTATTTCATCAAGTCTTGACAAAGACCTTGTTGAAGTAGGTGTTATTACCCCCATGTTACATTGGAGGAAACTGAGTCTCAGAATGGTAATGTGAGTTGAACAAGGTCAGAGAATAAATATCAGAGACTGTTTGAATCCCAGGTGTCCCAGTTTCAAGTCCAGTGGTTTTCTCAGAGCTGTCTTGATATTGCACTGTGGTTTCATATAATTTGTCCTGTTGGTCATGGTAAGAATATTAATGAATACGATTACCAATGATTTAGTAAGAGAACAATTTTAAAAGTGTAAGTTTATTAGAAATGCCCAATTTAGTTTTATAAGGGATAGGTCATACTGAAATAAGTGACTGGATTCTTCTAGGATATAGTTTCCATAGTGACTGTGGAAAGACTGACACTATGTAGCTGGAATTCCAAAAAGGTTTTGGTAACATCTCACAGATTATTAGCTCAGATCTTGGACTGAGGTAAAGTATCATAATAGATAGAAACCAGGCTCAAAACAGCAACTGAAAGAATATATTTTTCTAGCTAGAAAGAAAGAAAAAGTAGAGCAACCAATTGTCAGATTGCATATTCTTATTTGTAATTTATAGAAATATTTAGAATTGCAAATGTGATGCTCCTGGTGTATTGACAATATACAAATTAAGAAAAGAGTCATCTAGCCAAATTCAGAAGAATGTGTTCATTTTAGCACACCCCAAATAATTATTACAATTAAACTAAATACTTTTGCAAAGAAATAAGGAGTCAATTGGCTAGACAAGTATCTGAATGTAGAGATCAGCTCAGAGTAATCCCCAAAGAAAGAAAGTACATGAAGCTCTCTCAAGTCTACTTTGTTTTCTTTTGTTTTGGTAGTGAAATAGGTATAAATAATAAATATATAAGAAATAAAAACAAGATATAATTAAATGGGAATATATGCAACTCGAAGTCAACAGAAACTTAAATTATCACCTTATTTTCAATCCAGAGTTAACAATTCTCCATTGACCCTCGAAACTTTTTATTAACTAATTTACTCCAAATGAGCTATCATCCTCACACATCTCTCTCTTTTTCCCTCTCTCTCATTTCATATCTTTTATTCCTATTCTCCTTATGCAAGCTTTTGTTCTTACCTCCATGTTTTTCATATAGCCATAAAATGTCTCTTTGCTCGCCATCTGTCTCTATTTGATGCCTAAGATGAAAGCCTAATTCCATGAACAAAAAAGGAATTAAATGAAGAAATTATCTATCTCTTCTGGTTTTCAGGGGTCAACCATACTTTCATGATATTTTCAAGTCTTGCATCATATATTTCTCTGCCCTATTTTCATTCTTTTAATTTCTATTCATTTGTATATTGTTTTATGGTTATTCAACTACTCATATGAGTAATACTAGACATCCCTGTAAAGCTAAAAAGTCCTAGAGAACAAGGATGATGCATCTTATTTCATTTACATTTCTACAGCATTTCGAGAGGAGGTAGGCAAACTATGACCCATGGACCAAATGTAGCCCTCGATCTATTTTTATTTTATTTTTTTGAGGTGATTTTTCTTGTACTGTCTTTGTTGACCTTTGGTATCAAGACAATTTTGACCTCATAAAATGAGTTAGAAAATTTTCCCTTCTATTCAATTTTTTGGAGGAATTCGAGAAAAATTGGAGTTAATTATTCTTTAAATTATTGGTAGAATTAATCTGTGAAGCTATCTAATCCTGGGCTTTTCTTTGTTAGGCATCCATCTATTTTTGTATGGCCTATGAGCTAGTATAGCTTTTATATTTTTACCTGATTGAAAAAAAATTGAAAGAAAAATAACATTTTATGACATATGAACACTATGTGAAATTCAGAGTTGTATTGGACCACAGCTATGGTCATTTATTTATGTATTTATTGCCTATGGCTGTTTTCACAATATAATGACACAGCTAAATAGTTGCCACAAAGCCCAGAGAACTAAAATGTGCATATTTTCCACAAGCGCCAAAGACTATACAAGGCACTTTGCATATGGTAATATTTTTAAGAGCTCTGCAAAATATTATGTCCATAATATTTTTAAGAGCTCTGCAAAATATTATGTCCATAATATGTCCATAGTTTTATAGTTAAGAAAATAGATGTAGAAGCACATTCCCTCACAGAAACATACTTGCTCCTGTTGCATAGATGGTAAATAGTGGATCTGGGAGACCTACTAGAGTTGCCTGATTCAAAAACAGATATTTCTCTATATTATATTGTCTCCCAAAGGGCATTATTCAAGGACTTCACTTCTGTTAAAGCTTCATTTTTTCATCCTCGATACCTTAAAGAAGAGAAAAAATTTTAAATATGTAAAGTAGTTAATATTAAGGAAGGTAGATTAGTTGCATAAAATTGGAATCACACAACATTACTTTTATTCCCAGTAAGTATTTTAGAGAGGAGTGATCTACTGCTTGTCAGCCCCCTGCAGGTTCGAAGTAATTAGAACTTACCAAAGAAATAGAACTTTTTCCCACAGGGTTTCTCAATATAATAAAACCCCCTAAAATCCCAAAGAGCTTAAAGGTATCTTCTTATTCCTTGAATAAAGATAAATTATACTCAGCCTAATTCTAGTGTTAGGTTTTTCTTTCTTCTAATTGTGTGTAATTATAATGCTAATGTATATAACATAAATGTTAATTTAAAAAAAAAAACAGTATTTTAATCAAAACATCCCATTCCTCATCTCCCTACAGTGAGAAGAATTAATGGGTCAGGACTTAAGGCTAGGATATAATTCTAGGTCTTGATGCTAATATCATGTTCAACTAATAAACTATCATAATAGTACGTGTTCATTTTAACACCTCCCAAATTGTTAATCCTGAATTGTTACTAGTCAAGATATGCATCAACAACAAAATTGTCATAGAGAAGAGATCTGGTAGAAGTATAACTCCAGTTCATCTTGGCTTTTGTAGATGACCATGATCCAGTTTTTACCTTCATGTCCAAGAATAGAAAATCTTCATGTTACTTCTCACTCCACTACTTCAACTGGGTCATTGTGGACATTTGGGAGTTTCATTCCCAAATATCTATCAACATAGACCATAAAAAAGAGTCAAGGCTTATAGTATACTTCAACTTGAATATATACTTTCAGTATTGGAACATTAGAGAAAGCCATCATATTATTGGAAAGAATCCATTTTAATATCCTGGGGAAAATGACACATTAGGCTAATACTATGTCTTGTTTAATAATTGATGTTGCTCTGTTATCTTTGGTTTTTCATATGAATATTTTATCTTCTACACTTTTTACATTAAAACCACTCTGTTTTATGTGTTAGGAATTGTTCACTATGTGATAACCATTATATTCAATGAAAGAATATCGTTAATTTAGATCTACTTGTTCTTACTCTGAATATACAGATACAAGAAAATAAATGTTGTATTAATAAGAAGACACTTAGACAACTATCCAAATGGGAAAATATATTTTCAAGCAATGACTCCAATAAGGGCCTAATATTCAAAATATACAAAGAACTCATACAACTCAATAACAACAACAACAAAAACAAAAACAATCCAATCAAGAAATGGGCAGAGGACCTAAACAGACACTTCTCTGATAAAGACATACAAATGGCCAACAAACATGTAAAGATGCTCAACAGCGCCTGCTATTAAGAAAAGGCAAATCAAAACCACAATGAGATACCATCTCACACCTGTTAGAATAGCTGTAATCAACAGGACAAGTAATAACAAATGTTGGAGAGGATGCGGAGAAAAAGGAACCCTCATACACTGCTGGTGGGTCTCTAAATTGATACAGTCACTATGGAAAACAGTATAGAGGTTCTTCAAAAGACTAAGAATTGATCTACCATATGATCCAGCAATCTTTCTACTCGGTATTTACCTCAAAGATTTGAAAACTCATATCTGAAAAGATATTCACACACCGATGTTCGTAGCAGCATTATTCATAGTAGCCAGGGCATGGAAGTAACCAAAGTATCCTACGATAGAAGACTGGCTAAAGAAGCTGTGATACATATATACAATGGAATATAACTCAGCCATAAGAAAAGATGAAATACTGCCATTTCAACAACATGGATGGATCTCAAGAGAATCATTCTAAGAGAAATAAGCCAGCCAGAAAAAAATTGAAAATCACATGATATCACTTATATGTGGGATATAAACCTAAAAGCAACAAATGAACAGTATAAACTAACAGAGACTCATGGTAGTGGACAATAGACTGGTGTTTACCAGAGGGAAGAAGGGAGCGGGAAGGGGGAAGGTAGATGGAGTAGAAGGGGGATCAAATATGTGGTGACAGAAAGAAATCTAACTATGAGAGATGAACATACAATGTAAATATATATGCCTTACTGTTAAAATGTACTGCTGAAACTTACTATATTTTATTAATCAATGTCACTATTAAAATAAGTAATTAATTAATTAAAAAAAAAAGAAAGACACTCATCTCAAACATCTTACATTAGTCATCTGGGCTTTGACCATTTTATTACCAGTCAAAGTCCATTTAGAGCTTCTTCCTCACAGACATACTTTTTTTGATAGTAGAAATAATTTGAGAAATAAAGCATCTATTCATGCACTCTTTTACATATCTACTCATAAGCTTTGATCTGATTTTTTTTAAATAAAAACAATACATCCTGAAACCTATTTAAATTCTCTCCTTGGAAACAACTTTTCTCTAGAATTAAAAGGTAGCTAACTAACCCAATTTTGCATTTATATTATTCAGGCTTTTTCTCTTTCTATGCTACTTACTATGCCAACATTTCATTCTTTGAGCAAAAAAAATATTTCAGAAGGTTCACACTGATGGATTTCAAGTACCATTGCTGCCAATAAACAGAGGTAAAGAGCTATAGTCAAAATCTCTAAATTCTAAATTCCCACATAATTTCTAAGTTCTCCAACAGACTTCTGAAACTGTATATTCAAAGACACTCCAGGCAAATTCACACCAGATGGGAGCTTAATTTCCATATCTGTCTCCTTATTCTTTAGCTTTTGCCCTACATCAGAGGCAGACTTAGATCTGTTCTGGGTTTCCTATTCTTGGGTGACACAGTGGCTTTGCCTGGACTTGCAAGCTGAGAGTACCTCCCTGCTCTAGCATTACCCTACCACAACTTCATCGTGAAACAGAAGAAAGAACACACAGATGGAATAAAAATAAAAGAGAGATACTGTTTACATTCACTTTTATTTATAACCCCTTTATTCCTTACTCAAAACTTCTATTCCTGGCTACTACATAGTGACTACTGAGAACTCCATTTGTCCTTGAACTTCTTCCTCTTTCTCTCACTATGTATATGCCAGACACTGTGCTAGGCACAGGGGTTATGATGATGGTCAATGCAACAGAGTTTGAGCACACACAAAGCTACAAAGCTGCTCCAGGCTCCCACATTTATCTATATTCTCCTTACTTGTTTAAAAGTATGGTTATCATGTTTCCGGCTCAAAGGGTAGCTGAATAAGCTTTAATGTTAAAATAAACAATAAGAGAATAATCAAGGTACAAATCACATTCAAAAACATTTCTCTTCACTTGACACATTTTTATGAATATTGTTTCATGTCCCAAGCACTGTCATGTGTGCTGAGAACATAGTTATAAACAAGTTTAACAAAAGTCTGCTCTTTGTCAAATAGCCTGTACTCTGGTGAGAGGCGATAGATGATATAAAAGTACACAAGTAAATTAATAAATATGATAAATACAGTGAGAGATATGAGCTATGAAAGAAATTAAAGTGAATCATGAGCCTAAGAGTGAATAAGATGAAGCAGGCAGAAAGATCTACATTAGCCAAGGTGGTGGATGAGAGGTGCATGGACTGTAAAAAATCCACCTGAGCAAAGGTCTAGGGTAAGAATATCCTGGACAGAGGGAATAGCATCTGTAAAAGCCTTGATCCAGGAAAAAGCTTGTATGTTCTAGGAACAGAAGTGTCCTGACAAAGTAACTCGTGCCTGATGAATAAAAAATGAGCTCTGGGTGCAAGAATAGGTCAGAGGGTAGCAAGGGCTGAATCGCTTAGATCTTGGTAGGCCAAGGATTTGACCCTAAGAGAGATGGGAAGGTTTTGGAAGGTTTTAAGTGTGCGTGTGGGTGAGTGGAAGGGTGATATGATTTACATGTTAAAAACATCCTGCTGGCTACTATGTTGATTTGTGGAGAATGAACAAAAGGGAGGCAAGAGCAGAAGCAAAGTCAGCAGGTACAACACAATATGTGATGCCTCTAAAGTTTAATACCGCAAAAATCTTCAGAAAGTGAAAAATAACTACTGAATTTGCCATGCCAAACACAGGTCTAGAGGTAGAGGGCCTCTGCCTACTACATGTTGCCCGGGGACAGATCTCAGGATCTTTTCCTATAGAACCCTCTTCTCTTCAAACAGTATTGTGTAAAGAAGAAGGCAGCTGGCTTTCAAATAAGACAGGCTGTGTTCAAATCCCAGTTCTATCATACCACCTCTCTCACCTCAGGTTTTTCCTCTGTGAAATAAAACTGATGGGCTCAGGAGGCCTGTGAGGATTAGATGAGATAGTACAAGTGGAAGCACCTGAGAAATGTTAGTTTCCCTTTTCACTGAGAGTGCCACATCTTGTGGGGGCAGTGCAAGAAACAACTTGTTTTCTGCATCCCAGACTAGAAGGGGCCATGTTTAGAAATGATTCTTCCATAAAGAGCAGAAAAGTAATATGACTAGAGGACTAGGAAGGTCATTTTAATCTACTTTATTGAATCAACAAGAAACTAGAACTGAGTGTAAAAAAAATATATATCTCAAGAAAAAGCAGTCATGGAAAAGGGTTGCCCAACTCCATGCCAAAGCAAACCTCTGCGTCACACCTTCTCTGAGACAAAGCCTGAAAACAAACATTTGCGTAGTTGCAAACTGTTTCAATGTGCATTCCTTTTTATAATTGTGGGAATGTGATTTGGATGGTGAAACAGATTTGGAGTTTGGATCTGCATGTAAAGAAAGGGCCAAAATGAACGTTGGAGTAATAACTTTCACCTGACAGCCAGTGGAGGGGTTTACTTGGTTAAATCGTTTTCTAACTGACAGTTTTAGGCCCTGGCAACTGCAGTAGAAATAGAGTCCAAATCCTTTTGAGAGACTGTAACTCTAAAAGCTGTGTTAATGCGATAGATTAAATGTACCAAAGCTAAGGCAGCTCAGCAGTGGACCCCTGTGCTGGGGATTGCCTTTTCCTGGTTTCACAACTGTTTATTTTGATTGCTTTAAGTGTTGCAAAGCCCCATTGCCTTCTTTTTAAATTTGTGGCCCAACTCTACTCATATTGCTGGTTCATTTGAACTTTTTTCTAACTTTCGCTTCCTCACAAAGCCTTGCTAATCATGTGGTCCAAGATTTCGGGCAGTGAAATTTGGTTACCCTGAATAGCCATGTTGTCCAGGATTCTCCTTTTCCCAGGCATTTTCAGAACCTGTTCACATATTACATCTGCATTAGTTGATTTATGCCGTATGACAAACAGCCTCAAAAATCTCAAGACCTCATGGGGTCAGTAGGTGGACTATGCTTTGGCTAATTTAATCTGAGCTCAGCTGGGAGAGTGGCTATGATTTGGGGTATTGATTTGTTGGTTTGGCTTCAGGCTCTGAGTTGGGTGCAGGTATGTCTCACATGTCCTTTTTCATACTGAGGCAAGCAGCTACCTGGGGGCTGTCCTCACAGCAAATGGAAGAAGCACACATTTCGATCTTCTGTTCACATCACTTCATTTCACATTCTACAGACCAAGGCAAGTCATATGGCCAAACCCAAAGTCAATGAACAGAGAAATATACTCCTTCTTTAGAGGGAGAAAGGAAAGTCACATGGCAAAAAGCATGTATGTATAATTCTATCATAGGGATGAGTAAAGAGTTGGAAACCAATGAGCTAATCTACTATAACCTTCTTCAAGTCCTAGTCCTGCTTCTGGTCTTGGTCAGCAGTGGGAAGGGGAGACATGGAGAATTTAGAGCCCCCATAAAGCATTATATTCATTTCTTCACCTTCTATTCCATTTACTCTCATATTTGGATTTTTCCTGAGTCTGACTAGCTTATGTGTACTAATAAAATCACTTATATAATAAAAACTCTAACTTTACTGGTCACACTCACTCCCATTGATGTAATATGGAAGAGCCACTTCAGAAACTTCCCCAATTAAATCTAGGACTCTCCAGGAGTGTCTGACATAATGTCACAAAGACTCCTTTTGTGTCCTGCCCTGGTGCTCCCTTGCTGATGCAGATGCCTGTGAATCATCCAGGAGAGGGAGCCTCATCGGCCCCTGTGACAACTTCCTAGAGCTCTCGAACTCTAAACCTAAGCATTTTAATGAGGCAATGTATTCCTCTAGTTTCTGCTATGAGGCCAGAGAAACATAACTACATGTTCCCTTGTCACATTCTGTCACCCTTTTTGTCATATTCTGAAGAAGAGTTGCTTATCACCTACATGCCAAACTAAATGCAGCAGGTACTATCAGTGTCCTCTGTTGTGCCCCTTGAATCTCTCACTCTACTCCAGCTATCTTCCAACTACCAGTATCTGGATCTCTGTGACTAGGTGACTTTCTTTTTCTCGAACTGGAAAAGGCTACTCTGCCCTCATGTACAGTAAACCAGAGGTACCAGGGAATTAACTACCACCAGAGCCCTCAACCAGTGTCTCTGGGCTTGGTTTATCCCTCCTTCCCCTCCATGTGGAATGATCCTGTGGCTTGAGTTTTGCACTGGTGCCCAGAATTTCAAGCCATCTACTGGGGTAGTCAGCTTAATATGCTACTCTTTATTGGCTGCCCTTTCTTCCTTGTATCACTTCCCTACTCTTCAGTTTATACTAATTTTACCCCTTAAATAAAACTTGCACCCAAATCTCAGAGTCAGTTTCTAGAGAATCAAACCAGGACACTGAGTCACTTATGGAAGCAGTTCCTTCAACTTTTGCCTCTAGCCTCTCAACCCATAGGGCTAATTTAAAAAAAACAAACAAACTTTCAATATTCTGTTTTCCACATGCTCTGAATCCCTACCCCTCTTGCCAGGATAAAGACACCTTCCTATAGACCATTATAACCATATAAATTGTAAAGAGGTTGGTTATTATAAACTCTCCAGACAAGTCTCCCAAGTTAATGCCTGGATCCAACTGTGCACAACTCTTGATCAAATCCACTACATTGCCAATCAACATTAATCACATTTTATAATGCTTATTGAGTTAATTCTATGCACAAAGAACTGTGGTAGATGCTAGGAACACCAAATTATATGAGAAATGGCCTGTGACTGTAAGAAAAGTGTGGTCTGATGGAAGAGTTCTTCTCACTGACGCAAATGAACTGCTCTCTGCACTTTCTTTTTATCTTTCTCTTGATAATTTGAGAAAAAAATATACCAACCTCTGTAATTAGAAAAAAACACCCAAATGGTTAAATTATGGTTAACCTGGTTGGTTGAGCAAGTGCTTATAAGACAATGCATGCCATGGAAAAATTCTGTTTCCTCCTACTTGCCTATGACCAGAACTGGGTCTTGCATAAGGTAGGCTCACAATGAATGTTCATTCCATGGATAAAGTGCTCACCCAGGACTCTGTGCAGCTCAGGGACTTCCCTAGGAAAATCATATCACTTCCTTGGGCGCCACCGTGGCACTGCAAAATTAAAGCGCTGAAAGTGAGAGACTCTAAGGTTCAAACATTCTGTATTTAAGACTATGCATTTTTAAAGGGAGGTTTTATGATAGCATTTCCAGAATATTTTCTTGGGCTTAAGAGGAAAACTGCTAAATGATGTTAAGAGTGAGAAAATCATCTGGGACAAGTATGGAGAATTCTTGTTAGATTTTACTTTCTAAATTTGTCCCAAACTCTGATTTTTGGTCAGAATCATGAAGAGGAAGAAGAAAACCCATACTCAGCTCACGAAATATTTATTCAGTGCCTACTAATAGCCTCAAGCTGTGCCAGGCACTGAAGCTATCACATTGAAAAAAAAAAAAAAAAGACAAAACTCTGATATCATGGAGCTCACTATCCTCTCATCTCACAGTTTACCTGACCCAGAGTCACTTAGCCACACGTCAATCCCAATTTCTTCTTTCCCAGGTTGCTCAGAATCAATTTATTGCATTCATACATTTCTATAGTTTATTATTTTATCCGATGACCTGTTGGGGGTTTAATGCTAAGTTCTTAATATTGCCCAAGCATCACCTGAGAACGAGAAAGAACCACACTCACAAATTGCATCTCTAGGAAGTTCACAAGCCTGTTGCTCTGGTATGAACCGCAGTTCTTCAAAGCAGATCAAAGAAATATAAACACTGCAATACCCATCTACCTGGTTGGCAATTTCCCATACAATGTAAAGACATATTTAATAAGAAAAATGGATCTAGATTTCTCACAGCTGCTTTGAAAAATTGTGAAGATAAGGCAAATCAGTGTTGAAGGGAATGAGGAGGAGATCGAAGAATGATTAAAATATCAAAAGGAAAATCAGTAAATTTGAAACCCCAGACCTGGAAACAATTAGAGGTCAGCTGGAAAATGTCAAGAATCAGTATAAAAAAGATGTAATTTTTAATAACTCTAAAATAAAGTATGCTGTTAGCATGCTAAGAATTGAAGTAGGGGTGAAAAGAAGTATGGAGAAACATTGTTTGTTAGCAATCATTGGGGATGGCAGGGCCAGCATCGAAGAATCTCACCTCAAGGCACTGCTCTGTGTCTCAGCCTTAGTGCAGCACACAGGCTGGCATTCCCCAGGCATGTCCGGCACTTCTACTGCTCAATTATTTCAAAACCCAAGGTACCCTGGATTTGTCTACATGGCACCAATTCAAACAGGGAAGTTAGGGCTATTGAATACTTTTTACCAAAGAGCCCTAGCTTTTCAAATAAACACATGTTTACTTATCTGTGTATTTTTGTGTTAAATTGATACTTTTAAATATTAAAGTTTTTCAGGGGCAACTCAACAGTAACTTAAGCAAAGATTTTCACATTTGGCGAGTTTGGTAGATTTCACCAAGACAGCAGTGTGTAGCCAAACTGGAAAACATCTTTTCTTAGGACTCGTGAATGAGCACAACTTGAAGATCATTTCAGACTTGAACCCTTCTCCAAAGGAAGAAAGAGCAAAAACTGCCTTGAATACCAACCATGACAAGTGAGCAGTCAGGAGGATCCCTGGAAAGTTTGGACACACATTGTCCAAAGTATGCTCTATGGAATGTTAGTTCTGAGTGATTTGAATAAGCATTGCATTAGAAAACAATACAAGCAAACAAACTAGGTCCCAATATCAAAGAAGTTAGCAAAATGCTTGGTTACATTAAGTTAAACAGATTGCTGTATTGCATGACTTTTCAGATCCTAGACAAGATCTGAATTGGACTGTGAATCTCAGAATTTGTGTGTGGGTTGGCATTTAAGATTGTACCATTAAAAAGTTATTCCAACACAGGACCATTTTCTTTTTGGTCATCTTGCCAGATTTGAGTATAAATTGGGTTTTTTCTTAACTCATCAGGTGTCAATATCTTAAGTACATTGAATTTCAAATGGACCACTAACTATAAGGATAAGGATTACAAAGAATACCTCTGGCATCTTTTTCAAATTGCATTTCTTCTAATAAGGCTTCTGGAATAAAAGAGGACTCTCATGCGCTTGCTTCTGAACCTCCTCTGATCTTCTAAAGTGGATCAATTTCATTGTGGCCCCATTAGTTTGACCACATTCAGGACCCCAGCCAAGCATCAGGCCAGTCTTTGTGCCAGTCTCATTTGACCTTGGAGTACAAGTAATTGTTCCCTGCTTTGTTTCCCGGTAACCGAAAGTTATTAGAGGTGAAAGGGACCCTAGAGATCATCATTCCTGTCAACTTCACTTTATAGCTGAGGAAACTGAGGCCCAGAGATGGGGGGGAAGTGCCTTAAAACCACACAGCCACTTTTCTAGCAGCCAAGGCTTGCAAAGTCCACACAGGTCACTAAGCTGTGCTCCCCTCCCTGCACCTCTCAAGTATAAAGAACCTCACGTTTTCTTCGGCTTCACATTCCAGTTGACTCTTCAGGAGTCTGAAGCAATTCGAATGAGCCTCCCTGCACCCTGTCACAGACTGGAGGAAATTAAGGGCAGGAAATTAGGCAGGGCATGTTTGTAGATCCGGTGCCGATTACTCTTCCACTCAGATTGTACATCCACCAATACGGAATGGATTTATCTCTAATTTATTAAAGGTCGGTCAGCATGGATTGATAAAGGGAAGGCCATGTCTGATAAATTCACCTAAATTGAATTCTTGGGCCACATTACCAAATCAGCAGACATAATTTATCTGGGTTTCAGGAAAGCATTTAGTGCTGTACCATATAACAGATGCATTTACTAAGGCAAAGCATTGTGTGATGGTTAAGTGTCAGGTGGCAATTCTGGAAACAGGTTTAAAATGGCCAGAACCCAACACTGGGTATACCAACAGGAGACACTTAAGAGTACAGACAGAGAGGTCAGTCTGGGGGTCATTATTTCAAAGTCTTTGACCCAAATTATAATTTAATTTCCACAATGGCCATATCTCTTGGGAGCAAAATTGGGATGAAGGGGACAGTTTAAAAAAGAACAAACTGAAAACAAGTTCTGAATTTCTTTTTTTAATCAGGCTGGCTCGGTAAGGGATGAATGAGTTATTCTACTAAATGAACACAAATAAACAAAAGAACAAAGGAAGCCACAGACTTCTGTCCAACAAGGAAATGCAGTGAAAAATTCTGTGTGTTTCTCTAATTCTCCAAACTCGGAGTGTCTGAGTTGATTCCATGAGAGCCAACAAAATGGAATTTAGGGTTCTTGAGATATAAATAGGCTCAAATAATTACATAACTGTGAGTCACTAATATCCTTACTATGGCCTCAAAAGGCATAAGCTCCTAACTCTGGTTTGAATTTACCTCTTCTTAAAGTCAAGATTTATGCATCAGCCTTGCATCTTTATCCAGGCAATGTGGAATGGATTTCTCTCTAATTCATTAAAGGTCAGTCAGCATGAATTGATAAAGGGAAACCCATGTCTGATACATTTGCTTAAATTGAATATTTCCTCTGGGCTACTGCAAAAGTGACCTGAGGTGATCGTCAAAAAGAATTTATCCAGGCAGTCTTAAACTGAGATCTCTGCCTAATATCCTCACCAACTCTTTGAGAATCTGACAGCAGTAGCTGATTACAGGTTCATTCTCTTACTTAGGAACAATCTATGATATTTGGGCTTGGCCTCAATAATTAGTTTTCGGGTCTGTCCCAGGGTTGAAGCTGAGTGTATCCACAAATGCTGAGCACCTTACAATGGCATTGAGCATATGCACACATTGTTCTGACTCCATGCCTCCCTCTCCTACTTCATCCTGGATACCTATGAAAGCCAATTGGGCACCAGAGCCATCTCTGGTTGATACTTCTCTTTGGGGCTCTCCTCTTGCTCGGGACCATGTAGTGTGTCATGGTTAGTTGTATGTGTCAACTTGGAGGGTGGTTTTGGACAAGATTAACATTTAAATTTGTGAATTTTGAGTGAGAAAATTGTTCTCCATAATGTGGGTGGGCCTTATCCAATCTGTTGAAGACCTGAATAGAACGAAATATCCAGTTTCCCTAACCAGAAGGAATTCTCCAGCAGACACCCATAGGACTTCATCTGCTCTACAGCTCTCCCTGGTCTGTGGGCTGCTAACTCTCACTACAGATTTGGACTTGCCAGTCTCCAATTATGAGAACCAATTGTTTATAACAAATCTCGTATATATGTACACCATGTTTGTTCTGTTTCTCTGGAGAACCCTGATATAGAGCAGCATCAATAATTACTCTTCCATCTAGATTTCTAGAGCCTCCAACTGCAGGTGATGTCTCAGCTTCTACTTAATTCTATTCCTAGGAAATATTACATAAAAAGAAATGTGAGCAAGGAGGAGTAATAACCCAGGCTTGCATAGCAGGAACTAGATTATACATCTATTCCAAGAATTAAGGAAACTTTGGGATCTCAGAGCAGGAGATTCCATGAACTGTTAAGAACAGAACACTAAAATATCGGAAGGCAGTTTAGAAAAAAAGGATACAGTAGAATCATGACACTATTATTGTATCTGTTTTTGCAAATTTCCCCTATCATGTCTTTATCTCATGGAATTTGGTAACTGAAGTGAGGCACAAGCAAGAATTAAAGTAATTAACTCCAACACATTTTTCTCTCCTTAATTTGGCCTTTAATTGAGTCAGAATGGCGCTGACACAAATTTTCACAGCTTCTCAAGGAAAAAAATTATTGTGTTCAAATGGAAGTTTTAACCACAGGCTCACAGACATATGTATGAAGTTCAATTTTTTATGTATCTATTCAATCTATTAGCATATATTAAATATCCAAAGTCCTATACTAGGTGCTGGGGGAATTAAAAGAATTTCTTACTTACCTATGCTCAAGGCATTTTACAATCTAGTTGACTATAATTGATGCGTATGAAATTTTACAAAGTATTTTTTTATCAATATATAAAAATAGTTTAGATTATCATGAAATCTGGAGAATAATATAACAATACTCACCTATGCGTCAGTAATCCATGGCCTGCCTAGGTGCATGCAGTGTTGGCAGAGCCAGCCATTGTCTTCATTGAGCTCATGAACTATGAAAAACAAATGGGAGAAGAAAAGCAGGTTGGTTTATAGGAGTGGTGCTAGGATGGAGCTGGATTTAGCGCATAGAAAGAAGATTAACTGGGTTCATCAGTATTCATGACAACACCAATACCAAATATAGTGTGTGGCACTTAGTAGGTGCTCAGTAGACATGGAATACATGAATAAATGAATGAAATCATTGGTATGAGGAAAAACAAGTGCATACAAGATATATTATAAAGAAAAAGTAGGGTACCATCTTTAAAGAGTGAAGCCAAGCAGCATGCCTTTCATCACACACCAAAGATAGTAATATTGCTAAGAGGGCTTGAACAGGACTAATAAATAGAATCAAAATTGTCAGTATCCATTAAGCATTGGGTTGAATGAAAGAGTAAACCACAAACTAATAGATCTCTATTACATGCAATAAATAGGATGAGATTAATCTTGGAAGACTTCTTGAAGAAAATCAGTTTGGGAATTTTACAAAATAAATCTTACTAATAGTGTTTCATATATATTTCATATATGTGGATATATGGAATATGTATATTTTATATACATATACTATATGTATACAAACTCACACACATACACATATATAAATATAGCACCTGAATGTCTCAAAGTGTCTTCTCAGATATTAAATCAAATAATTCCATCCTTGTGTGATTCTTATTTTTCTACCAATCAGCTTTAGGGGCAATCACAGTAGAATATGATTCCAATTTGGAATTCCAAACCTCTCAGTCCTGTTCCCTTCCTGTGAGTCCTAGGTAGCTCACATACTTTTCTGCTTCTTGAAAGCTGCCTGTATTCTCTGTAATTGCTTTTCCTAGTGCTGCTTCTCCTGCTCTATGCAAGTGGCCTTGCCCTGCTTCCTAGAGTCAGAAGCCATTGCTATTTCAGCATTGAAATGACATGAGCTTTTTACATCTTCTTCCCCGCTTTCAAAAAATTAGCTTTTTCTGGGAATCTGTGAAGTTTCCCAGAGAGTGGCCTGGAAGGGTTTAATAGTGTCCTTGGACCATCACCCTACCCTTCTCAGGGCATCATCACTCCATCCCTAGTCTCTTTTCTTTGGCCGAAAACTTAATTCAATTGTCCTAGAGCTTTTCACCATTTTTACCTTTATATCTAGTGTTAAGGGTTGCCCTAGGGAGAAGGCCCTAAACCCAAGGCCAGGAGTCGACTAAATCAACCCAATTTCAAGGTGGTCATTGCGAACCAAGGGAGCATCTACACCAGTGAAAAGGGGACAGGATACAATTTTGAATGGGCAGATGGAGTTATTATCAGTGTCAATTACATTGCCAGTTTATTCCCAAAACAAGTCAAAGAAGAGCATAATAAACTCAGTGAGGATGAAGACAAGAGTGCCTCCCCCACCTGCCTAACAACATCGAAACCCCAGGAACTCCAGGAGACTCAGGTGAAAGCAGAGCAGGTGGAGCCTAGTGCTCTAACTCAAGAATATGAAGAATAGGGAAAGTCGTGACATGACTATCCTTAACACTAAACTTCTATGGTTTGTAAGTTGAGGATTCTCACAAGGTGTAAGCCTTTCATTGGTTGAAGAAATAAATGGAGTGCCTCGGGAAAGTGGATGCATCCTCCTGAAGCCGAATGGGGTTGTAACAGAGCCAATTCATGGGCCTTTATGAAAGTGAGATTTCTGGGCATCTGGAGTGATAATCTCAAAGTGGTACGTTTGAAAAAAAATTAATGAAGATTCTTTTCTTTCTGCCAGATCTTCAGAGTTATAAGTAGATTTTTTTCCTTCTATTTTGGTTATTTCATTTATTTTTTTATTTTATAAATTTGTAAGTGAAAGATACAGAGCTCTAAAAACAGATATAAATACAAAGAATTTTTCAGTCAAATTATCCCTATTTTTTCTTTTCTTTTTTTAAATCACAATAATGAGTAATAACGTATCTGACTGTTTTTCTCAGACCTCCAATGGTACTCTGAAATGTTTCTGAGCTCTGAAGAGATTCGAGAATTGCTCCCCTGATTTCAAAAATCCTGTAAAGAATTGAATTATACAGACAGAAAGAGCTTTGCCTACAAAGGTGCTCTGGTCATTCCTCACTCCTTCTCCCATTCTAATAGCCTGCCTTTCTCTTTTGCACCCAACATGATTGACTGTGATGACATCCAATTACAGTGTTTCCTTTCAAATGCATTTGGAGCACAGAGAAACAGGTTTCTTCAATTTTCTAATAGAGATGTTACAAAAGCAAGCTTGCCAGAATGCCTCATGACAAAATACAGGATGTAAAGACTGGAAACCATCCTATGTTCTGTTCATTCCCTCATCATAATTATATAAATTATTTCCTGGGGCAGGGAACACCAATCCTTATTTTTAAAGAACACCTTTCCAAATCCATATGTGGACAGATGAAGAAAATATTGTCAGTGGATAACTAACCAGGAGAATCATCAACACAGGTCTGCAGGGCTGTCCTGGGCCCGTGACTCATGTAGATATGCACAGCAAATCTCACCGGCACCTGTACTACACTCACACATCCCAATTAAATGGACCATTGAATGCAATGGTGCCCACTGTACTGACAGTGAAAGTGAGGACCAGGAAGGTGAGTTCATGTATCCAAGGTCATGTAGGCTATTTAGAAAGGAAGCTGAGGGGATTCAGTGTGGGCTATATCCTCATTAGTCAAGTAGACCTTGGATAAGATCACTCTCTGGCCTTTCTCCATAGGAAAGTTGCCACTGAGAAATCTTGTCTACCCCCCTGTACTTCATGCAGCTATTCTACAGTAGAAAAGGACAAGCATGAAGAAAAAGAATAATTTTATGTTCTTTTGTCTGCTGGTCCTTCAAAACAAGCATCAGATATAAAGCTTAAAGATTCAGTCACATCTTTAAGCTTTATATCTGATGCTTGTTTTGACATGACTTCTTAAGCTGTTCATACAATTATTACTGTTATTGTTATTTTGATTTTACATGGGAGGCAAGGAAGCGAGGGTATTTACTACGATGATCAAATGGAGATGTTTGGGTAAGGCCACATTTGTAGTACCATAAACTAGCTTCCCAGTGCCATTTGAAATACTGCCAACTCACTTATCATTAACATTTTCCTTAAGAACAGAGCTTCTATTTTTTCTTCCTGTCAGCTTGCCAAAAAGCATTATATTGCCACAGCCAGCTGCAAGATGGAATGGGATAGAATTGTGCATTAATTGTATTCTGAAGCCAGCCATAAATTCATTGCAGTGAATCTGGATGGGGAGATTAAACAGCATTTAAGAACATTTTCCAAAAATATTCCTAGAGTATAAAATAATGGTTTGTATAGGACAGAACTAAGATGACATAAAATGACTCTGATTTATGTATGTTTCATGTTGAGTCACCAGTCCCCAAGGAAAGGGGAGGATCTTCATTCTGAACAGCTGTTCGCAGAAACTGCTCACAGTGTGTATATACTGGATAACACCATTGCCTGGTGGACTCTGTCGTGAACTGGACTGTTTTAGGGGCACCCAGGGATCATAGCAATTATCAGGTTTGAAGAAAAAAATGATAAGTAGTTGACAAAGAAGAGACTGAGAATGTGAAAGAAAAATTACAAATATTGGAGCCAAGAGTTAAACAAATTTTGGGTGACCATGAAACTTTTTGTCCAAACAGATTTTTTTGAGAGATGAAGGGAGCACTCTATAAATATTATGTCAAGACAGCAGGCATAAACTGGAACTATCCTAGCAAATTAGCAAGTGTGGTCACCCTAAGCACAAACTTCTTTGGCAAAAGAACTTAATACTGCAAAGAAAGTGTATCTATTAGTGGCATGAATTAATGACAGGTCAGAAAGAGATACTGTATTAGTTTTCCAGGGCTACTATAAAAAGTACCGCAGACTGGGTGGCTTCGACAACAAAAACTTATTTTCTCATAGTTCTAGAGGTTAGAAGTATAAGATCAAAGTGTTAGCAGGATTGGTTTCTTCTGTGGCCTCTCTCCTTGAATTGCAGATGGCTATCTTCTCCATGTGTCTTCACAGAGCCTTCTCTTTGTACATGTATGTGTCTAAATTTCATTTTCTCACAAGTACACCAGTCTTACTGAGTAGGATCCACGCTAGTGAACTCATTTTAACTCTTTACAGACCCTATCTGCAAATATATCACATTCTGACCAATTAGAGATTAGGACTTCAACATATGAATTTCGGAGGTTTCAGAGAAGACACAATTCAGCCTATAACAGATACTAATTCCTAAACAAAGATCAAAGTGTATAAAAGCAGTACACACATCTAAGAATGACTGGATTCTTCAAAAGATCAAGAATGCCAGGATATGAAATTCTTAGACTCACCAGCCTCCTGTGGTCACACGCCAGCATAGCAGATGAAGCAGTTTCACAATTAAGAGCTAGAGTGATGTTTGAAGTATTTAATTGATGTGCCACAGGCATTGACAAATCGGCCTGAAAATCAGCCACCACCAAGCTGGATCAAGCAGCTGTGTCCTGGAGGCTGCTTGTTGTATCTGGGGCTAAACCTTTAGTTAAAGGATTATGAGGAAAGCTTGATGATAGTATTAGTCCCAGGGCAAAGGCTAGAGGAATTAAGGCAGCAGGTTACTCTGGTGCTGGAGGAAATAATTATTATTGATCATGTAGAGCTAGTCCCATATTTTAACAACCAGTGCTGCTGTACCCATGTCTGTATATCAGCCTCTGTTAAGAGAAAGGAAATTTGAGTCTTACTACTTATGAGCTTTATAGTTTTGGCTAATAATGCCACCGCTCTAGGCTTTAGATTGCTAATCTCTGTAAAAATTGCATGTTCATTAGGCTCAGGTACTTGAAATTTTGAGGCATTGTCATTGTCATGTTGGCAGTTTTTCTACCAGTTTACTGGCACAAAAACCCCACCTTTCAAGGGCAAGGATGGTATAAATTTCTTTTCATTTATTTTTCCTTTTCTTTTCCTTTCCAGTTGCTCAGAAATTATCTGGAGAGAAATGGATGTCTCTCTCACATAATTAGAGTCTCTATTTTTAACCTTGACACTATGAATTTAGCTTTTGAAAGTAACCTGTTGACATCTTAAAAATTCATTTGAGAATAAAAATCCAGAAAGGTATTTATGGACTAGAAGGGGCTTTCAATCTCACTCAAGCCTGCTTATATGGATGTTTAAAATCCCTTCAACAACAAATTATATACTAACAATTTTTCATGTGTCTGGCTTGAACTGTGCTCAGTTCCCTCGGTTTATTCCTTTTATGATTTGGACATTAGATTCTCCAAATTTGAAAAGAAAAAACAGGTGATAGGCAAAATATTAAAGGCTAACTGTACTGGCTGGGTGGTGGTGAAATTCAGTAACTCCCCAGCTTGGAAGCAGCTCTCCTAAAAAATATTTTTATCGCTACAACTTATGTCCCCCAGAAAATGATAGTTTATTCACCATTTCTACAATAACCTAAAATTTTAAAAAATGAGTATAAGAAATCATTATAAGGAAGTATTTCTGAAGTGCTGGGTTATTGAGTGAAATAGCAGGATTTTGTGCTTTTATAATGTTTAAAATCAAAGCAGAGTCTTTTCCTTGGAAACAGAGGAATGAACAGACAAAGTTAAAAGGTTACATTTAGCTTTGGATGATGAAGATTACAACGTATGAAGACAGTAAAAATCAAGAATTCTGTGTGAGCAAGGAATGGGTGTCAATTTTTAAAACAAAAACAAAGAAAACCTCTCTGACTGCCTTTCCTAGATTTATTGTAAAGTCATTTGCAGGGAATTTGGGGAAGACACAAGAACAAAATGTCATTTTATGCAGTAAATAACTCCATCCATAGTCCAGACATGTATCTCACACCAGCCTGACAGAGGGATTGAGAAACCCACTATGTAAAGAGAGGATTATGTTGTATTGGAGCTAAATCTCAGAAGAAAACATTCCTAGGAGGATCTTCATATGTTGTCTCTAACATGGAGGATAGAAAGAGGGGAAGATAATGACCCCCAACAGTAGAAAGAAAAATGTGACTAGATATGGCAGCTCCAAGAAGATAGATGGGATGTGGAATCCCAAAGTGCTCAGATTCACTTTAGAGTTTACAAGTGATGATTCCCTTTGATTCATGGCTCCAGTTCTTAAGGGCAAAAGAACTTAGTTAGCTAAAGATTGGGATGCAAACAGAAAGAAAGTCTTTTCCAGCTGGGAAAACAAAAGATGTTTGGGATGATGCTGATGAAACCTTTTTTAAAGTGAGAGGTACAGAGAGAGTATAAGGGAAATGCAGCTGGAGCCTTTCCAGTTCAGCTAATGATGCATGGCGCTGCTGACACAGCAGTTCATCCAGCCAGTGCAAGAGAGAGCTGCCTTGGGGACCTGCCCTTTTTCTTAGGGTTGGACCCTAAGAGTCCAGGTCAGGAGAGGTTTGGCCACTTTCTTTACAAGACTTTCTTGTGCTCTAATTTAAATGCTTACCACTGGGACATACTGAACTAAAACTTAGCTTAATTTTTCTCTCTTTATACTTTGCTCCCCTAGAAGATATTTGGTTTCTAAAATCAGAAATCAACAGGGGAGAGGATGTTAGTCTGGGTTATAAAATGAAATTAAATGCCACGATTTTTTCATCCCCTTTTACTAAAATGACTGGTACTTTGCTCATGAGGCTGAAAAAACCCAATCTGGAGGTAAAATACCTGCTTGATGATTATTTACTCATCCCAGAGACCAGAGAACTGTGGTTCTTGGTAATTATATCTATCAAGCTATAAGATTATGCCTGTGTGAGCTGAAATGTAAAATACTGTTCATGGCAACATACTGCATTTTAATCTCTCGTTTTTTCATGTTGTTTCTCCAAACTGAGGCAAGATGACATGTGCCACAAAGTCAGCATCTGTGGTGGTCTTATAATTTATAAATTTGAATTGCAAATGCCACATTACCTTCTCCCCATTATCAATCACTAAGTGACATCTAACCCCTCCTAACATAATTCCCACATAGGAAACTCACTATCTCTGGATGTGTCCACCATCAGACTACAAATTTGACAAAGGCTCTTTTCACGTGACAACATGTTGATATGTTGATATACAAAGGCTATGCTCATCTAAACCCACATTGCAGACACTGCCCTCCTATTTATGATCTGTAAGTACAGCCAAGCTTTTCCCATGCCAACAGTTATATGGAGAAACAATTCAGATGCATTTGTGTTAGGATTCGGGTCTCATTTTGGTGATAAAGCCTTACTTCAGCACAATGTATTGAGTTTAGACATAGGGAAGAATGTCTTATGAAGATTTTTACACATTGGAACAGTTGTTATCATGAGGAGTGGAGTGTGGAGAATGTCCTTCTCTAAATATCATTTTACTAAGTCTAATGTCTAAGTACAGCCACACCTGAGACAAAAGAATGCACTAGTTTTCTCTCCTCCATTCAGTCAGACACTCACCAAACAATGGCAAGATGGTTTTAGAGACTGGTCTATGTCGTGGATCAATAAACTACAGCTCATAGACTAAATTCGTTCCATTTCCTGTTTCTGTAAGGTCCCGTGAGCTAAGAATGTTTTCTACATTTGTTAATGGTTGAAAAAAATCAAAAGAAGAATTTTTAGAATTTTTACTAACTTTATTGGAGAGACATTGGTTAATAAAATTATATAGATTTCAAGAGAATACTTTTATGAACATGAAAATTATAGGAAATTCAAATTTCAATGTTCCTAAATAAGGTTTTCTTAGAAAACAGCCATGCTCATCATTTATGTGTTGTATTTGACTGATTTCACATGATAAGAGGAGAGTTGAGTAGTTCTGACAGAGACCATATGACCTACAAAACCTAAAATATTTTCTGTCTGGCCCTTAATAGAAAGATTTGCTAAGCCTGATGAATATTCTCCCCCTAGTCTTCCTGATCATATTTCCTTAAATTCAATGGTCTCTTTGTTTTCCTGGATTTGTATCTTCAGCTTATTGTTTACAAAGCTTTCTACACAGTGCCATATTGGATTCTCCATAAATGCTTAATGAATGAGTATAACTTATCTCATTATAAAATAAATGGAATGGAATAACAGAAGCTCCATAGGTGAAAAGCCAATGGTACTTCTTGTTACAGACAGTACAGCACAGAGCAGTTTTTCTTGATGAATATGTACAGTTTGCACTAAAATGTCTGCCATCCTCTTTGTGTGATATCTAGTGGTTCTAGACTTCCTGACTTGTAATTACAAAGCAAAATATTCCAATGCCAATAATAAGACCAGCCTCTATACCTTTTAAGTGCAATCTTCTTGATTATAAGCAGCCACTGACTAAAGACATCAATTAGAGAAGGAGATTTCTTAAACCCTGGGGCAAGAGTTTAGTTAAAAACAACTTGGAAAGTGGATTAACTCCTTGACAATCACCCATCCCCAGAACACAGCATTCAAAGCAAAGCCATCATTGAGGTTAGACATTTATATAACTTACAAAGTGATTCTCCTGAAACTAATATAATATTGAATATCAACTGTAATTTAATTTTTTTTAATTTAAAAAAAGCAAAGCCATTCTTTTACACAGTGTTGAAGAAAAGAATCACTCTGTGTTTCTTATTAGATGGCTCTTTCTCCTAAGTACCATCACCCTGTTTAAAAATAATATGGAGAAAATGTGGACAGGGAAGATAGAATTCAGTTTGCTTGTTCCTGTCTCATTATCCTGTTTCAAAAAAACCCAGTCCTGGTTTTAGATCATTTGGTGGCTTCAAAACCCTTTGAAAGATTGCAGACATTAATTGAAGCTATGCCTGCCCATCAGATTCCAAGAGAATGCTGTCACAAACATCTCTTGGGAAGAGCCAAGCATTTCTACACAAAAGCCAATCAGGAATGTCAAGGACAAAACTAGAAAAATTCTAGAAAGGGAACCAAAAATGACTCACCTCTCAACTATAAATATGTACCTTATAGTTTATGTGTATTTTCAAGCATTCAGAATGAGAATATTTGTGTAATCAAATATAAACTAGAGCAATACAACACCCATATGCTTATTCATTAAAGCACTCACTCATTTTTTCTGTCACCTTCTCTTTGAAGCCTTCTTTAATTTATTGGTTTGGACTGAGTCATGGCCTCTTCATTATTCTCACAGCTTTTTCACATTTGGCTTCCTTTCAACTCCTATGCATCGTTATGTACTATTTTAATGACATGCTCTTAGTGGCACACTTCAGCCTCTAGAGGGAGTTCAAGTCCCCGCACCCTGAAGAAAAAGAGTTCTGTAGTGATATATGGGTCAAGAACACAAATTGGACCAAGGCATCTGGGCTGGAGCATTTGGTGGGAGCAGCAATGACATGCAAACTCTTGCTCATGCCTGGAGTGCCCATCAGGACCTCTTCTCCTTTCAGATCTCTCTTTTCCTCTTAGCTTTCTTGGAAAAACCCTTTAAAAATTGCTTCATTTTTCTTTTTCTCTTCCTGCCCATGTACCTGCTCCAATAGTTTAGACAAAAGATCTTTCCACTCAAATGCATTCAAAATTAGAAAATGAGGAAAGAGGACCAGATAGGCATTTTATAAAAGGTTTCAATTAGTAATAAGTGACGAGATAGATACTAAGAGAGTAGTGTTCACAGACTCAAGCCCCAACCTCACCACCAGAGAAAATCCATTATTTGTCAATTCGATTTCCAAAGCCTCCTCTCTGTTCCTAATGAAGGAGCCTTCTTTCTTCTTGGGAACAAGGTGGGTGCAGGTGCAGGAATAGAGACAAGGAGGAGAGAAAGACTATGTTGGCTGGAGCAGAGGCTTGGGAGAAGATACATGAATTAGAGAAATGAATGGGGTAGGTGAAGGGATTCGAAAAAGCATTTCTACGGATCTTCTTTAATGTTCCTTACAGTATAAAGGCTGGAACTCCCTTTTATTTACTCTTGGCTTTGAATTTGTTTCTGAGACTCAACAATGTTCTGAGATTGAACTACATGGGTCTCCAGGTTAACTTGAACTACAAAGAAAATGTTCATTTGTCTGTCCTGTCCCCTTTGCACATTTCCTTTAAGAATAGAAATTGTATGTCTGAGGTACAGGTTTTGGAAGCTTGCCCCATTCATCATGATGAATATCTGGCCTAGTCTTGCAAATTTTCCACTATTTTCTTTGAGATGACATTTTTGTAATTATTAATTGTCTGGAGTTTGTGTTATAAGACATGAATCTAAAGGATTTACCTTAATTCAGTATTCACTTATTCCAATGGCATATTAAGTAATCTTGAATCTCCACATATTTTAAGGGAAAACTAGTGAAGTGAGAAAACTATACCCAGCCTCTGAAACTAATGGCCTATATGACCTTGGACAAGTCCCTTTGCTTTGATAGCCATCACTTTATGCATCTCTGAAACGAGTAGATTAGATGAGGTTCTCTTCCAGAATTAAAATTTGATTATTCTCCGAAAAAAAGTATGACCCTTACTATGCCACTTGACTCTTCCCAACAAATAGTAGTTATTCTAATCCTGCTCTAAAAATTAACTTTCTAGGTTAACAGGGATTGTGATATTAAATTTTAATTGGAAATATTAAAATGATTGCATAATTTTATCTCTGTTCTAAAATATGCATATTTCTTAGTGCTATCCACTGAAAAGACTGACACAGTGACAATCCATTAACAATAAGCATCCCTAGCACCCAGATTAAATGGCCTATAATTCCATTTCCAACAAAGAGAAATAGAAGATAATTGAAGGAATGAACGATTTATAGTTTGAGCATTGTTTTGTGCCAGAAAACAAGAAAATTATCAAAGATTAACTGGGCCATGTCAAAAAGACAACTTGAAGAGCTTCTCACTGACAAAAGAATTCAAAAAGAATAATGACTGCAATGAACTTTAACACATCGAATATACACAATTCCATGAGTTTATGATGCTATTTTACAAAGAAATAACCCTGATTGGTCATCACTCAGATCACTAGAACATTAATTATCTTCTGTAAAACTTTATAAGGGAAAAGAATCAAGCATTTATTTTGCCTTTTCCATACAGATTGCATTTTACAGTAACCAAAGAGATGTTGAGGTAATGTTCTTCTGTATAGAGTAATTCCAGCCAATAAACAAAGAATAATGGAATTAGAGAATCACCATTGTGCCATTTCTATTGAAACATGGAGGTATGTTATTTAGCCTCCATATGTTTTTATATTTTCCAGGTTTTTTTCATATAGTTATCCCCATTGGGGATACCCAATCATTCGATGAAACTGGATAATTGAAGGATCTTGCTAACTTGGCATTACTAAAATTTATACCCATCATAATGTGATGCAGTAGGAAAAGTGCAGCACTATCTATGCAAAATTATGGCCTAAAAAGTTAAAACTGAATCTAATAAGACCCCTAAATCTAATCTAATTTAGCTATAAATTCGTCATATATGGCCTTTATTATGTTGAGGGATGGTCCCTCTATTCCTACTTTGTTGAGAGTTTTTATCATAAATCGATGCCAGAATTTGTCGAGCGCTTTTTCTGCATCTACTGATTAGATCATATGATTTTTATCTTTCACTTTGTTAATGTGATGTATTATGTTAAACGATCTTTTTAATGTATTGCTGAATTTGTTTTGCAATATTTTGAGGATTTTTGCATCAATTTTCATCACGGATAGTGGCCTATTGTTTTGTTTTGTTTTTGTAATGTCTTTGTCTGGTTTGAGAATTAGGTAATGGTGACCTCATAAAAATAATTAAGGAGTCTTCCTTCCTCTTGAATTTTTTGGAATAGTTTGAGAAAAATAAGTGTTAATTTTTCTTTTAACGTTTGGTAAAACACACCAGTGAAGCCATCCAGTCCAGGACTTTTGTTTATGGGGAGTTTTTTGATTATTGATTCGATTTTATTGGTGGTAATCAGTTGGTTTAGATTCTCTTCACTCAGTCTTGGGAGATGGTATGTTTCTAGGAATGTATCCATTTCTTCTATATTGTACAATCTGTTGGCATATAATTTATCACAGTATTTTTTTGTAATTCTTTGTATTTCTGTCGCATCCATAGTTACTTCTCCTCTTTCATTTCTTATTCAATTATTTGGGTCCTCTCTCTTTTTTTTCTGGATGAGTCTGGTTAGGGGTTTGTCAGTTTTGTTTATCCTTTCAAAGAACCAGCTCTTGATTTCATTGATCTTTTGTATCGTTTATCTAGACTCTACTTCCTTTATTTCCACTCTGATCTTTATTATTCCTTCCTTCTACTTATTTTGGGCTTTGTTTGTTGTTCTTTTTCTAGTTCTTTTAAGTGTAAGGTTAGATTGTTTATTTGAGTTTTTTCTTGTTTTTTGAGGTAGGCCTGTTTTGCTATGAATTTCCTCTTAGGACTGCTTTCATTGTGTCCCATAGATTTTGAGTCATTGTGTTTTCATTTTCATTTGTCTCTAGGTATCTTTTGATTTCTTCCTTGATTTCATTGTTAACCCATTCATTGTTTATTAGCACATTATTTAGCCTCCATGTGTTTGTATATTTTCCAGTTTTTTTCTTGTAATTGATTTCTAGTTTTATACCATTGTGGTCAGAAAAGGTGCTTGATATAATTTCAAACTTCTTAAGTTTATTGAGATTTGTTTTGTAGCCTAACATGTGGCCTATCATGGAAAATGCTCCCTGTGCACTTAAGAAGAATATGTATTCTGCTACTTTGGGATGAAATGTTCTAAAAAACATCAATTAAATCCATTTAAGCCTGCTGTTTCCTTGTTGATTTTCTGTTTGGAAAATGTGTCCTTTTTGTTAATGGAGTGTTAAAGTCTTCTACGATGGATGTATTACTGTTGATCTCTCCCCTTATGTTGGTCAATAATTGCTTTATATATGTAGGTGCACTTGTGTTGGGTACATATATATTTATTAGGGTTATATCCTCTTGTTGTATTGATCCCTCTTATTATGTAATGCCTTTGTCTCCTATTATAGCCTTTGTTTTAAGGTTTATTTTGTCTGATATAAGTATTGCTACCCCAGCTTTTTTTCATTTCTATTTGCATGAAATCTCTTTTTCTATCCCTTTACTTTCAGTCTGTGTGTGTCTTTTGATCTGAACTGGGTCTCATAGACAGCATATATATGGGCCTTGTTTTCTTATCTCTTCAGCTAACCTATTTCCTTTGTTTGGAGCATTTAATCCATTTATATGTAAAGTAGTTATTGATACATACACAGTTATTGCCATTATATTTATATTTATGAGTTCTTTTTCCCCGTTCTTTTTACGAAAGTCCCCTTTACATTTCTTGTAATACTGGCTTGTGGGTGATGAATTTCTTAAGCTTTTTCCTGTCTGTGAAGCTTTTTATCTCACTTTCCATTTTAATCAATAGCCTTGCTGGGTGGAGTATTCTTGATTGTAGTTCTTGTTTTTCATTACTTTGCATATTTTTTACTAGTCCCTTCTGGTCTGCAAAGTTTCAGTTGAAAAATCAGCAGAGTATCTTAGGGGGATACCTGTGTAAGTAACTAGCTGACTTTCTCTTGCTGCTTTTAAGATTCTCTCTTTGTCTTTAACCTTCAGCATTTTAATTGCATTTTAATTAAGGTATGTCTTGGTGTGGATCTGTTTGGGTTCCTCTCGTTTGGAATTCTTTGTGCTTCCTGGACTTGTATGTCTATTTCCTTCACCAGATTAGGCAAGTTTTTGTCATTATTTCTTCAAATTGCTTCTCAATCCATTGTTCTCTCTCTTCTTCTTCTGGTATCCCTAGGATGTAGATATTGCTATAGTTAACATTGTCCCACATGTCTCTTAAACTATACTCATTTGTCAAAATTCTTTTTTCTTTTTGCTATTCTGACTGGGTATGATCTTCTATCTTGTCTTCTAACTCATTGATTAAATCTTCTGCTTCATCCAATCTACTGTTGATTTCTTCTAGTGTATTTTTCATTTTGGTTATTGTATTTTCATTTCTGAATAGTTTTCTTTTTTTATGGTTTCTATGTCCTTTGTTATGCTTACTATCTCTCTGTTGAAGTTCTTTATGAGATCATCTATTCTCCTCCTAAGTTCATTGAGCATTTTTATAACCATTGTTTTGAACTCTGTCTCTGGTAGATAGTTTGTCTCCATTTTGCTTAAATTTTTCTTTAGAGTTTTTTCCTGTTGTTTCATTTGTAGCATGTTTCTTTTTTATCATTTTAGTTGCCTCTCTGTGTTCAGTTCTATGTATTAGGAAGATTTGTTGCATCTTCTAGCCTTGGCCAGATGGTCTTAGGTAGTAGGTGTCCTGTGTGGTCCAGTGGTACAGTCTCCTGAATTACCTGTGCCGGGGCTCTGGGTGTGTTTTTTGTATGACTTGTGTGTGTTTTGCTGTAGCTAAGCCTCGATTGCTGTTAGCACATCAGTGGATGGAATTAACTCTCAGCCACCTAACTGTAGATACTGGTCATGCCCACAGGGTATGTGTTACTATGTGGAGGCTGACCCCTCAGAGTGAGATTTGCCCCAGCAGGCTTGTGTACTTGTTGAGGTACCCCTTTGGGTGTACCCCTCATGAGGCTAGTCAGGTGGTCTGTATGTGGTCTGGCACCAGCCTCCAAGTGTGTTGGTTCTGTGGCCCCTTGAGACAGGCTCTTGAGTATGCCTAGGTCAGCCACTGCCTTTGATTACTTGGGACTACCTGACAGGATCTATAAAGTGATCTACAGATGGTTGCTGCCTCTGCTGGATCTAAAGGTAAGTGGGAGAGCCAACTCTGTGAATCAGGGTCAGTTATCCCAGGTACTGAGCCTGGAGAGGTTTAGCAAATGGTGTAGTGCATTTCAAGGCCTGAGGCTGCCTGTCAATTGCCTGTAAAACTCCACAGCTGGACGAGCCTTTGGGTGGTACACAAGTAGGGTGGTGTGGGAATCCAGGGAGTAACCAGAGTATAGTGAGCAGATTTCCCCCAGCCACTGCAGTGTCAGTTTTCATGCCAGGGCTCTCTCTGTGGCTTCTTATAAAAGTCTTAAATCTCAGCAAGGCCAGCCATTGCCTGCCTTGGGCCTGAAAATGCCTGAGATCTGTTCAAGAACTACTGTAGCTCGGGGCAGGGTTTGTGGCCCACTAACGAAAGTCTCTCCCAGGATGCACAGGCCTTGTGCAGGCTGCATAAGCCAAGGTCTGTTGCCTGTGTGGAATAGGCAACCTTGAGAAGAAGCAGGGTGAGGCAGCTGCCTGGCAACTGGTCCACCTTGGGCAATTTGTGTGTTGAATAGGGCAGGGTCTCAGGGAGACACTGAGCCATCAGGCCAATACAGCATCAGATTAGCTGCCAGTGTTGAGTCTGCAGGCTCCCACAAAAGTCACAGATCACAGCAAGGCCTGCTGCCTTCTGTGTGGGGCCCACTGACCCTGCAATTTGCCCAAGAGATACTGCAGCTTGAGCAGGTAGCAATGGCCCACCACCAAATGTCTCCTCCAAAATGTGTATGCCAAAGGCAATTTGTAGGTTGAGTGGGGTGGGCAGATCTCATCGGGCCAATGAAACTTCAGAAATGGCCATGCAGGTAGAGGGCTCAATACAAGCACAATGGCACTCATCTGCAGACTGCCCTGGAGAAGGGCTCAACAAAAAACAATGGCGGCTGCCCCTCCAGTCCTCGCTCCAGCGCCACCAACTCAATCTTTACCAATGTATCTCTTGCACCATAAGAGCTGCCAGACTTTTGCCAGTGCCCAGGGTGCATATCTATGGGCAAGTGAGTCTGTGTGTGAGCCCTTTAAGAAGGCATTTCAGTTTCCCTTAATCTCACCTGGACAACCAGTCTCCACTGAATTTTACAGTCAGATTTTGTGGAAAATCCCCTTTCCAGGGTTGGGATTCTAGGCTGGGAGCACTTCTGTGGAACTAGTACCCCACTCTCCTATAGGGGGCTCTCTGCAGCCGAGCTCTCTTTCCCGTTGCTCCACCGCCACCTGTGGGTGCAAGGTCAGCCCATTTCACATCTCCACCCCTTCTACTGGTCTCAATGTGGTTTTTTATATCCTCAGATGTGTTTTATCAGCTAGATCTCAGGTGGTTCTTCACATTGATTATTTTATAGTTTGGTTGTAATTTTAGTGTGGTCCTCAGAGGAGGTGAACTCCACTTTTACCTAGTTCGCCATCTTCTAACACAATTTTGTGAAATTTTTCATTTAATATTTTTGGACCATGGTTGACCGAAGTAACTGAAACCATGGAAAGCGAAACTGTGGATGAGGTGTACTACCATATTATAACAAAAGATACTCTTATTACTCTTGCCACTTAGGAAATTATAAGAGTTTGAACGGCTCTGGTGAGGAGCTGGGGATGAACATTAAAATACGTCTTTCCTATTATATCACACTATCAGAGTGCTGATAAAAAAGTGAGGTCAATACCCTGGGTGTGCCAGGCTCCGGGTACACGCCTTGAGCATGTGGGAGGAGATGCCTCACCTTCAGAGATCCAGTTCTTAAAAAGGAAAATGGCAACATCCATAGGTCAGGGACGGAAGTGGAAGAAGGGGGATTAAAGATGGAGGAAAAAAGTAAAATCAAATAACAGCTATAGTTTAAATGAATTTACACCAATTCTTTGTATACTTCCTTTGTATTTTCTCTTGTATCAATCAGTACCTTTCCAGCACCATAATCTTGACCCTAATAGCCCTCTAGATAGTGCCTTCATTGACTTAATTTTAACTCCTCCTCTAAACCAACTAATTTTTAAGAATAAATTTGGCTTTAAATTGATCATAGTGACTTGAATAAATAGAGGTTTAATTTTTTTACATAAGAAATTTACAAGTAAGCAATTGCCAGTTTTGATTTGATTTAACAGACAAGGTTAGAACTGACATCTATGTTTTGTTTCTCTGGAATTTTCCATATGATAGCAAAATGGCTACTACAGTTACATCTATAACATCCATAAACAAGACAGGAAGAATGAGTAGGGATATGGTCAGGTACAACTTCTATCAAAACAAAAAAATTCCCAGGAATTTTCCCAGTAGGTTACCTCTTATTTCTTCTCATTGGCAGATCTGGAAGGAGGTTAGGAATGTGGGTCAGGATTGTGTTAACTGGCTTAGTCAATCATGATCCAACTCCTAGAGATGGGCATGGAGCAGTTGTGAACAAAATTAGGATTCGTTTAGTAATAAAGAAAAGAGAAATAATATTTAGGTAAGTAATTAACACATATGAAACAACTGTCCAGATTCATCTTCTTAAAACATCAATTTCATCCGTTCCTCTTTTTCACTCTTGCTCAAAAAAATTTCAATGGTCCTTGCCTAGAGCAAACTTTCCAAGAGGGTTCTCTGGAATGCTAGTATTGAAAGACACTCCTCTCACAAAGACCAATATAATTACTGCGAGAGTTGAATGTTAAACACACCAAGAATAGAAACTATTGCTGACCCCTGGTAAGGTACTACCCCTTGAGGAGATAAACAATCACTTGGTGACAAGTTGATTACTTCATAACTCCTTCCACCTTCATAAGGAAAAAATGTTTTATCTTGACAGAGATGGACACTTGTTTTTGGTCTGGGTTTGCCTTTTCTGCCTGCCTTGCTTCAGCAAGCACCACTCTCCAAGAATCTCACAGAGTGACATGGGGGCTTTCATAAGTTTTTTTGGACTAAGGTGTCTACTCTATAACAAAAGAGGGATAGCAGTGGGCACATGACAATGAGATTCCTGGCTCCACCATATATGACACCATCCAGAAGCTACTAACATTGAAATGGCCTCTTGAAGAGACAGCTAAGGCTTCTCTTGGAGATGACTCTGCAGTGATGGGGTACCATCCTTAAAGATGTGGTATGTATCTTAAATCAATTATCATCGTATGGTATTATGCCCCCAATAGGAAGAATACATAGTTCTGAGAACCAAGACGTGCAAGGAGTCACCCAGCTGACCAACACTTCCAGTGACTTATTTGAGGAATTTGTGTTTCTCATCTCCCCAACTTTAGGTTATATGAGTCAGAAGTCCTGGGTCCTGAAAGAGAGATGCTTCTATCAGGGAATACAATAAGAGTTCCACTGAACCTAAAACTAGGGCTGCCACCTGATGCCTTTTAGTTACTTGTGGCAGTTGACCGGCAGGTGCAGAAAGGAATCACTGCATGAGCAAGAGTAATTAATCCTAATTACCATGTGGAGGTATGACTGCTGCTACCAAATGGAGACAGGGAGAAATATGCTAGGCACTCATGATCTAGCATGTCCGTCCTAATACTCCCATTCCAGGCTTTCATTCTAAATGGTCAAATAGAGTAACTGAGCCATGATAAGAGGATGAGACCCCAAACAGAGGCTCAGACCCATTCATCTCACCCTAGCCCCCATCAAGCCATTTAGACTAGCAGAAGTTCTAGTCAAGAGGTAAGGATAATATAGATGGAGAGAATTTGTGAGAATCAGCTACAGCCTTAGGATCAACTACAGTAGCCACTAACCACTAATCCTCCTCTTATAAGCTTTACCATAAAATATGACAACCAGAATCTGGAGGAGATTGTGCCGGGATGGAGAGAACTTAGTGTGAAAGGCAAGCAGATATGAGCAGAACTAGGGGTGGAATGAGGTGAATGCTGTTGGAGCCCCAGCGGATCCTCTTCACCAGGCTGATGTCCCCAGTCCCTCATTGCTGCATGTTGGTTGGTATCTGCCCCCTTCTCTAGAGAATTGCCTTGGGCCAAGTGATAACAGCCTTACCAGGAACTTATGACCACTTTTACTGACTTCCTTCCCCTGCCCTAACTTGCTTACCTCATTCTTCATATTTTGAGAGCACTTCCTCCAAAAACTCATCTGCTCATGAGCCTCCATTTTAGATTCTTCTTCTAGGAAATGTGATCAAAGATACCATTTGTTTGGGGTTAAATTGTGTCCCCCTAAAAGACATGGCCAAGTCCTAACTCTTGATACCAGCGAATGTGATCTTATTTGGAAATGTAATCAAGTCAAATGAGGTCATAGTGAATTAGAATGGGCCCTAATCCAATGACTTGTGTCCTTATAAGAGGAGACACACAGAAATAGACAGCCACATACACAGAGAAGACCACTGTGTCATGTTGGCAGCAGAAATTGGACTTAGGCTGCCACAAGTAACCACCACAGATTATCTGCAATCACCAGAAGCTGGAAAAGGTAATGAAGGCTACTCCCTTAGAGCTTTCAGAGACAGCATGAACTAATCTTAAGCCACCCAATTTGTGGTATTTTATTACAACAATCATGGGAAACAAACACACTGTCATGGAAGGTCCAACTTGAATTTCAACTCCTCAGTCAATTGTGTCCTACTGACACCTCTGTCTCCTTGGATTATACATAGCACACATTTTCCCCTCCATTCACTGTCACTTGCTATGCACTGCTTAGCATCACACATTTTCACTTTTCTTGAGTGCTAGACTCTTAGTTCCTGGAGAGCAGAGACCAGGAATAATACACTAATTTCCCAGTTTAAGGAGTCTCTTTAGTTCATATTATCTCTTCAATAGAAAACTTGGAAGCATGTTTTTGTGGATTCTTATTTTAGCTAATACTCCCTGTGCATAAAAATAGAAAAAAAGAAAGTTGAAAATCACTAAAAATAAACAGATTTTTTGTTTTGTTTTGTATTATGAAAGGTTCTGTTTTCTTTATGAGTTGGACCACTTTGACTCAGAGAGGAAAATTTAAAGTAATGACATAGCTAGGGGGATAGACTGAAAAAAAAGTACCATGAGCTAGTAAAAATACTGACATGAATCGAATATTTTTAAAAATTGTCATTTGTTAACCTTTTTGCTGAAAAAAACCCTGATACTATTTGATTCTCTGAGTTCATCTCATTTTTAAGACTAATGCTCTTAAATTCCTCTGAAAGCTAAAGCATAACTAAAATAAATATAGGTGAGTGGAAAGGGGTCATTTATAAATTTAACAGAAATATAGAAACATGCTGGTCTCAGTTTCAAGCTCTTTGATTTCAGCACCCAAGATCATGTATTAATTAAGGAGACATTCACGTTCTGACCCACCCATTGCTTGTTATTGTTATTAATTCACATCTAGAAAGTTTCCTTTGAGAACATGTGCCCTATAGAATGTCAGTGATCTATCAGGACCATATTTCTACAACCATCTTTTCTGATTAGACTGTTCTAAGAGGGTAGTGAAAAGGAGGTGACAAGAAAAGTACTGTTAGTCCTTAGAGCAAGACATAATAATATAAATAAAAATATCTCGTTCTTGGGAATCATGTTGGAAATGTTGCCTTAGCATACATTCTTCAAAAACAATTTGTAGGGTTGAATTTCACTAGTCAACACAGATAACTACAAATCTTTTAAATTTAACATTTTATCCTAGTAAACTAAAAAAACTTCTTAAAAAAATTAAATGTAATTTTTTTTTCTTCTAAGTCCCTAAAGGAAAGATGGAAATAATTCAACAGTAAACCACTTGGATAACTTTAAATGGAGTGAGATAAGTCATTGTCAGAGTTAGCCATTGATCTAAAATAAAACAAATGATGAGCAGGATAAAGGCAAGATTACTTACTGATATATCCAACTTAACATACATAAAAGAATTAAAAATAAGAAATCTCTTACTGAGTATTCTAGAAGATTTTTTCCATTAAGGCTTTTTTGTTGCTTTTTTTTTTCTTTTTCTGAAAATACGTCAAAATGATAGCAGAATGAAGGTACTGTTCTTCTGTCTTATATTCAAAATATTCAAATGTAAAATGGGATCAAAAAAGAGCTCCAGTTTGAGAAGTTAAAGAATACAAGAATGTTTAGAGTATCCAATGTCATTCTACAAAAACCTTTTCTTTCTTCATGAGGGCCTTTGATACTCTGCTCTGGAAAACCAGTACACAGTATTGTACAATTTGATAATGTGTGCTTACTGTTCTGTGAGAAGTTGGCAGGAAAAGCAAACGAAATAAATAATTCTTGTAGTTTTAAGTCCATTGCAAGTAGAATTTTTCCTTTGTCATCTCAGTACCCATCATTTTTCTGAGACTGAATTTCATTTGCACCCATACTGGTTGAGAAAACTTCATCATGTTCTATCAGCTCACCTAACTGTGACAATCTCAAGATCTTAATAGCCAGACCACCAAATAGGAAATAGTTGTGCAGATCAAGTTTTGGAAGCTATCAGTCCACAAGTCTTGCTTAACAGGAATATATTCCAGAGTCTATCTAACATTTATCATTATGACATATGAATTTAAGATACAAGTATTTTGTTTATGTCTTTCTATATAAGACAGATAATAAGATACATATTAGGAAAATTAATTCATTTGCATTTATCTACTTATTTATTTATTTGCATTTGTTTCTTTCTTAAATATCATTCATTTCTTCAACTAACACAAGTCAGGAATTCTGCTAAGTGATGAAAATATAAAGATGAATAAGACTTTGTATCTCCCTTCAAAGAGCTCATAGATAAGTCTATAGGCAACCACAAAGATATAATGTGATTTACAAAGATGCAACCACTTCCAAATAGGCCAACCAGCTTCACTCAAGTGGTAAAAAACATTTAGGGCCCTTCGGAATCACTGGAACAGTTAGCTCTGATCTCAGATAGGTCGACAAAACAAATCCCCACTCAGCTGGGAATTTGTTCTATGTAATTTTCTAAATTCTTGAAAGCCAAGTTATTCAATTTCTTCTTTATTCGCATTCCAATAGCAGGTAACTTTGAGTTTGCTCTGCCCCAAACCCCTCTTTCAAGAGTTGGTATTTCCAGTCGCTTTAAGTAGTTTTTTGGTTTTTGTTGTTTTTTTTTTTCAATGCTGAGGAGAGGTGGGAGGGCAGGATTGCCTCTCTTTAAGAAATTTTACTTGCTAGTGAGTAGGGCCACTCATTGCCACTCACAGCTACATGAGTCTTTTATAGGGCAAGAGAATGAAAAAAGGCTCTAGCTAGCTTTACCCCCTCGTTTATTGCTATTCTATTATCTCCACACTCCCTGATCCTCAGTTCCTAGCCTCTGAGTTCTTTGACTCTCACAATAGATCAGTTACTCTGCTTGTTTCCACCTCCTCATTCTGACTGTGGATGACTATATATCACAATCTCCATGTTATTCTGACATTTATAACCCTATGACCTTTATAGTTTACTGCCACTTTCCTTGGACCAGATACCTGCCTTTCTCTCAGGGTGAATGAATAGTATAGTGGACAGACAAAGGCTTTGGAGACCATCAGGACTGGGTTTACCTCTTGGCTATGGCATTTATTTGCTGTGTGACTGAGCAAAACCAAACCTCTCTAAGCCTTGATTTCAGATATCATTACTTTACAAGGTTTTTGTAAGGATTAAATGGTATGACAATCATAAAGCAGGTACAGTAAAACTTATAAACAGGAGCTATTTGTATGATTATTTGTATGCACTCTCTGCTTATAGTCAGGGTTGAACATGCTCACTTACGGTGAAATGAATCCATCCAATAGCAGTGTGTCAAGAACCATGCAGAATTCTGAGACTACAATGTGAGATATACAAGATCCCCATCCTGAAGGAATTCACAGAACTTTCAGAAAGAAAAGTATATAAACAGATTATGATGGTACTAAGTAATCATACCATAGTAGAAATAAAGATACAGTGCTTTAGGGATACAGAGGATAAGAAAACTCCCCAGCATGCAGCTCACCAGAGAGGAATAAACCATGTTAAGACAGAAGTCCAAAAAAGGGAATTGTACATATAATTTTGCTGACTCTAGGCACCAGAATCTTGATAAGAGAAATTCAATTAGCATTTTTATCAACAGCAAACTATAAAGGTACATAGTACCTAGTGGGTTTAGTCAGAAAAACAGAACTCACTATAGACATTTCAAGCAGGAAGATTTTAGTGCAGGGAATTGAGTACTTGCTACCGGAATGGCAAAAAGAAGATCAGAGAAGGCCATTGCTAGATCTCAGGGCTGCTGCTGGCTTTGCAGGAACTCCAAGAAACTGCAGGCAATAATTATAGCACCAGGATAGATATTTGACAGGAAATGTCTTTGGGGTTACCACAAAATCTCACCTCAGCCAAAGCCTGGGCATCTGCTTACTGCTACCAGAAGTACAATATGTGACTTCTGCTCATGTTTAGCCTTTCAAATCTCATGTAAGTTCCTGTATTTCTTTATGCTTTGACATCTTGAGGCCTTGCTGACCCAAGAGAGGCTGCCCTTCTCAGAATTAGCTAATTCCTAGAGATAGCAAATAAACCAGTGACTGCCCCTTTCATATGTAAACCAACTGATCCAGAACCCATATCCCCCAACCACCTTCTTTATCAACGGTTCTCACAATCTGGACCACTATCCCTCTGCCCTAACTGCCCTAGAGCCAGGTACTGGACAGCTAAGGACTGTTCCTAAGCCCCAGAGCCCACTAAAATTACTCAAACTAGCCAATCCTAAACCTGCTTGTAATATCCCTCTGTTTCTTCCCATGGAAACCACAATAACGGCTCTTGCTCACTTTTCTTCCAACTCCCTCTGCCTCCTGACTGTCCTGGTGCTTTCCTGTGTGATCCACTATGGCATAGCATGCCTCTTTCTCTTGGGATCTGTAAGTATAATAAACTATCTTTTTAATGGCAGTCATCTTCTGATCTGTTGGCCTCACCATATTGGAAAAAAAATTTTAACCCCTACATTTTAATATAATGTCTCTCATTGAAAAATCTTATAATTTGCTGGTAGGAATTTTGGAATGTTATTTTCAGGCTTCCAACCACTACACTAGAGGGGAGAACCTGGAAAGAGAATAGTGCTGAGTTCCTGAGAGACAACCCAGCATACTGGGTCATGATGGGTGATAACCCTCACCTAGTGTGGCTAAAGGAATAGTTCTAGTATGGTCTGGCTTACTTGATCTGAGCAGGGTTCACTACAATATACTTTATCACCCTTGCTACTAATTTTTAAAAAGTTTTTAAACTTTGATTACTCATTGCTCAAAGTCAGCCTTTAAATACTCATTGGTGACCTCATTGGAGGCTTTGTTGGCTTACATTGTGTCCTGCACACTGCTTGCTACACATATCAGTTGTTAACCAAACTGCTTGTACAGTGAGCCAGCCCCATAATGACCATCACATACTTTCTCTCTCTTGCCTCACTTGTGTCATGTGTGCTGTAGCAATGAGAGAGAAATTTGGAAATCTTTTTGGCAGGAAAAGGCACTTCCCGCTTAGTGTATGAGCTGGATCCCCAGTAACACAACTGAAATTTCTTATGCGATATCTTTAAACCTTCCCCCACCCCAATAGAGGATCCAGGGCTTTAGTATTTAGTCACCTCCTAGAGCTTGGAGAGTCCTGACTCTGGCATAGAAAACACCACAGCTGGATAGATTTTAAACTCAAACATAGAGGTTAACCACCAGCTTACTGAGAACTATGACTATGGAAGAGTATTTTAAAACCTCTTTTGACCTCCAGCTTGGATTTCAGATAAAATTGATTCCCCTATTCCTGGACACTATAACAATCCCTGTAAACACTGTTAAGCACACTGCAGGGAGCAATAGTTCAGAAAAAGCTTAAGACATTTTTTAATTAATTCACTCAAGAAATACTTACTGTTTTCTCTTCTCCTTCTTTTCCTTTTCAGAACAATTCATTCTTACAGCCATTTTATGGGCCAAGCAACATTGGCATCCTCACCAGGGTGGAGAGAGTGGAGAAACCCAGACCATAACCAGTGAGGAGGGTGACCAAATTGGGAGTAGGTGGAGAGGTGACTGCAGTGGGAGATATTGGAGTCCATGTAGGGTGAGGAGAGCGTCAGCTAAGGAGGATGTTCTGCATAGGGTGACATGCCTTGAGTAGGAGAAAAAGGTGTCCCCACAGAGTAGTGGCCTGCATGCTATGTGGGAGCCATGAAGGGGAATGGCAGCATGAATGCCAGGAGGTGCAACCTGGGGTGGGATGTCAAAGCCTGAGTGGGATAAGGATGGCATCTACTAGACTGACATGTAGTACCCAAACCCAAGTGGAGTAAGAAGATCATCTGTTCCGGGAGGGGGAGGCATTGGCGATGGGATGTATCTTACATGAGGGGAATTGGTCAAATTATATTAAGGATAATAGGTGTTGGATTTGTTACAGTTGACAAAGGAGTTACGTATATGAGAAGGAAGAAAACTAGACTGAACCCTACGAATTTTGGATTAGAACTGGAGATCTCAGTGCGAATTCACAGTCTTTATCTGGACATAAGTCTTTAAAATCAGTTGGATAAAATATCTAGGAGCATAACTGGTGATTCATACAATGTTTACAAGAAACTATTAAACTGTCTTCCAAAGTTGCCATACCGTTTTGCATCTTCATAATCAAGAAGTGAGAATTCCTATTGCTTCACATCTTTGCCAGCAATTGGTATTATTGGCTTTTGGATTTTTGCTGTTCTAATAGGTATATAGTAGAATTTTGCTTTTTGGATTTTTAATTTGTATTTCTCTAATGACAAATGATTTGTGGCATATTTAATATGTTTATTTGCTATCTACATTTTTTTTTTTAGTTAGGTGTCTATTCGTTGCTCATTTTTTAATGGATTGTTTGTTGTTTAAAATTGTCTGTGAATTTAAGAAGAAAGGAAGGAAGAAAGGAAGGAAAGAAGGAAGGNAGAAGAGAGAGAAGAGAAGAGAAGAGAAGAGAAGAGACGAGAAGAAAAAGAAAGAAAGGAAGGAAGGAAGAAAAGAAAAGAAAGAGAAGTGGGGAGGGAGAGAAAAATGAAAGAAAAGATTTACTGTGCATGTGTTATGCTTAAGTACAGTTCTAGTCACTTGAAGAATATTGGGGAACAAAATAAGCCTGCCTTTATGGGGATTTTATTCTAGTGGTGACAGAAGAAGAAAAGCAAGAAAAACTAATTCAATTAAAAAGAAACATACCAAAGAACAGAAAAGAGTGAAAGGGATGCTGAGGGTGAGTGCAAGTAGCAGTATAAACATTTGTGGTCAGGCAAGGCTTATGATAAGGCAATATTTAAATAAAGACTTGAAGATGAATGAGGCAAAAAGTATCTACACAAGAGATTTGGAGGCAGAGGAAAACTTGAACAAAGATTCTAAAGCAAGAATATCCCTAGAACTTTTGAGGAAAAGGAACAGGACCAAAGCAACTGGAAACCAGTGAATGAGGAGGAGGGAGTAGAGATGAGGTCAAAGAGGTCTAGAGTTTGCAGATCATGACAGGACTTTGGGCCATGGTAGGGACTTTGCCTTTTATCTGAGTAGAATAATGAAGCACTGTGGAGTTTTGAGTAGAGGGGTGACATAATCTGACTTAAATTCTAATAGAATGATAATGGGTGATATGTTAGATATAGATTGTAATGGAACAAGGTTAGAGCAGAGCAACTTGTTAGAAGGCTATGGTGATAGTCCAAGCAAGAGAGGACAGATGGTAGAAGTGGAGGCAGTGAGAATCAGTCAGATTCTGGAGTATTTTGAAGTACCTCCAGCATGATTTCCTAATAGATTGGATATTATATATGAGAGAAAGAGGAATCAAGATTGAAGATTTTAGGCCTGAACAACTATCAAGATACACTTGTCATCACTTGAGATGGAGACAGCCATATAAGGAACAGCGTGCGGAAAGAGAATCACAGGTTTGATTCTAGATGTATTATTGTGAGGTGCCTATTGACCATTCATATGGAGTTGTTGAGCAAGCAGGTGCAGTGGGGTTAAGGAATTTGGAGTTCAGAGAGATTTGGGATGAAGATACAAAATTAGTAGTCATCAGCATTTTGATGACCTTTAAAGCCATTGAGGCTGATGAACCACCAAAAGAATGGGTGTATACAGAAAAGAGGACCAAAGACTAAGCTATGTTATTTCATTAGTGAACTTGACAATAACAGTTTGGGAGAGTCATGGAAACAAACCTAGATTTATGTAGATCTTAGAGAAAATGGAAGGAAAGAAATAGATAACAGTAAATATAGAAAATTCTTTTGAGGAGTTCTGCTGATGGAATGAAAAAAATGAACTGGTAGGTGGTAAGAAAAGTGAAGTCGAAGAAGTGTATCTTTTAGAATAAGAGAACTAATAGTGAGTTTGATTTTGGAAAGGAGTGATCTAATAATGAGTGAAAAAAAAATTGAATGATGGTGCAAGTAAGAGAGGAAGAATTGCTGGAGTGCTACCCTTCAGTAGGTGATGTGGGGTGAGAGCAAAGATACAAAGAGAGAGGAACTGGTTTTATACGAAGGAATAGAATTCTGATCTACAGTTGCAGCAGAAAGGCAGAATATATCAATTGTATGGGTGCAGACACTGATGGTAGAATGGTAGGTGTGGTGGTGGGGTTCTAGGAATATTTTCCCATGATTGCTCCAATTTTCCCAGGGACATTGTAGGCAAAGTCAATCTTTGCATACAAACACTTTTAATTATGTCATACTCGTTTTCATATGGACTACAACTTTGAGACTTGAGAAGTGAGAATGCTTTCTAACAAGGGATGACATTTAGCTGAATGTGGGGATGGAAGTAAGGTGAATGGGTACAAAAATACTCCATATAAAAGCATGGAAGTCTAATAGAACACTGATAAAATAATTTCCTGCAACCACAGCATAAAGCGCATGTTTGGACAAAGATGAGAGAGGAGGCTGGAATGGTATTTAGGTCCAAATCATGTGATAGTTTGTATGTATTTCAATATTTAACAGATGACTTAAATAGAAGAGTAGAAAAATAACAATTGCACTTTATAAGATAATTTGTTGGCCTTGTAAAAAACAAATTCCACTGAAGAGACAGGTTCAAGTCAGCAAAATAGGTTAAGAAAATATTGCAATTATGCAAATAGAACTTGGTGAAAGCATAAAGACATCAAAAGAGAGGCACTAAAAGAGAATTAGCTAATATATATGCAGAAAAATAAAAGTGACTTGGTAGTTCTTTGAATGTGAAAGGAAAGAAGGAATCATCCAGGATATGAAGTTACCTAACTTAGGTTACTGGGTGAATGGTGAAAACATTGACTATGGTTGATAAGGTTGGGAATACATTTGGAAGAGAAAGTTGGGAATAAGGAGGGAAAAAATAGTTTGCTTTTAAACAGTTAACCTCAAAATACTTTCACAAGAAGAGTCAATTTCATAGAATAGAGTTGGGCTAGAGATTTAGATGTGAGAGACACAAATATATATCTGAGATCACTCAGAAGAGATTATAGAATCAAATGTAAAGTACAAGAGGAATACTAACATTTAAGAGGAAGAGATATCAAAAAGGAACAAAAGAAGAATGGCCAGAGGGGAAAGAGAAGAACCAAATAAGCTGATGTCAGGGAACTCAAGGAAAAGAGTTTTAAAAATTGGAGATTGTAGGGAAAAAGGAACTCTCATATACTGCTGATGGGAATGTAAATTGGTATAGCCAATACAGAAAACAATATAGAGATTCTTCAAAAAATTAAGAATAGAATTATCATATGACTCAGCAATCTCTTTCCTGGGTATCTACCCAAAAGATTTGAAAACATTTATCTGTAAAAATATATACACCCCTATGTTCATAGCAGCATTATCACAGTGGCCAAGAAATGGAAACAACCAGTGCCCTTCGATAGATGATTGGATAAAGAAGATATGGTACATATATACTATGGAATATTACTCAGCCATAAAAAAGTGAAATACTGCCATTTACAAGAACAGGATGGATCTCATGCTAAGAGAAATAAGCCAGTCAGAAAAAGTTGAGAATCATATGATTTCACTTCTGTGGGGAATATAAAACTGAAAGCAATAAATAAACAAGACAAACAAAAACTCATAGACACAGACAATAGTTTAATTGTTAGCTTTTCTAGGGATAAAGGAATAATGTACTGAATTCTGAGGTAGGAAATAATTCAGCTAAAATAGGTTGGTTTGGTGGAAGAGGATGGGAGCCTAGAGCCTTCTCTAGAGCTCATAGCATCACATCATTTTTCACTACGTGGTGGCTCCTCCGGTTTCAAATATAACCAGACAATGAATTTTTTTACTGTGTGTTGGCTCTGCTTACAATGATTTCTATCTGTTTATGGTTTTGTAGCCAAAAAGACCAAAATGTGGTCAGACTCCTTTCCATGTTGGGCGCATGTGCATGCTGATGTGTGCTTGGCAGAGGCATTCCTGATTTGCACAGCCTGTTGCAGTTTGTCTCTTATGTTCATAATCAGCCTGTGGGTTTTGCTCAAAAATAGATATCTCATTTCTTGGAATTGCATTCCAAGACCACTTTTCTGAGCTACATTTATTCTCAACATCAAAGGTGATTCTTAGTGTTTTACAGTTTTGAAAACACTTTCACATTTAATATATTTAATTCAACCTTTGCAATAATCCTATGAGATAATGAGTCAGTAGTTAATATTGTTCACATTTTATGTATGATAAAACCAAGGCTCAAAGAAATAACATAACTTACTGAAATTTGCAATTAATATTTGAAAACATAATGAGAATAATTAATAGTTCTATTGAATTTACCGTGAGCTAGCACTGTTATATGTAGTCTATATATTAATTTAGACTATATTTCACTCTTTACAATAGTCCTACAAGGGAGGTGCTATTATTACTCCATTTTATAGATGCTGAAACTCAGGCAAAGAAAGGATAAATAACTTGTCAAAGCTAATAAGTGGTAGAAGAGAGATTTGAACTCAAGTAGTCAGGTTTCCAAACCACCTATGCTAGTCTTGAACCTCACTTCCAATTAAACCATGGCATTATCTATATTGTGTGGTCCTAGGCTTAATGTAGCAATAAAGTACTTCCTCTAGCACTTGCTGCTTGAATTAACCCACTTGGCTTCATTCCTCAAAAGTCCCTTCAAATTACACTTTTCCATTTTCCATACATATTGAGTCCAAGGGAAGTGTAATGAGATAGACAATGTAAACTATATTATAATATCTAAGTTTTAAGACTCTTTTTCTTCCATCTAATGTTCTGTACTACTCAAGGAACTCAAAGTTGCTTGAGATACTAGATTTGAAATCTGAGGTGGTTCCACAGCTCAGCCATGTATGTAATATATGAGTCTCTCTCTGTCTGTCTGTCTGTCTCTGTCTGTGTCTCTCTCTATCTCTCTGTCTCTGTCTGTCTGTCTGTCTCTGTCTCTGTCTGTCTGTCTGCCTATCTCTCGCTCTCCGCACACAGCATTCACCATGTTGTAAATACTCACTCCAACCACAGCTTATTTCAAGCTGCTAATGTGATATTAACCAGCTTGCAAAATTCCCGAAAATTTAATAATGAGTTCTAATTCTATGTAACATACTTAAAACTCCTGGCAACAATCTTGTAAGGACAATTATGTTTATTAGCCTCAGTTTACAGATGAGAAGACTGAGGCATTGAGAGGTTAAGTAACTTGCCCAAGATCAAACAGTTTGCCAAGTGACAAAGTCAGGATTTGAGTACAGTTCCTAAGCCCTTGCTCTTATCTGATTCACTGTTTTTCCAGCTTCTCAAACATGACCTGAGCCTTTCAGCTTCATCTTCAGTGTCTCTAGGAAAAGAGGAAAGAAATCAATTGCTTTTAAAGTTCCTTGACTAGTCAGTCAGCCTCACATCCCTCCATTCCATTTTACATACTACTAACACAATTCTCTTTCTAAAGAAAAGAGTTGAACATATCATTCCCTTGCTCAAATACTTTCAAATAGTTTGCTGCTACAGATAGGATAAAATACAAACTCCCACTCGTGTCCTCCATGGTCGGCTCTAAGTATCTTTTCTAGTGTTCATTACAACTCCCTTGAAAGTTTTGTCTGCTTCAGTTACACCAAATTAGTTGTAATTTCTCAAACAGTCCACACACTTTCTTAGCTCTAGGCACATGCTAATCTAGCTTCAAAGGCCTACCATCTTTCAAGGTTCTGTACAAATGCCACTTTCCTCTGAGGTCTTCCCACATACCTCCAGTTGGAATAAATTTATTTTCTGTTTCCCCATTGTTCCACTATATTTGAATTGTACTACCTCATTATAGCACTTACGACAATCTGTTTTTTATTGTAGTTATATTCTGTAGTGTAGAAGATATGTCTGTCTCTCCTATTATTGAATGAGTCTTTGAAGGCAGGGGCCATGATCCATTCCTCTTTATGTCTCACCCACAGAATCCAGGACAGTGTCTTGCTAAATAGCAGGAGCTGAATGAATGTAAATTTTATTGCTAGATTGTATCAATGAAAATCTGACCTTGGTGTAAACTGAATATTACTCTCCTTTTTCCACTTCCTGGTCATTCCCTGAGGACAGGAGTGCCAACCTGCTCAGTCTACCAGGGGAGCAACAGGACACCTCGTCTTATAGCCACAGGAGATGCAGTATTGAGACAGCAACGAATGAACTGGGGAGGTCCTGTATCAATCCTCTCTTGGCCCTGTCCTCCTCCACTCACCTGGCATGGTGATGATTCTTTCCACCACAATTTTCCCCTGATCACTGACACAGTCACGTCTACCACTGCAAATCCATCCTAGCAGGTGGGGTCTTTCACTTCATGGACACAGAACCCAAAACATCTTGTTCCCTTCCCACTGTTTTTGTCTCTGCTGTTTCATTTTTAGGTCTTCAGAAAACCAACAGAGCCACCTGTCAACTCTCCTAAGTTAGCTGTCCCATTACCTCAGAGTTACTGTGGGTTCAGTTCCAGACCACCACAATAAAGCAAATATCACAATAAAGAAAGTCACATGAATCTTTTGGTTTCTCAATGTACATAAAAGTTATGTTTATACTATACTGTAATCTATTAAGTGCACAATGACATTATGTCTAAAAAACAATGTATATAGCTTAATTAAAAATACTTTATTACTAAAAAAATGCTAACTATCCTCTGAGCCTTCAGCAAGTCATAATCTTTTTGCTGGTGGAAGGTCTTGCCTCAATGATGATGGCTGCTGACTGATCAGGGTGGTGGTTGCTGAAGGTTGGTGGTAGCTGTGGCGATTTCTTAAAACGAAATAACGATGAAGTTTACTTTCTCAATTGACTCTTCCTTACATAGACGATATCTCTGTAGCATGTGATACTCTTTGATACCATTTTACTCACAGTAGAACTTCTTTCAGAATTGGAGTAAATCTCAAAGCCTATCACTGCTTTACCAACTAAGTTTATGTAATATTTAAAATCTTTTGATGTCATTTCAACAGTCTTCATAGCACCTTCACCAGGAGTAGACTCCATCTCAAGAAACCACTTTCTTTGCTCATTCATAAGAAGCACTTCTCATTCGTTTAAGTTTGTCATGAGATCGCAGCAATTCAGTCACATCTTCAGGCTCCACTTCTAATTCTAATTCTCTTGCTATTTCCACCACATCTGTGGTTACTTCCTCCACCAAACTTTTGAACACCTCAAAGTCACCTATGAGAATTGAAATCAACATCTTTCAAACTTCTACTAATGTTGAGATTTTGGCCTCTTCCCGTGAATTACAAATGTTCTCAATGGCATCTAGAATGATGAATCCTTTCCAGGTTTCAATTAACTTTGCCCAGGTCCATCAGAAGACTCATTATTTAAGGCAGCGATAGCCTCACAAAATGTATTTCTTAAATAACAAGACTTCAAGGTTGAAATTATTCCTTGATCTATAGGCTGCAGAATAGATGTTATGTTAGCAGACATGAATATAACATTAATCTCATTGTACTTCTCAGAGCTCTTGGGTGACCAGATACATTGTCAGTGAGTAGTCATATTTTGAAAGGAATCTTTTTTCTAAGCAGTAGATACCAACAGTGGGCTTAAAACATTCAGTACACCATGATTAAAGAGATGTGCTATCATCCAGGCTTTGTAATTCCCTTGTTAGAGCACATGCAGAGTACATGTAGCATACTTCTTAAGGGATCTAGAATTTTCAGAATGGTAAGTGAGCATAGACTTCGATTTAAGGTCAGCAGCTGCATTAGCCCCTGAAAAAAAAGAGGCAGCCATCCTTTGAAGCTTTGAAATCAATCAGGGACTTTTCCTCTTTAGATGTGAAAGTTCTGGATGGCATCTTCTTCCAATATAAGACTATTCTGTCTACATTGGAAATCTGTGATTTAGTGTAGCCACCTTGATTAATTATCTTAGCTGGATCTTCTGGAAAACTTGCTGCAGCTTTTACATCAGCACTTGCTGCTTCGCCTTATACTTTTATCTTATGGAGATGGCTTCTTTCCTTAAACCTCATGAACCAACTCTGCTAGCTGCACACTTTTTTTCTGCAACTTCCTCCCCTCTCTCAGTATTCACAGTATTGAAGAGAATTAGGGCCTTGCTATGGATTAGGCTTTGGCCTGGGGGAATGTTGTGTCTGGTTTGAACTTCTATCCAGACCACTAAAACTTTCTCCATATCAGCAATAAGGCTGTTTTGCTTTCTACTTACTCATGTATTCACAGGAGGAGCACCCTTAATTTCTTTCGAGAAGTTTTCTTTTGTATTTGCAACTTTGCTTATTGTTCGTCACAAGAGACCTAGCTGTTGGCCTATCTTGGCTTTTGATGTGGCTTCCTCACCAAGCTTCATCATTTCTAGCTTTTGATTTAAAGTGAGAGATGTTGACTCCTCCTTTCACTTGAACACTTAGAGACCCTTGTAGGATTACTAATTGGCCTAATTTCAATTGTTTTGTGTCCCAAGGAATAGGGAGACCAGAGAAGAGGGAAAGAGATGGGGAAATGGTGAGTCAGTGGAGTAGTCAGAACACAGACATTTATGGATTAAGTTTGCCATCTTTATGGGCTTTGTTCATGGCACCCCCAAACAATTATAATAGTAACAAAAGATCACTAATTACGGATCTTCATAACAAAATAATAATGATGAAAACTTTTAAAATATTGCTAGATTTATCAGAACATGACACAGAGACACAAAGTGAGCAAACGCTATTGGAAACATGTCACCAATAGACTTGCTTGACACTGCGTTGCCATGAAACTTCAATTTCCTGTGAAGTGCAATAAAGTGAAGAACAATAAAACAAGGTATGCCTGTATCTTGAAAATCTATACTGCCTAACCCCACAGCAAGATGAATAGAGTTGATTGAGCGCCTTCTAGGACTCTCAGGTGTGCTCCAGGTAAATTTTTGGTACTCTTCTAAATAGAGTAAAAAAAATGAAAACATCTACTTTATTATATATCAATCCAATCCGAATCAGGGGTCACCCTGCCTTAATACAGGGCAGGGCATCTCAACAGCAACCCTATTGGCATTTGGGACTGGCTAAGTCTTTGTTATAGAGGCTATCCTATTCATTTCAGGATATTTATCAGCATTCCTGCCATGTACCCACTAGATGCCAGTAGCAATCCCCATCTCCTGAGTTGCCACATATAAAAATATATCCACATTTTGTCAAGTGCCCTTAAGTGGCAAAATCTTTCCATTTAAGAACCACTGATATAAGTAACCCCTGTTGGGCTAAGATTCCATTGGTCTCAGCTCTAGGAATCCAATTAGCAGCCCACGATCAGCTTGTTGTATTTGGAGTTAGTATTCCTGGCTTCAGTCCCTGGCTTGTGGATATTTCTGGATGCAGTCTCCAGGGTGGGTGTCTGGATAGGTATCATCTGTGACCTCGGTCGTGATTTCCAGATAGAACACAAGGTGAGAGAGATATGTTTCCAAAAGACCTTTTGTTCGGATTGTGTACTATTCCTTTGAGAATTCTCTTGCTTCTGAATCTAGCACCCAAACCCAGGGCCCAGAAATTGGGGGAGAAAAAGGAAGGGGGAAATAAAGTCAATCCCAAGCCTCTTTATTCTAATTGGCATGCATTTCTTTGTAGAGAATAGATTTGGAAAGATCTCATTTTATAGAATATTGCCCTAAAATCAAGCTATATAAGGCATCCTCTTCGGCTGCTTTATGAAAAGTGTCAAGGCAACTTGGGAGAGGGAGAATATATAGAAGTATGTTTAAAACCTTCTATTGTCAAATTTCCATTCTTCTCCAAAACACACACGTACATACATCCCTTTCTACCCAGATTCTTCTTACTTCCTTTGAAAGGCTTAATGTAAATATTTCTAAATGAAGATAAAATATCTTGTCAATTAACATTAGAAATTGTTCACAAATCTCCCAATAACTTGCTTTTCTGTAAAATGCAGCAGTACAAGTTTATATTATATTGGTATTCAGAATGTTTCTTTATGAAGCTTTTTTCTTGGTGTTAAATGGCCTAAAGTACCATATGTTTCTTAATAAAAAGCCATGTTAAAACCTACATTAATAAACTGAACTCAAAGAAAAGCTGCCCCAAGACGACTCTAACCAATCCTTTTTATAGGCTTGCCAACAATTTCAAGATTGTTTTAATGAAAAAAATTTATGTTCCTGTCTTTGAGAACCACGGCATGCCAGTTTTCCCCTGCTTGCCCCCTCCCCACCCCCAGTCCAGCCAATTCTCCAGTATCCTTCAGAAGGGCTCACTCATACCTTGGCAAGCTGTTCACTGGAAGGGCTCAGCTGTCTGGAAGCCTCTGCACACACACATGGCCAAACAGCCACTACCAAGTCCATGCCTGCTTCTATTCCCAGGTATCACATTGCCACTTCCATGGCCATTCTGTCCTCTCCTGGGACTCCACTGTGCAGGGTAAGCAGCAGAGCCTGCATGGCCCAATGACTTTAAAAAGGAAAATTGCTTGGAGCCCAGCCTAAGGGGCCATGAGCATGTTCATAGATTTAATGTTTCTCAGTATGTCAGAAGAGAAAGAACGTGGCCTTTAGAACAACATTTATCATGTGATATCATAATTGCTTATTTATTTGCTGGTCTCAGCTACCAGATGATAAATTCCTTGTAAATGAGAATGTATTTTGTTGGTCATCTATGGTACTTTTAACACAATGCCTGGTTTATCAATAGGCCTTCAATCTATGTAGCTTGAAATTTGATTGCATTCAAATTACAGTTTGGTCACATACTGGCTACAAATTACATAATATTTGTTGATTAAATTAATGAAAAGAATATGTTAAGTAAATGCTATATGTACTTAATAACATAAAACATGATAGAAGTCACTCAGTAAATGATGCTACCTTTATTTTTATTATATTTTAATTACATTTTTACTATTATTAATGCTAGCTGCGAACCTCAGGTTTTTTCTATCCATAAAGCAAGCTTTCTTCCTAGGTTCCTGTGAAGATTAAGAGGCCCATAGTAGGTGCTCAATACAGAATGATTCTTCTAGTTCTCCTTTCATAGCAGAAATAATGACCATTTTGCTTTCTACCACCTACTAAACACAAAAATGCCACAGCTCCCCCTTGCTCAACACATTACATAATACGGCCATAATCCTTCAAAGGAAAGGCGTGATTCCCCTGCAGCCTCCCCCTCCCTATCCTTAGAGCATATAAAAGGAGGGATCCTGGCTTGGAAGAAATACTAGCTAAATTTGTAGCTAATATCTACTAATTATATGCTCATCATCTTTCTTTTGTACCTTTTTTTTTTTATTGTTTTCTTCTGTATCAATATATTTATTTTTGAGAACTGCTACTTTGTCTCCACAAAACTAAGGAGAATAAAAAAGGCCTGTTAACTATTTGTGGTTGTCCAAAGACAGCAAAACATTGGTCAAGACTTGGTATGGTAGTGGTGAAAATTGAAAGAGACACTGGACTATGGTTGAGCATGGCATCTCTTCCTACCTGGAGTTTTTTTCCTTGATGAGCTATGGATTTGTTTGTTTGTTTGTTTGTTTTTATCTCTTGGAAGATTTTGTATTTTCGGTATTTTTAAACATTTCCTTCTCCTACAAATTGTCATGTGAAGAAAATAAAAACAGACCACTTCTTAGGTGACCACAGGAACAGAGGCAGGACAGTGGAGAGCAGTCATATAGATGAAATTCTGAGCCCTTGCAAGAATTGCAACATTCCAGCAATTAGAATGTTGTAATGAAAAGGAGAAGCTGACTAGAAAGCGGTGAGATCATCATCCCCTGGAAATGTCCAAGCAGAGATTTGGATAACCTAATCAGAGATACCACAGAAAAAATTCTCGTTTGGAGTAGGGAATTTAACTTGATGACATGTCACAAAACAGAAGATTCTTTGCTCCCCACAAGGTTAATTTAAACCTGTTCTTATTTCTGACCTTACACATCTATTCAAGCAGGATGAACCTACTTACTTTCTTCTATAATTAGGCTTAATAAGCCCAACATTAACTTCGTTTGTATCCTGGCTGATGCCATCTGGCAAGAATGGAAGATGCCTTTCGGTCAAGACTTCTTTATGGCTGAGGCCTTACAGTTGTTATCCTAGCCCCCTTGTTTGTCTAGCCAAGTTTACTTTTTTTTTAATCATCAGACTAGTTTTCCCCCTCTCTGGTTTTCATCCACATGAAAAGGTTCTGACCCTTGACTTCTTTTGACTCTTGGTCGCTGCACATGCCCTGAATTTTGCTTGTCTGCTTGGTGTCTGCATTTCTGCTTTGCCTTGATCTTAATTTATATTTACACCCAATTCCTAACTACCTGCAAATTTACTATGATAATTAAGTGATTGAGTTATGGATTAGCATGGGTTCGAATTCTTATTCTTGCCAACTGGCACACTTTGGACAAGTTACTTTTTAGTCTTTAAGACTTTGGTTTTCTCAGCTTTTAAATGGAAATAATTATAGTATCTACATGGCAGGTAAGAAGAGGGTGGTTAGCACACAGTCTATGCCCAATAAATGTTACTACAATTATTATTTTACAAAGACTCTGATTCAGGCTGTACTCTCAGGTCCCAGCTTCTTAATAGTTTCGATGCTTGAAACCACCAATTACCCCAATACAAAACAAAATCTTAATTTAGACTTCCCTTTCTTAATAGAATAGATATGTTTCAGCTAAGTTGGCTATAAACACGTTTCCATAAGGTAAGTCTTGCTTGTCCATTAAATTTCATTATAAAATTGAGAACCCAATTCTCTCAAAAATCCTTTTGGACTCTGAATATAAAAAAATGAACTTCAGAATTCATGAATTTTTTAAAATAAAAAATAATGGTGAGATATTATCCATATTCAAAACATTTGTAAAATCATACACTGTTTGCAGTTATAATAGGAACAAGACAGCAAGAACAAGAAGCATGGAACCCCCAAATTCCATCCATCTGTGATGTACATACGATCCTTTAGAATAAATGTGTGACTAAATACATGAATTTGTGAGTTATAAACCTATCCAGCAAAGTGAGATCATTTGTCAGTGTTGCAAAATCACTACTCACTACTATGTTTAGCATTATTATTCCATCTCGGGACAGCCAACTTAAAGAGAACCAGATATCATATGGGTTCAGAAAAGAAGTCCATGGAAATGTTTTTGATGAAACAGGCACAGTGCATTCTTGTTAGTCATTGGCTGTTTCCTGAATATGTCCATCACTCTAAAATTCGCCAGACTCCTGGAAGCAGGACTTGAACCAAACCTAACTCCAAACCAAAATTCAAACAGAACTGAACCCAAATGTTAATGTTTCACTAAACCATGAACTGAACCAACTTTCCTGGAGGAAGAAGGGGAAAAAAACTACCAGAGCAATTTGATTTGAAGCCAAAACTATATGTTTTATAAAACTATTGAACTGGAACAAAACCAAATCAAAATATACCATGAACTGAATTTAAACTAAACAAATAAATTTTTATTTTTTTCAATTTGAATTGCTGGCTACAAATAAGACTTACTTTAATGAATGTGATATTTATTTCAATATACATATAGTTTATCTTGGGCAATTTTTTTCCATATCAATTTCCTCCTTTATACAAAGGAAATAATGATCCCTAACTTCTTTACTAGAGTTACTGTAAGTATTCAATGAAATAATAAGCAAGCACTTCCATCATCATCATCATCATCATCATCATCATCATCACTATCCATCGTCATCATCAGATTTACGTTGTGTTTAGCACGCAAGGGGTCAATTTTTAGTTTTAAGTCCTCCAATATATTCACTGGCCACCAGAGGGCAGCAAAAAGGTAGAAACCCTTACTAGAACTGACTGTAGAACTTATAAGAACTAGCACTGAGGGCTTACTATGTGCCAAACTCTGTTCTAAATACCTTGCATATATTAACACACTTAATCCTTACAACAGTGCCATGAGTTGGGTTTTGTTATTATTCCTAGGGCGAAGATGAGGAAACTGAAGCAAATAGAGGGAAGAAATTTGTTCAAGATCACCCAAATAACAGGTGGCATAGTCAGAATTTGAACCCACGCAATCTGGCTACAGAGCCCTCACTCTTAACATACCACTATATACTGCCATTCGATATTCATTTCAAAGGATGCTAACCTGAGAGAGGTTCAGATCCTGGCCTTATTCAAAGGCACGAATGGAACTGCAACCCAGAATGACCTTATAAAGTCTGTCTACAGTTCAGAACCAGAGTAGAGAAAGTCAAAACTTAAGGCAGAGAGTATGATGTGGTCAACAGTAGTGTTAGGGACTAATTCAGGCACAAGCATCAACCAAGTAAACAGGAGACTATTCAGAAAGAGGGAAGAAGATGAGATTCAGGAATAAAGTAGGAAAATGAGAAGGACAATTGCCTTTGACAAAAAAAATAGTTATTCTCATGGTGGCTGAGTCCAACTGACTCATCCTTCTGAAGCTTCAGTATGTCTTAAGTTTTAAAAAGCCAGTACTAACAAGAAAACAAGGAGCTAACTCTGTTCCATTTTCACAGTAATTTCGATCTCAAGGGGTTTTATTTAGTTTATTTTTTAAAATGAAAAACAAAACAACAAATATATCGTTCTCATCACAGCCACACCTCTCAAAATAACAGTCCATACTAAATTTCTAAGTTCTTCAGTTCCCACACTCTTCCCAAGACACTTCAGTCAAACTTCTGCCTGCACCACTTCACTGAGACTGACCTCACCAAGGTCACCAGTCCTCTGCCAAATGTCACATTCAATAGCTACTTGTCATCTTTCCAGATGCGCCTACCTGTGGCTTTTGACATTGTCAGCTACTCTTTCCATCATGTAAGTCTCCTCCCCTTTGATTTGAAATGCCTTGTTTGACCATCCTCGATCCCGGACCTACCACGGCTTTTCTGAATACCATTTTGTAGTCAGCTTACTTGCTCCTGTTTTCCACCATCTTTTGTCAAAAACAATGTGATAGCTTTTAACTGGTCTCCTTACCTCCATTCTGGACACTCCAGTTCTATCCTCAACATTGATGAAGAGAGAGTAACTCAAAATATTACTCTTGTCATAATTCTCCCTTCCTTCAAACCATTCATGGCTCCTGTTTCTCTATTAGAAAAACTATGTAGCATGGCATTCAAGAGTCCTCTTGACTTCTTGACTACTTTTCCATGTGGTTCTGGCAAATCCTCTACACATGCCCTCTGTCTACTCATAGCTCCTCAAAAGTCATTCAAATTCCCATAGCTTCCCATGACTCTTTTCCTTTTGTTCTCCAAAATACAACTCAATCATCTCCTGCCTCTTCTACAGGCTTTCCTGAAATCCTTCTTCTAGACAGAGATGCCATTTTCCCCCACAATATTCCCATGCACATGAGCCACTGGATGATTGTAGCTCATTTATGCCATGGGTCTCCTGTGCCACACTATGCTCTACTTGGGTGAGGGACCATGTGAGATTTATCCTGATATTCCTAGCACTTACCACAGAGAGGCACTTAACATATATCTAAGGAATTAATGGAATTTCTTAAGAGAAAAGAAATCAATGGGAATGGTGGAACTGAGATACAATGACTGGTGGGTTAGTGCTCAAAACTGGCAAGTGATTTGGAACTGGAATCCTGATTTTGAGTATATCTCATCATTTCTTAAAGAGCTGAAGGACAAAGGCAATGCTGAAAGCTGCAAATTATAAGTTAAATGAGAGTCAGTATATTGATTTTATTTATTTTTTATCAATGAGAGAGCAACAAAAATGTTAATGGGAACCAGCAAGTCCATGCTGAACAGTAGGTCCCATCCAAGTGGGTCTGCAGGCCCAGAGAGCAGCCTGCAGAACTGGCTTTTCTCTCCATGTATCACTCTGTGGAACAAGTCCTAACAGTTCAACATAGAGCATAAAATGCGCTCTCTGGGTAACAGGGCACTTAGCATATTTGACTAAAATCATGTGGACCAGAGTTTTTTGTTTGCTTGTCTTGCCCAAAGGAAAATATGTTCACCCTGCCTCAATTCTGCCCCCTAATTTAAAAGTAATTTATAGCCTGAGAAAATTTCTGTATGCACCTTCCCCATTTGTTTAATAAAACTTCAGAGAAACATCACCATTGCTCTTATCTGTTATTCTAGCAGAGAAGTAGGTCACAGCCAGAAGAGGCAGTGACTGCAAAAAAATGCCCTCGTGGTAGCCACTCACCTGCTGAGGCCATTTTTATTTTTTGCCTTGACTCTAAGGGCCGTGACAATGTGAGAAGCATGAATTTTCAGTTCTTCTCCACTCTGTTCTCTGACCATGAAATGAGAAAGGGAATAGAGTAGAGCAAGTTTCTATTCTATTACTGTAAATCAACAGTGTGGGTTATTTCATTCTTTCCCTCTGGATTTACCTTCAGTTCCCAGTGTAGCATGATGATTACACACATGGCCTTTGCATTCAACATTCTGGGTACAACTCCTAGCTCTTCAACTTATTAGCCATGTGACTTTCAGACAAGTTATTTAACCCCTTGGGTCCTCAGTGCTCTCAATTGTAACATGGGGATAATAATAACTTCCTCAGAGAGTTGTTCTAATGAGAAAATACCTATAAAATGCTTGGCATCAAGCCTGAATCAGCACTTTGTAAATGTGAGCTGTTATGACTCTCAGTTTAAATTCTTGGAAATTGGATTGGCTTTCATGAAGGTCCAGATCAATCCAAGCTCAGTGTGCCTTTATATCTGGCCTAAAATCATTTGGAAACCTCAGGATGACTGCCATGACAGTATGGCAGCTATCTATGGCTGAAAGTAATCGCTCTTGCAATCACAAATGATTTTTGCTACTGTTAGTATCACTGAGCCAACATTGATCTGTATGAGAAAGCTGGATCACTCTGAGTTTATTCATATATAAGCCAATCTATCAACAAAATTCCAAATGTCCTGTCTTCTGTGTGATGAGATAACAAACAAGTTGATATGATAGGCCAGGCATCGAGTCTGGAATTCTGCAACCAGCTGTGTCTTGCATGCCAAACATCAGATCAAAGTGAAAAAGAAATCATGAGAGAATTGAGCCAACTTGTCATGTGCATGACTAAACACAATTTGATTTTCAGATTTTAGATCAAGTTCTCAGGACTAACCACAGGAAAACTTCTTTATGAAGATACCATTTCCACAGCCACTCTCTTAGGCATAATTTCCTTTCTGTAGATACAAAATAGACTGGTCAATAGAGAGACGCCAGTGGAGAAGAGGATGGCAGAAGAGTTAATAAAAGAGCCTTGGACAGCTTCCCAAATTTCACAACTGTAACTCTTTTAATCACCAAAAGTAAGTGCTGAAAAACCACTGCATGGCCACTTTCACTAATATAGATCACCTAAAATGAAATGAAGAATGTATTTCAACAACCAAGACAATAACAAATCTAAGTCCAGATTCAATACCAGTGTGACATACATAGATGGTATATCAGTAAGGATTTATGCAGAGAAGCAGAGCCACAGGCTATACATATATATTCACATGTACACATGCACTATTTGTGTGTGCATATGTACATAAACAGATAGCCTGTGGTTCTGCTTCTCTGAGCGAATCTTGACTGATATATACACTAGGGTGTGTGTGTGTGTGTGTGTACGTGCGTGTGTGTGTAAGAAAGATGAATGTAATGTGAGGGAAGAATCCACAAGCATCAGCTAGAGTCCCACAAAGACAGACTGAAACCTAGATCAGTTCTTATTGCCTCTGACTTTAGTGGTATGGACAGCTGGGGCCCTTCATCATGGAACTAAACAGATACACCTGGCCGAAGAGGTGGAAAATCGGAAGTGGAATCCAGAGAAAGGTGAAGTAGTTGCAGGTCTAGCTACTACCTCACACCAATGAGGTGAGTCAACAAACACATGATGAGTTACAGAATGGCTACTGCCTCGCTTCTATCCACCAAATCCCCCACATCCTCCTGTGTCCTGCCCTTGCTGGAAACATATAGGAAAAGAAATTTGGGGAAACGTAATTTAGCCTAGTCAAGTTGATACTTAATGAAGCTACAACAGAGAGATATTAGACCTCCCTGCTTCTGATTTCTGAGTAACGCCTCTTTGGGGAATGCCTTTTCCAATGTAGAATGGTTTAAAAGTTCATAGAATAAACACTCTTTCTTTACCTCATTATATTATTCACAAACTAAAAATGATATACTTTCAAAAGTAATTTGGATATTAAGAAGTCTCAGTTGAATTCTCAAGGTCTAAGACAGCCTGTTTTAAAGGTTATAGAAGTTAATTATGTCAAGAAGACCCCCACTTCTGTCCTACATACACTGGCATGTGTATGCAGGCACACACACACACACACAGAGACACAAATCTCTAGTCCATAAACATCATTTCACAAGTTGAATTTTCATATATTTTTAATATTCAGTAAATGTCGGATTTGGGCAGAAATGTGAACTTAGAGTGCTTGTCCTCACTGTCCACTCTGAGCACTGATGGCCTTGAGATCACTTTGCCTGATACCCAGTCATCTGGAAAACATCAAACCTGGACTGCTCAGCTCCTCTTTAAATTTATGTATGTCTCTTACTTTTACAATGACTGTGGTGTATTGGGGTGGTAGAGGTGTACATTACCATTTTAACCAACACTTTAAAATAGAAAAAAATGTCGGCAGCAATCGCATAGCAATATTAAATATTTTTTTCATTATATTTTCTAATAACTCCCAAGCACTGGTAACCATAAAAGACTTCATAATGTGTTTATTGAGACCAGTAATCAGTGCAGGATGGAATTTTCAATATAACATGGGCAGGTTTTCTATGAAAGTGGCACAGGGAACTCTGCTCCATTGCTGGAATAAAAACGTGACTCCCTCTTTAGGGCACTGAGGTAGTAAAACACAAGAGAACTTCCTAATGGAAATGAGACTATTCTCATTAAATTAAATTAGACCATTTAATGTGGGTGAAAGTGATTTAAAATTCACACACCTCCTGCAAATATGTTCTTGATTTACTTTTTAAAGAGTAAAATGGGTTTAGTAAATATTGCCAGGTATAATAAATCATAAAACATTTAACACCGATTTGTCAAATGTAGTTTACATGAACTAGCACTTAGTGTTATTTATGCCAGACTGAATGAAATGGTTGCTGTGTTAGGAGGGTTTTCAGCCAGTCAGGAAACATATAGTGAGCAAAACATTGTGCTGGGTGGTATGTTGGTTATGGAAAATTACACGATACTACATTGTCACCAAAGTGCTTACAGTCTGGATGGGGTACTCAATCAACAATACAAGGCTGGATATGAGAAGGGTTCGTCCAAAACAGCTCACTTTCAGTTAAACAAACCAATTAAGACCACCATTTCTTATTTGATTCCATCCAGCACTCCCACCTGGCCATCATCAAGAAAGTTCCAGCCCTCTAGAACAGTTAACCTGAACCTCCGCCTATCCTGAACGTATCTCATACTATCTTGCACTCTGTTTCTAAAACTTTTGTTTTCAGTGCACGATCTCTTGATTGGATGTCTTCACAATCTCTTCTGGGACTAGCCCTTGGTTCCACAACTCAAATATGATGGCTACTTATTACTTAGATATGTATAACTTAAGCCTCTCTGTGTAACATCCTGATACAATTCAGTTCATAACCTTGAATTCTACCCTCATATAAGCTTATTTGGTTAATGTCATTACCTGCTCTGCCCCTGCTTGAACAGTTGTATAGATTCATGAAGGTGCTATAGGAATTTATATTGATTTCATCAAAAGTTAAGGTAGGTCATAGATGGAAAGCTGGGGAATTTGATCAAGAAGTCTATTCCTCTAGCATGCTCATCAACTGAATTTCTAGAATAAGAGAGGCCTTTGCCAGGAGAACAGACCACATTCAAGTGCTTTCTAAAGTCATAAAAACTATCTTCGTACGTAGCATCAGAACCAGCTTCTCTTAAGGAGAACAGGATTTCAACTACCAATGCCAAAATACCCTGATATACTCCCTCACTTCCATTATTTCATCATGAGTAAGACACGTACTCTGTTTCATCTGTTACTCTGTGTTCGAAAACTCAAAACTGATCCAGAGAAGACTTTATGGTACGGGTCTAAATTCCGGGGGGGAAGGAGTTGAGTTAGAAGGAGGAGAGGTCAAGTATGGCTGTAAAGTTTGATTTGGTATACTTACACTCAGGAGATGCAAAAGGAAATGTATCCCTTTACATAGAAAAAAATGGAGATTAAGAATTTGGGCCACAGCAGGTTATTAAATCATTTGTCTTGTCAATGTTGTATAGCTTTTAATGGGCATCAAGACTTTTAACAAGTATTCTTTAATTATGACAGCCAGTCAGCATCTGGTTGAAAGGATTTAGGGCTTAAGGTAATTTTCCACTGGAGCTATACTTAACAATTCTGATTTGTGGGACAAAGAGACACAAGAACTCTGAGAGTGGGAGGAAAGGTACAGAAAAAGAAATGGTTGGAAAAGAAGCTCCAGAATCCAAACCAAAAGAAGTCTATTTCCCAAGAGAGTTCTGGTTTTCTGTATTAAATGAGTATGTCACCAACCACCAAACCTTTGCTCAGCTATATATTTGATTTGTTTTCCTCTGATGGCAAATGTGTAAATGTTCAAACTTACAGCCATTTTATAGGGTTCTTTTATCTCTAAAATTACAGATTTCTACAGGAAACGACATTAAGACCAAGCCTTTGTTATGACCTAGTCAGACTTTCCTTTGTGGTTTAGTATTGAGGGGTACCAAGTTCTGACCTCAATGAAAATCATGCTGCAGCAGACACTTCTGGTGCCTGTGCCACAATTTAGCTCAACTTTGACTTCAGCTGAAGCTCTAAACAGTGAATATCTTCAATTCCCTTTGCACTACCAGCATCCTCCTCAAGAATGTGCCTGGTTTCTTTTCACATTTGAACTCCAGGATTTTCTCCACACCAAGGGAGTTTGATTGGTATAGGAGCGAACACAGACTGAGATTACAGAAAAGTTAATGTTCCCAGGGAAAACCAACATCTGATTCTTTTAATATGCAGTTCTTATACTTCTTAGATAAATACCCAGAAGTGGAATCACTGAGTCATATGGTAGTCCTATTTTTAATTTTTTGAGGAACCCCCATACTGTTTTCTATAGTGGCTGCACCAATTTGCAATCCCACCAACAGTGCACAAGGATTTCCGTTTCCCCACATCCTTGCCAGCACTTGTTGTTTGTTGATTTATTGATGACAGCCATTCTGACAAGGTGATATTTCACTGAGGTTTTAATTCGCAGTTATCTGATGATTAGTGATGTTGAGCATCTTCTCGTAGTCTATTGGCCATCTATATGTCCTCTTTGGAGAAATACCTCTTCAGGTCTTCTGCTCATTTTTAAATAGGATTGTTAGCTTTTTGTGTTTTGAGTTGTATGAGTTCTTTATAAATTAACCCCTTATCGATGTTTCATTGGCAAATATCTTCTCCCATTTAGTAGGTTGTCTTTTCATTTTGTTGACGGTTTTATTTGCTGTGCAAAAATTAGTTTGATGGAGTCCCATTTGTTCATGTTTTCTTTTGTTTTCCTTGACCAAAGAGGTATATCAGAAAAAAAAATATTACTAAGAGCTATGTCAGAGAGTTTACTGCCTATTTTTTCTTCTAGGAGTTTTATGATTTGGGGTCTTACATTGAAGTCTTTAATTCGTTTTGAATTTATTATTGTATATGATGTAAGAAGGTGGTCCAGTTTCATTTTTTACATGTATATGCCAGTTTTCCCTACAGCATTTATTAAATAAACTGTCTACTCCATTGTGCATCCTTACCTCTTTTGTCATACATTAAATGACCATATGCTTTATTCTGGGCTTTCTATTTTGTGCCATTGATCCATGCATCTGTTTTTATGCCAATATCATAGTTTTGAATACTATAGCCTTGCAATATAGTTTGATATCGGGTATTGTGATATCTTTGTTCTTTCTCAAGATTGCTGTGGTTATTCGGGGTCTATTATAGTTCCACATAAATTTTTGGATTATTTGTCCTACTTCTATGAAAAATGCCATCGATATTTTGATAAGAATTGAATTCAATTGAATTTATAGTTTGTTTTGGGTAGTATTAATATTTAATGATGTTAATTCTTCCTATCCTTGAGCATGGTATATGCTTCCATTTATTTGTATCCTCTTCCATTTCTTTCTTCATGTCTTATTATTATTCATGTACAGGTCTTTTATCTTCTTGGTGAAATTTATTCTTAGGTATTTTTGATGCAATTACAAATGACATTATTTACTTAATTTCTCTTTTTGATAGTTTGTTAATCAGTATATAAAAAGGCAACTGATTTCTGAATATTAATTTTGTATCCTGCCACTTTACTGAATTTAGCAGTTCTAACAGTTTTTTTGAGGCATCTTTTGGGTTCTCTCTATAAAGTATCATGTCATCTGTAAATAATGACAGTTTTTCTTCTTTTTTTTTTTTCCAACTTGGATACCTTTTATTTCTCTTTCCTGTCTGAGTACTATAGCTAGGACTTCCAATACTTTGTTGAAGAGAAGTGGTGAAATTGGGCATCCTGTTTTCATTCCTGATCTTTAGGAAAACGCTTTTAGCCTTTCCATATTGAATATCATGTTAGCTGTAGGTTTATCATATTTGGCTTTATTACATTGAAGTATGGTCTCTCTATTCCCATTTTGCTGAGAGTTTTATCATAAATGGATGCTGGATTTTATCAAACACTTTTTCTGCATCTATTTACATGATCATATGATTTTAATACTTCATTTAATTTATGTGGTATAGCACATTAATTGATTTATTAATATTGAACCAAACTGCATCTCAGGAATAAATCCACTTGATCATAGTGTATGATCTTTTTAATGCCTTGCTGAATTTGGTTAGCTAATATTTTTTGATTATTTTTGTATCTATGTTCATCAGGGATATCGGCCTATAATTTTCTTTTTCTTTGTCTGGTTTGGGAATCAGAATGATGCTGGTATCATAAAATGAGCTTGGGAGACTTCCGTCCTCTTAAATTTTTCATATAGTTTGAGAAACATAAGTGTTCATTCTCTTTTGAATGTTTGGTAAAATTCACCAGTGAAGTCATTCTGTCCAGGACTTTTTTGTTGTTGTTGGGATTTTTTTGATTACTAATTCTATTTCTTTAGTAGTAATTGGTGGGTCAAGATTTTCTGTTTCTTTTTGACTCATTCTTAGAAGATTGTATGTTTCTAGAAATTTATCTATTTCTTCCAGATTGTCCAATTTGTTGGCATACAATTACTTGTAGTATTTGTTACATAATCCTTCATATTTCTGTGGAGTCAGTTGTCACTTCTCCTCTTTCATTTCTAATTTTATTTATTTGGTTCTGTCTCTTTTTTCTTGATGAGTCTAGTTAAAGGTTGATCAATTTTGTTTATCCTTTCAAAAAATCAGCTCTTAGTTTCATCGAACTTTTGTATTTATTTTAAAGCTTTATTTCATTTATTTTGCTCTAATCTTTATTTCCTTCCTTCTATTCACTTTGTGTTTTGTTTGCTATTGTTTTTCTAGTTTCTTTAGTGTAAGATTAGGTTGTTTATTTGAGATTTTCCTTATTTCTTGAGATTGACCTATATAGCTATGAATTTCCTCTTAGGACTGCTTTCGCTGTGTGCCGTAGATTTGGGGTCATCGTGTTTTTGTTTTTATTTGTCTCCAGGTATCTTTTGATTTCTTCTCTGATCTCATTGTTAACTCTTTCATTGTTTAGTAAAATGTTATTTAGCTTCCACGTGTTTGTGTATTTTTCAGTTTTATCTTGTAATCTATTTCTAGCTTCATACATTGTGATTGGAGAAGACACTTGCTATCATTTCAATCTTGTTTAAATCTGCTGAGACTTGTTTTGTGGTGTAACAAGTGGTCTATCTTGAAAAAAACGTTCCAAGCACACTTGAGGAAAATGTATATTCAGCTTCTTTGGGGGTGAAATGTTCTAAAACTATCAATTAAATCCATTTAAGGCCACTGTTTTCTTGCTGATTTTCTGTCTGGAAGATCTGTTCATCGGTTTCAATGCAGTGTTAAAGTCCTATACTATGATTGTGTTATTGTAGATCTCTCCCTTTATGTCAGTCAATATTTGCTTTATATATGTAGCTGTTCCTATGTTGGGGGCATAAATATTTACTAGGATTATATCCTCTTGTTAGATTTATCCCTTTATCATTATGTAATGTCCTTCTTTGTTTCTTATTATGGCCTATGTTTTAAAGTCTATTTTGTCTGATATAAGTATTGCTATCTTAGCTTTTTAAAAATTTCTATTTGTATGAGGTATCTCTTCCCATCCTTAAATCTTTAGTCTGTGTGTGTCTTTTGATCTGAAGTCAGTCTCTTGTAGATAGCGTGTGTATGGTTCTTGTTTTCTTATCCATTCAGTTATCTTATGTCTTTTGAATGGACCATTTAATTTATTTACATGTAAAGTGATTATCGATAGGTTCGTTTTATTATTCACATTTATGGTCTTCCCTTCTCTTCTTTTTAAAAAAAGTTTCTTTAATATTTTGTGTAATACTGGCTTGGTGATGATAAATTTCTTTAGCTTTTTTTTGTTTGTAAAACTCTTTTTCTCACCTTCAATTTTAAATGATAGCCTTGCTCATTACAGTAGTCTTGGTTATAGGTCCTTGCTTTTCATCACTTTAAATATTTCATGCCAACGTCTGCCTGTAAAGTTTCTGATGAGAAATCAGCAGACATTCTTATGGGAGTACCCTTGTAAGTAACTAGCTACCTCTCTCTTAGTGCTTTTAGGATTCTCTTTTTCTTTAAAATTTGCCATTTTAATTATGATGTGTCTTGGTGCAGGTCTTGGTGCAGGTCTCTTTGGGTTTATTTTGTTTGGGACTCTCTTCACTTCTTGGGCTTATATGTCAATTTTCTTTGCCAGTTTAGGAAAGCTTTTAGTCATTATTTCTTCAAATAGTTTCTCAATCCCTGCTGTCTCTCTCATCCTTCTGGGATCCCTATGATGCAAATGTTGTTATGCTTGATGTTGTCCCAGAGGTCCCTAAAACTATTCTTATTTATTTTTAGTCTTTTTTCTCTTCTAATTGAGTGTTTTCTGCTACCTTGACTCCCAAATTGCTGATTTGATCCTCTGCTTCATCTTATCTGTTATTGGTTCCTTTTAGTGAATTCTTCATTTCGATTATTATATTCTTTATTTTTGATGGGTTCTTTTTTATGGTTTCTATTTCCTTTTTTATGTTTGCAATCTCTTTGTTGTAGTTCTAAGTTCCTTAAGCATCTTTATAACCAGTGTTTTGAACTCTGTATATGGTAGATCTCTTGCCTCCATTTCATTTAGTTCTTTTTCTGGAGTTTTCTCCTGTTCTTTCATTTGGAATGTGTTTCTTTGTTTCTTTATTTTGGCTGCCTCTCTGTGTTTCTTTCTATGTACTAGATACACCTGTTACATCTCCTAGTCTTAGCCTGGTGCTCTTATGTACTAGGTGCCCAGTGTGACCCAACAGTGTAGTCTCCCTGACCACTGTGCTGGGTTCTCAAGGTGTGTCCCTTGTATAGGTTGTGTGTACCCTCCTATTGTAGTTGAGCCTAGATAACTGTTGGCATGTCAGTGGGTGGGATTGACTCTCAGTTGACTGGCTGTGAGGACTGACTACACCCATAGCATATGAGCTGCTATGCAGGGGCTTAACCACAGACCCAGATTTGCCCCAGCAGGCACCTGTGCCTGTTGAGACCACCTTGTGTGCCCCTTGTGGGGTTAAATCAAGTAGTCTTGTGCTGTAGTCTGAAGTTAACCTCCTCATGTATTGGCTCTGGGGCCCCTTGGGAGGGGCTCTCATGCAGGGCAAGATCAGCCACTGTCTGTGACTGGCAGAGATCTACCTGGTAGGAACTATAAAGCTATCCGCAGTTGTTCACTGCCTGTACTGGACCTAGAGGTGCATGGCAGAAGCCATGCTTCAAACCAAAGGCAGCTGCAACCAGTACTGGGCCTGGGACAGTTCAGTAAAAGACCCAGGTCATCTCAAGCTCTGACGCCACCAATCGGCCACCCATAAAGTTCAACCACTGAAAGAGCCTAAGGTGGTAGCAAGTTGTGTGAGGTGGGGTCTCAGGGAATTACCAGGGTGGAGTGAGCAGAGTTCACCAGCAAATGCAGATTCAGATTTGGCCATTTGTGAGCAGAGCTCAACATAGGAAAGATGGCACCTACCTGAGGGCTACATGAGAGGAGGACTCAACACGGTAACAATGGTGGCTGTCCCTCTAGCCCTCACCCCGAAGCCACGCAACTCAGTCTTTCCCTGTATGTCTCTGGTTCCTTTTGAGTTGCCACCCCTCCGCTGGAGCCCAGGGTGAGTACCTGAGAACAAGCAAGTCTGTGTGGGCTCTTTAAAAGGATGTCTGGGTTTCTAGCAGCCCTCTACCTCACCTTGATGGACAGACTCTCTGTTGATTTTCACAACTAGATTTTGTGGAGACTCCTCTTCCTGGCACTGGAACCCTGGGCTTGTGAGCCCAGTGTGAGGCTGGGAACTTCACTCCTCTAGGGGGACCTTTGCAGCCAAGAGATCCCTCATGATGCTTAACCGCTACATGTGGGTATGGGGTCAGATCATTTCATATCTCTGCCTCTCCCACCAGTCTCGATGTGGCCTCTTCTTTATATTCTTCATCACAGGAGTTCTGTTCAGCTAGTCTTTAGATGGTTCTCTAGGTTAATTTTTCTATAATTTAGTTGTAATTTTAACATAGTCATGAGAGGAAGCAAGCACTGCATTTACCTACCCTGCCATCTTGCCCAGTCAACCCTTGCTTTTTCTATTTTAAAGTCAATTAATCAGCAACCTAAATTCAATCTTAATTCTCCCTTGCCTTGTAACATAATATTCTCAGTTTTCAGGAATTAGGTGGTGGACAGCTTTGGGAGACCAGTATTCTGCCTGAAACTAGTGTGAATGAAAATTTTCCCAGTTTTAATCCTTTAAAAAGACAATTCGCTGTTTAAATAAAAAATAATAAAGTATTATGGGGGAAAAAACAAACAAAAAGTAAATTTAATTTAGATGCAAAATTATTAAATAAAATTAAAAGAGGGAATTTCATAATGCTAAAAGGTATATTTTACAACGAAGATAAAATGGTTTTGAATATCTATGTACCCAAATCATCCCTGATCACAATGGTGAAACTAGAAATTTAACAATAAGCCAAGGAATTTAACAAAAAATCTAAAAATAAAAGGCCCATTTTTCCTGAAAATAAACAACAAACAAAAATTTAAAAACAAAACAAAACAATATCAACAACAACAAATGCTTTTAACTCTTCTGTCAAAAAAAAAAAAGAAAAAGAAATGCAAAGGCGATTCTGAGAAGATGACAACAGTGTCACCAAAATTTTGTTTTTAATCTTCCAAATTTCCACATTTAAAACAAAGCAAACAGATAGTCAAACCAAATTCCCATGGACAATATTGATATTAAAAACTGGATGACGATGACTTCCATAGACCCCCCAAATGCAAAATACTCGCAGTCCAAAAGAGAACAGCTGTTGAAATGGAGAGAAGTTCTTCCCAATTCAGTAGTAGGTGAATGCGAGGGGCCTGCAGATGATTTGTTGGAGTTGAATTATTGTAAATTCTGTAAACCCTCGATATTGACTGTCCATGGCTCTTTCCCAGGTCAGGGTTCTACACTGAGTAGAAACTGCTAAGAATGAAATCAAAATTGAGCAGAAAAAAAAACAATAGAGATGAAAGCAAGAGACGTTCCAGATAAAAATGATACAAGAGAACAGGGTCAGAAAATCATATATATATATATTTTTAATCATGTACACACACCTCCCAAATGAACAAGTGAATAGAAAATGAAGAAAACAAGCAGGGGGGAAACAAAAGAAATAATACACAAAAAATAGAACACACTGTGAAATTTAAAAAGCTACTCTTAGCCATGCCTTCTTCTGGAAAACTATTTTCATATACTAGTAAACAGCAAAAAAGTATCAAATTCCACATAAAAGTTATTAGAGAGAGAGACAAAATGGCATCCTTATACTGGAAAAACATGTTCAAAAATCCAGTCAAAATTGTAATGTACTATTTCAAAACAACCTAAAAAAAAAATAAGGAAATTACACAAGACAACACTGTTTAAATAAAAATCACAGTACATAACATAATACATATAATAAAAAATAATTTATAACATAATAATAATAACAAAAGATCAACGAAAGTTAGACTTTTAAAATACCAGAAATGAGATGACAGACCTCAGGAATAATACTTTTAAGAGAAACAAAGTGCTATAGAATAATATTTGTATATCTCCAAAATTCATATATTGAAATTTATTCTTCCCTATGGATGGTATCAGGAGGTAGGGCCTTCAGTTAGTGATTAGGTCATGAGAGTAGAGCCCACATGAATGGAATTAATGTCCTTATACAAGAGACACCAGAGAGCTCTCACTCCTTCAGCCATGTGAGGACACAGGGAGAAGACCGTCATCTCTGACCAGGAAGCTGGCTCTCACCAGACACTGGATAGGCCAGTGACTTAATCTTGGACTTCCCAGACTGAAGAACTATGAGAAATAAATTTCTGTTGTTTACAAGTCATCCAGTCTATGGTATTTTTGTTACAGCAGTCCAAATGGGCTGACAGAAGTTACAAAACAGGAGGAAATTTTTAAACATAAAAAATTAATGGAGAGATAAAAAGATTTTAGAAAAAGTGAGACATGTTGAAGAAAGGCAACAATATTTAGTAGATAACAGGCAACCCTGAAAAAGAAAACCAAAACAAGGAAGAAGAATAAATACTAAATTTTATAATTCAAGAAAACTTTGCTGAAATTTAAAAAATGAAAACACTTAAGACTGCATATTGAAAGAACATGCCTTGTATCTAGGAATACTGAGGCAGAATGACCCACATGAAAATATATTCTAGTTAAATTACTGGAATTTATAGAAAAAAAAATAGTAAATGACTTACAAGGCAAAACAATTTAAATTATCAACACTTTTTTTTTTGTCAGCAACACTCTATGCCAAAAAAAAAAGAAAATGGAGTAAATATTTAGGATGTCCAAGTAAAGAAAATATAAGCCAAATATTTACATCCAGAAAAATTGACTTTCTTATGCATAAAGAACACAACCAGCTATTGTCAGTATGCAAGAACTTATAGAATATTGTTCCATGAATCTTTCCTTGTAAATTTAATAGAAAAATTAGCTTCAGACAACCTAAATGAGTAGGGAGACAGTGAAAAGACTAGTGATATGCTTTAACCTTCTAGTTGCTTAATGAATAAGGATTTATTTTTATTTTTAGGCAAGGCAACCCTTTGTTGACCTCACAGATTGCAATGACCTTGTCAGTTTACAATCCCTAATTTTTTTTATTTTTTACGCCTACAAGCACCTGGCCTTTTCAGGAAGTCTCCCATCCAAGTATTAACCAGGGCCAACCCTGCTTAGCTTCCAAGATCAGACAAGATTGGGCTTGTTCAAGGCAGCATGGCCATAGACATGAATAAGGATTTAAAGAGAATGTTATATATAATGGCCATATGCTCAGATAATATATGTATTAAAAATTTTAAAAATAGAGGGCAAAATTGGAAGAGCATATGCAAAAACATTTTAAACTGCTTTCAGTAATTATATTGGTGTGATATTTCAGTTATTCTGAGAATGTTATGCATGTAATGTTAGCCAAAGAAAATGAATAATTATGGTATTTCTAATTCTATTGTTCTCTGAGTCATTGACAATTAAGATTTTCAGTGTGGAAGAGAGGAGATTAATAGATGTAACTCTGAAAAGTTTTATAGAAAGAAAAACAAATACTAAATTTAAATTGGAGTTGTCATTTGAATCCATGAAGTCTTCTTGAGTTCTTCTCGAGTTCTGGATTTGTACACTAAAGAGATACCCCCATTAGTAATAAACACTTGACAAAGTGATCTTAAAATATAATTTCTCACTAAAGGAAATGAGGAATTTTTTTAAAGGAATAGGTTGGTATCAGGTCTAGGGCAGGAAATTTACCAGATGAGCTTAGAACATCTTATAATACCAGATAGCATGGAAGCGATCGTACTACCAGGTTGTATGATCCAAGAGCCAAAAGGATCCAAGAGCCAAAACAAAGAGACTCTTATTGGCCAAAATTAGAACAATTTGAATTTCACAAAAGAATAATTTCAATTAATTGAAATCCACCAAGTATATTTAAATGCATGAATTATGATGATATTTTTAAAAAGTAATTGGTCACTCTTAGAGGATAGTAGTAAACCAATTAAAGATGGTAAATAAAGAGAAAGAACTGAGAGCTTATCCTGTATTTTTATATGCCTGGCAGACAAGAAAAAACATCTCTTTATTAAAGAAACACAAGTAATAAGTGAAAAAGAAATAATGAAGTTAGATGATCATTATTCTGAAGCCCCCAGTGAACTAATGGATTTAGGTAGTGAACATCAATGGCTGCCAACACCACAAAAAAAAAAAAAAAAAGACAAGTAGGCTGTGTGCCTCCTGATGAAAGAATACAACATCACTTACAGTCTTACCAAATTAATAGAACACAATGCTGATTTAGCAGGAAATTTGGAGAAAAGACAAGTGTCACAGGAATATGCTGAACTGCAGCATGAATGTGTAATAGATCAAACCTGGGCTATGGGAAACTTTTCAAGCCCAGGTTCTTCAGCAGATAAACTGTAAAGAGAAGAAAAAAGTAAAAGGTCAGCCTGTAGATTAAAAAAATGTGAAACACATGTCAATTTTTTAGAAATGAGCAAGACTAAACTAGGGTCTCAGGTTCCATATGAGTGATAAACTGGAAAGATATTAGAGAGGATGAAAAGAACCAAATAAATAATAAAGACTTTCTAAAAAATGATAGTTAAAAACTATCAGAACAGCTAAAATAGTGTTCAGAGGAAAATGTTTATTCCACGGTACTTATATTAGCAAGAAAGAGTTTCAAACTGGATTATGTATCCACTTCAAGGAGTTACTTAATAAAAGCAGAAAATTATCAAAATTAAAGCATAGGTTAATTTGAAAGCAAATTTTAAAACAAATACACAAATTCAAAGACTGAATCTTTGAGAAACCCAATAAAAATCAATGGATCGTTTAATAACCTAATCAAGGAATGTGAAGGAGAAATCGTAAATACATAAGATATGATAAGAGAGAAATAACTACAAATATAGAAGTAACCAAAAGCTATCCTATGCAATGACTTTCTCAATATTATGGATATGTCAGGAAACTGATGGAATGGATCATTTTCTTGGGAAATAAAATCTACCAAGCTAACCAACCACAGAAGGGATAAACAATCTAAATAAATTGATTACTAAGGAGAAATGGAAGGAGCTAATAAAAAGTTATTTTCCCCAAAATCACCAAGCCTAGATAGTTGTATGAGGATTTTCTATTTGCCTAATTTTTTTTTAATTCCATAGCTAAACTGTCCCAAAGCACAGAAAAAAAGGAAGTCTGCACCTTTTTTATACATTAAGCGTAAAATTGAAAAGAAAAACAAAATAATTGCATAAAATCTATAAACCAATCTTACTTAAGATTATTGATACAAATACCAAAGAACATTAACAAAAAGGTGACTAAATCACACTAAGAGAATATGATGCATCATATTAATAGATTTAAGGAAAAACAATTTTATAATTTTTGCATTATAATATAATACATCATATTAATAGATCTAAGGAAAAACAATTTTATAATTTTTGCCATAAATTTTTAAAGGCGTTTGGTAAAATTCTACATCTATTTTTGACCTTAACAAATAATTTAAGAAAACTACTAATTAAATAGGAGAAAAAAATATTGTCAACATGATATTTCTCTGTCAACATATAAGCCAGCATGATGCTTAATAGTGAGGTACTAGAAATACTGCCCTTAAAATCTGAAAAAAGGACCATGATTTTCACTGTCACCACTAATATTAAATTTAGTATTGTTTCTTGGTATTAGCCAGAGAAATGTTGACAAATGAAAGAAATTAAAGATACAAAAACTGATAACAGAGAGGTAAAATTATCACATTTTGCTGGTGGCTGACTTAAAATTAATACATAATCAGTAGATTTCATAGAGACAAAAGTAAAAGGAAAAATAAGATTCTGTTTACAAGAGTAGCAGAAAGAAAAAATATTAGGAAAAAACATGAAATGTGAATGTTTTCTTTGTGAATAAATATTTTAAATGCTCCTAAGAAACAGAAAGAAGACTTGAACATACAGTAAGACATATCATGTTCTTGGATAGAAAGGTTCTCCACTATAAAAATGCCAGTTCCTGCTAAATTGGTCTATAAATACAACATAATCCCTATAAAAATAGCAACCTTTTTTTCTGGAACTAAAAAAGCCTATTTTAAGTTTATATGGTGAAATAAACAAGAAAGAATAGGCAGAAAACTCTGAAAGAGAAAAGTAATGAAGATGCACTAGAAAGGAAAAGAAAACATTGTTTTTATAAACTTTATAACATTATTATAGGCTCATGAATCCAAACAGCGTGATATTGGCATTTGAAGGGAAAGACGGATGGTTTCCCCATAATAAAAAACAAAGAAATAAACACAAATATATTGAGATTGTCTCGTTTGTAGGAAAAAATAATGATAAATAAATGACAAGAAACCAAGAAAAAAATAGTTTGTAACAAAAAAATAGTGAATTTGCACTTCATGTGTTATTTAAATAGATTCCAGAAAGATCAAATATTTAAATAGAAGCATTAAAACCATAAAGATTCTATAAGAGGGACATTTTTTTCATCACCTTTGATTGGGGAAGGCTTTTCTAGCTATGACACAAAATCCAAAAGCTATAAAAGAAAGAGTTGATAGATTTGACTATCTAAAAAATATTTTTCAATTGCAAATCAAAAGCTATTGCAAGCAGATTTTTTTCAAAAAAAGACCAATTGGAAAAAATATGCTAACTATTTAGGCCACAAATTTAGGATTAATATCCCAAATATATAAAGCAAGAAGAAAAAAGACTAACAAGCTAATAGAAAAATGGGCAAATAGACAGTTAACAGAAAATATAGTTTGGTTTCAAACATGAAAAGAGTGTTTAACTCCACTCATAATAAGAGGATTTCAAATTTAAAATACACTGAGAAACCACGTCTTATGTATCAAATTGTCAAATATCACAAAGTTAATAATACATTCTACTGATATACATACATGTGGAGAAGTAACTACTCTTTTACAATGTTGGTGGGTATGTAAATTGGTTCGACGTCTGTGGAGAACAATTTGTCAACACATTACAAGGTTGGATAGCTATACATCCTTTGACCTTGTAAATTTACTTCTAAGAATTCATCCTAAAAGACAAACTCACACACTCAAAATGGCTTATATATAACTTGGCACAGTGTGGAGAATTTGTGAAAATGAATTTGGGAAACAATCTAAATGTCCATCAATAAGAGACAGATTAATGTTGATTCATGCAGCTATTAAAAAAAATTATATATATGGAAAAATTTCCAAGATAAATTGTTAAATTATAAAACCAAAGATATTGGAATATTTTAGGGAATTCTAAGGTACACAATAGAGGACACGGCATTTTATCATATGAGGAAAATATGTATCTGTCTGTGTGTGTAACTAACACATATATATACATACTTATATACCTACATATATTATATATACATACTGTATATAACATATATAACAGATATGTGTATATATGTGTGTGTGTGTATGTGTGTGTATATATTTGAAAATTATTTGCTTATAAATCATCATGCTACATGAATATATATACATATCTTTACTTGAAAGGATAAAATAGCTCTAGATAAAATATCTCCAGAGAACTATTCAAGAAACTAATGTTTTGAAATGTGGAGAGAGATATTATAAGTCTAGAGAATAAAGGCAAGAAAAAGACTTTATATACTTTTTTAATCTATCTTTTAGATTTATTGAGGTATAATTGATGTACAAAAATTGTACAGATTTAATGTCTACATCTTGATGAGTTTGGACATATGCATACACCCCTGATGCCATCACTACAACCGAAGTACTAAACGTATTTACCACTTCCAAAAATTTCCTTTGTTCTTTTTAGGTTTATGGGGTTTTTTTTGTTTTTGTATGTTTGTTTTTGGTAAGAACAGTTAACATGAGATCTGTTTGCATATTTTAAACTACACAATAAAGTTTCCATTGTGAAGATGAATAAGTTCTAGAGCTCAGCTGAACAACCTGGTACCCATAGTTAACTTTTTGATATCTAAACCATGTGTATGCACTAATAATAAATATATCATTGTGTATGTATATATACATAAATGTACATATTAAGTATATAAAAATAAATTATATTCATAAGCATGTATATCTATATATATCAAAAATATACAATATTAGTTGCAAATAATTCTGATTGGTAAGATTATTGGTGTTTTTTATTCTTTTATATTTTCTAGGTTTTCTATAGTTTTATATCATAAGCGTGGAGCTATAAATGTTCTATTTGAAATATTAGAGAGGTATATGTGTACTGAATAAAACCTCAACCTCAGAATCAAAACACTATCACTTACCAGCCGGGGGGCATTCATCATACCTTCTAACTTGTCTGAGTCTTAGTTTTCTCTTCTATAAAATGGGGATAATATTGTTCGCCTTGGTTTTCCTGAAATTAGGAGAAAATCAAATGAGAAAATTATTTGAGTGCTTATAAATCATCATGCTACAGGAATGTGTAGTATTGTTAAAGATAATGATATAAGAATCACTATCGAAGCATTAGATTCCTCTGTTTCTTGCTTAAGATACAGACTGGCCAGTGAGTTGAGCAACACTGATTAAGATCTCAAACAGCTACAAAGCAGATGAGCTTTGTCTTCCACCATCTTATCCATTAGGAAAGTGGAAAGAAAAAAGGAACAAGTTAAGAGAGTTCTATAGGAACATTTCAAGGGGAAAAAAAATCTCACCCAAAGAAGTAAGATTGCCCTGTGCTCTCCTAAAGCCAGATGTTATGCGAGTAAAACCCATCCAATTCTATGCACTCCATTCTACCAGGACCAGTTCATTTATGCTGTACTAACTAGCTACATTGTAGCTACAGGGTGCTTTGGATGCATCTGCTTTGCTGTCCATACTTAGAAAAACCTGAATGGACTCAATGTCCAGTCCAGCACTCCCCTGAGATACTTTCCTCCCCACCCCCACACCCAACACACACATATGTGTATACTCGTGTACACACAGATTTCTAGATATTTTTTTAATTATGCATAGGGTTACCAGAGAAGATGCTGAAACCATGAAATAATAATAGTTATGTCAGCAGGAATGTGGGATTGGAGCTCAGCACTACTTGTAAGACAATATACCGTTTCAACAAAAACAAGGCCAAAAGATCAAAAAGAGTTCTGAATCAGTGTCTAAAAAACTCCAATTTTAAGAAATGGTTTCAAAAGATTTTCCCTTAATGTCTGAGGCAACAAACCAGACATGAAGAAGCAGCTGGATTCTCCTTACCTTGTCCAGTTTGCTGACACTCTCTCAATTTCTTTTTTGAAACATCAAGATCTTTCAAAATGTTTTAGGTGGAAAATGTAGCCTTTGTAAGTGCTGGGGATATTCATTCTCTTAAGGCCATAGACTAGTGCACTTTTATCTGCTTCACCACTCAGCAAGGTGCTTCCAAATATTTTGAGGGGTGTTACAAAATGCTACAAATAAATAGAAAAATTTATAGAAACAAAAAATAATTATATATTTATATATAAATATAAAAGTCATAGAAAATAAATAGAAAAATTTCCCTAAATTCAAGAAAACCAAGGCAAGCAGCATTATCCCCGTTTTATAGGAGAACAAACTAAGACTCAGACAAATTAATTGGTTCAAGTTAATTGGCTCAAGTTTTTTTCCTTTATTTATACCATATATAGTCCTTTAGGGGAAATAAGGATGAATTAAAGAAAATCAGCTACCACAAATACTATAAAAGGTTTGAGATTGTTGCTTCAGGCCTCTAGAAGATAATTTAGTGGTATTATATATAATGGTTAGAGTGCGGTCCAAGAATTCTATACTACCTGAGTTAAAATCCCAATTTCAACATGAGTCATACAACTTTTAACACTTCTATTATTAACTCTTCTGTGCTTTTTTTTCTCTCTTACAGCTATTGTGAGGACTCAATAGAATTATTCCTTGAAAGAACAGAATAACGTCTTGCATACAACAAGCATTCAAATGAATGTTAGCTGTTATTTTCATTATTGTTAGTGGTATCATGACAAAAATTACTAACTGGTCCTTTAACACCTTGAAAGCATTAATATTCTTCCTTCAGCATCTACCCTAATGACTTACTACCCTGGAGCTACTGGGGTACTGCGGAGAATCTCACTCTCCAGATAGGAACCACCATGTAACATCTTGTCTTCAGTTCAAAGATGTTGCCTCTCAGCATGAATTGTTAACGTGTGCTTTAAAATAAATACATGCAAGCAGGCCAAAACTGTCTTCCATCTTGCAATGAAAGATGCCGATGGGTTGGTATGCTGCATTTGATATTTATTAGACTGGCTCTTTTCTCATTGCATTCCAGCTCATCTCGGGGCTTCAACAGATGGGTGGGCAATGCAGGAGTAGCACGGAACACAATGTTTTGTTTTGGTGTCTTAACACTTCAAGCAGATGAAAAGAATAGTCCTTAAACTGGCCCCACTCTGTAGACTATGTCTTCAACAGAATATACTTCATTTTTTCCATTAGTACGACCAAATGACCTGTTGGTAAATGTTTTAGGGAACAGATCATAGCAAGAAGAAAACTAAAGGCATATTTGAGTTTATGGAGATACCTCATTTTCCATCACTAAGAGAAGTTCTTCTTTATCTCCATGTATGTTATTCATCAAGGCATCTTGACACTATTTACTGGAAAGTAATGGCACTGTTTACCAGAAAATGAGCTTAATCTGCTACTCATTGTTTTCATCAGTTAAATAAAACTGACCTTTCATCTTTAGCATTGTGCTTCCAACAAAATCCTGCCAAAATCACTAATGATCTGTGTTTCTCAGACAGCTGCAAGACATTCTCCATTAGCTAAGGAATGGTGGGATCGTTACCCCATCCAGAGATAGAAGAGCTCAGTATTACAGGCCATGTTAACAGGTTAGCCCTCAAGCCAAGCCAGTAGGATCCAGGGGAAAATTAAGAGAAGGTAAGAAGATAGAAAAAGAGAATACCTAAACCTAATATGGAACCCCTAAATCAAAAGCATTTAGTGATAAGGCTGAATTGATGAAGCTCAGAGTCAAGGTTAAACAATCAACTGACAAAATCAAGTTTTGTAGAATTTCACATTACAGAATTAGTATAGATATTCCATAGTGGAGCCTAACCTACCCTAATCAGTACTTTTCAGTCATCAAGATGAGCTGAAGACCCACCAACTCTCCCTTTCATGGAGAATGATATCAACTTGGTACATGACTTTATTTTACTGCTCACGTTGGTAAAAGTGCTTATGTAAACTTAAGGCCAGTCTCAATTTATCTCTGAAAGACCAATGTTACCCATTCGTGTGTTAGTTTGATTTTCCTCAACCTAACACAAACACTCAAGTACATCATCATCATTCTCACACAGTTTAATCAAATTCCAGAAACAAACAAGCATTTTATTTAAACAGGTGAGGTCTCAAATCTTGGGATTTTGCCTGGTACTTTTGCTTAGCCACCATCCGTTCTTCCTGAAGTAACAACATCTTGATTCTCTTTTGAGAAACCATTTTATCTCACTCCAAGTGTTTTTTATTTTAATTTGTATTCTAATTTGTATATTAATTTGTACCCCAATATATATGTGAAAAATGTTCATTGCAGTAAAATTCTAGAAAAAAATCTAAATGTTGGATATTTAATAGGGAAAAAGTTAAAGAAATTATAGGATATCCATACTAAAATATTATGCAGTATTTAAAAGAATGTGGGGATCTCTTTGTACCAAAATGGAATAATCACCACTGTTACTAAGTGAAAGAGCAAGCTGCAGAATAATATGTGTAGCTTGATTTAATTTTTTAAAATGTGTTATAGGCACATAAATACACATGTAAATGCAAAAATTATCTCAATAGATACACACTGGACTGATAACAATAGTTACCTATGAGGAGAGGTGTATAACTAGAGGAAGGAGAGGTGAAGGAGAATATTAACTTCAATTATGTTATTCTATATTATTTGAATTTTCATAATAAGCATACAGTTTTAATATAAACATGTAAGATTTTAAATAAAGTTATTTAAAATATCTAAAATAAAAAAATGAAGCTTTTTTATAGAAGTGAATTATGTCTTCAGACTTCAAAAAGGATTTTGAATTGTTATCAAAAGTGGTATTTACTAATGAATGTGGACCCAGCAGTTATATTGTTTTCAGATAATTGAAAATGCACATTTTCAGCTTATAATTCACTCACTGATGCAGCAATATGTCTCTTCAAACAACTCACATAAAGCTGTGTCTTCCTTCTCCTAATCCCAGCTCCCATGCCAAAGTAACCACTATTATTGGTTTAGGCTACATCCTTAAGATTTGTAAACACATATGAATATTAGAAATATGTATGGTTTTGTTATATTTTTAGATTACTCAGATGTTTCAGAGACTTACCCTCTGCATCTTCAAACTTCAGGAAATGTTCCTCAGCCTCTCCAAGTGGTCCTTTGTAGTCTCTTTCACACCAAAGAAACAATGTCCTCAATCTTCAACTCTAAAATTTTAATTATGTTATACCTTCAGGTTGGGTAATAGATTCAGAGGTCACGGAAGTGGCTAGTCCGTGGTCACATGATTTATTTTAAGATATTAGTATTCTACATGCTGATATTTTATTTAATAGTTTTGCCTCATATTTGGAAGTTAGATTTTTCTGCTTTCCTTTTCTATTGTTTCTCTTGCTAAGTTTTGAAATCTGGTTTAATGAGTAACAAAGCTTTCCGGTTTTTTGATGTACTGGAATAATTTATGGATTATGAAGATTATTTGTTTTTTGAAGTTCTGGTAGAAATCATCCATAAATTTGGTCCTTCTACCTTTTAATTATACTGTATTATAGGCTTATTCAGTTTTCTACTTTAAGATCATTTTTATATTATTCACATTTTCCTAGAAAATATTCATATCATATGATCTTTAAAATATACTGTTATAAAGTTTTACATATATTCTAACATTTATTCTCTTTTCTGTTGGTAGTTATGGCCCTAAGACTTTTCTGATAATAGTATAGTTGTCTTTTTATTCTTAAGATTTTCAAAAAAGCTGTTGTATTAATGCTTTCAAATAATAAACATTCTTTTGGATTAATTCATGAATTATTACTAGTATCTTTTAAAACAACCTTTTTTTACTTTTTGAAGTCCTTTTGGTTATTCTTTACAAAGTTTTTTGGGTTGGAATTACACTTAATTTATTTCAATCAGTATTACTTCAGAATGTTTTGCTTTATAATTATCAATTTTTCTGTGATCACAAATTCATCTATGTTGTGCTTAATCATTTTTAAGTTTATTATTTACATTTTTCTTTATTCTATAACCCAAATTATATTTGAAATTGATTTTAAATGTCAAAGTGCATAGATTTTTTACTGTTTATTTTGTATAAATTTTAATTTTATTGAAATAAATGTGCCTGGTATAATTTCTGCTCTTGTAATAGATTGGGTTTTTTAGGGCTTAGGATGTTATCCATGCTTTTTGTGTTTTTCAATTATAGTTGGCATACAATAATATATTAATTTCAGTTGTACAGCATAGTGACCAGAGATCCACATAACTCACAAAGCAATCACCCCAGTAAATCTAGTATCCCTTTTCCCTCTTACATACTTATTACATTATTAAACATCTTCCCTATGCTACACTCTACATCTCCATGTCTATTCTGCAACTATCCATTTGTACCTCTTAATCCCTTTGCCTTTTTTTTGCCACTCCCAACCCCACTTCCATCTAGTAGCCCCTAAAATATTCTCTTTATCTATGAGTTTATTTCTGCTTTTGTTGTTGTTGTTATTTTGTTCTTTAGATTCCACATGCACGTGAAAGCATGTGGTATTTGTCTTTATCCATCCCGTTTCATTCAGCCCAATACCCTCTAGGTCTATCAAGGCAATATCTTTCTCCATCCCCTTCCTTTTAGTCTGTGTGTGCCTTTTCATTTGAAGTGAGTCTCTTGTAGGCAGCATATGTAAAGGTCTTGTTTTCTTATAAATTCAGCCACTCTATCTTTTGGTTGGAATACTTAATTCTTTACTATTTGAGGTACTTGTTGATAGGAATGTAGTTATTACTATTCTTTATTCCCGTTTTCGATACATGATTTTTCTTCTTAAAGAAGTCCCTCCAACATTTCCTGTAATACTGGCTTGATGTGGATAAATTCTCTTAGCTTATTTTTGTCTGGGTAGCTCTTTATCTGTCTGTCCTCCGACTCTAAATGATAGCTTTGCTGCATAAAGTATTCTTGATTGTAGATCTTGGGTTTCCATCACATCAAATATTTTGTGCCAAGCCCTTCTGTCCTGCATAGTTTCTTTTGAGAAATCAGCTGCCAGTCTTATGGGTGCTCCCTTGTAAGTGACTAACTGTTTTTCTTTTGCTGCTTTTAAGATTCTCTTTGTCTTTAACCTTTGGCATTATGATGTGTCTTGGTAAAGGACCTCTTTCTTGGGACCCTCTGTGCTTCCTGAAGTTGTACGTCTATTTTCTTCACCAGGTGAGGGAAGTTTTCCATCATTATTTCTTCAAATAGCTATTCCACATCTTATTTTCCTTCAGGTACCCCTATGACACAGATATTTGTACATTTAATTGTGTCCCATAGGCTCCTTAAATTATTATTATAGCCTTAACTTCTTTTTTCTTGCTGTTCTGATTGAGTGTCCTTGGCTTCCCCATCCTCTAGATCGATGGTTTGATCCTCTTCTTTATCTACTCTGTTTATTCCACATAATATGCTCTTCATCTCAGATAATGTGTCCTCCATTTCTGACTGGTTCCCTTTTAATTTCCATTTTTATATTTTTTATCTCTTTGTTAAAGTTCTAAGTTCATCTACACTTTCCTTAAGTTTATTTAGCATCTTTATAATCAGCGTTTTAAACTCTGCATCTATGAGATTGTTTGTCTCCATTATTCCTGGATCTCTGTGCTGTTCTCCCATATGGTTTCTGCTTCTTTGTCTTCCCATTTTGGCTGCTTTTCTGTGTCTGTTTATATGTACTAAGCAAGGCTCCTCAGTCTCACAGTCTTATTAGCATGGCTTTGTGTGGTAGGTGTCCAGTGGAACAGTCCTGAAAGAGGTTCAGCTGCAAGCCAAGTTTAGTCCCAGCCTGTGCCCCTCTGGGGCCACCTGCTAAGATTCAACAAGCAATCCATAGATGATATGCTTAAAAAAACAAGGCCAGCTGTCACCAGTGTGAGTCTTGGCGCTGCTCATCATGGGGCATCTGACTTGCTTAGGACACACCTGGATGTGGCTTGGGCGGGACCACAAGTTGAGGGAGGCAGAATTTCAGGGAATCCTCTGGGCAGAGTGACCTTTGTTACCTAATCTGATAACGTCTTAGCTATGGCGGTGCTGCGTCAGCACCCTGGGGCGGGGGCGATGGGGTAGTCTCAACAGAGGAACAATGGATACCACTGGCACTTCTGTCCAGGAGAGAGCCTTTCTTCTGGCCCTCACTCCAACAACTCAGTCCCTGGTGTCCCCTGCACAGTTGACTTGGCGCTAGTCCTCAGAGCAAGCAGGTCCGTCACTGCAAAAGTCTGCTTGTAGATACAGTCTCTTCGAGAGGCATCTGCAGCTGTTGGGTGCCACAACATCTGTTCCACTCAGCCTCTCCAGACTGGGGAGCCTCATGTCATTGCCCCCTCCTACCTTCTCTCATTGCAGGGTGATTAATTATTTCTCTCACTACTTGTAGTGCTTCTGTTTGTCTAGATCCCCTGCAACTTTCCTTGCTGTTTGCTCCGTGTTTCTGTCACAATTTTAATTTGGTCACAAGAAGAATAAACAAAGCCTCTATCATCTACACCATTTTTTCCCATCTTTCCTCAAATTCTGTTTGTAATCAAGTTTGTCAAAAAACTTTTAAGAACTGTCTTAATACCTCACAATGTGATCATAAATTTATCAGTTTCTAATTATATGCTTCTAACAAGTGTTATTTTATATTTTTCAAAGCAATGTATTTAGATGAAAGATAGGTTATGGATTTTATACCTCTGGTGGATTGTTGCTATCAGTGGTATTTTAGATTCAGATTATTTTTAATCTTGTTCTTTTATCAGTCATATCTTTACTTATTTCTTATTTCATTATTTATTTTGTGCTTTTTCCTTTCCTTTGGGATTTATTTTTCATTTCGTTGTAATGCATTTTTCATTAATATTCTTAGATGAAGTTTATAGTTAAAAATGTCTTCAGCAGTTGAATGTCCCAAAGATATTTATTCCCCTCATGTTTAAAAATAGTTGGCTAGATAAAGAATCTAAGGTAAAGTTCATATTTACCTTAGATCTCTAGTAATATTGTAATATTATGTTTTTATAACCGGTATGGTTGATGAAAAATACAGTATCAGTCTACTACTTCTTTCAACATAAGGATTTACTTTTTATCTTCTGGCAGCTTTTAGGATTTTTTTCCTTAGATATAATGTCCTAAATCTAAACTATACTCTGTCTAAATGTGAGTTTCTTTTTTTTCATATTGCTCAGATATTGGTAGACCCTTTTAGCCTACCATTTTATTTTTATTTCAAAGTCTACCAGTCTTTCATGTCATTAAAATAAAATTTCTTTCCATGGAATATGTTTTTTTCTTAAAATTTCTTTCACTTTTACATTATTTTACTTATGTTAAGTATAGAAGTAATTCATAAATATATTCTTGTAAAAAATTTAGACAATTCACAAGCATAGTGAGCAAAATCTTGAACAATTGTAATTCTTTTCCCAATTCTATTTTGTCCTTAGGAGAAATCACTGTTATAAATTAAGCACGTATCCTTCCAGACATTTTTATTTTTCATTTAATCGTTTTCAAATTAACACGTATTTACGGTTTACAGAATCAAGAACAATAAAGTTTGTAACAAAAATAACAAAACCACAACTTCCTGTCCTACCTCCCCACCCCTATATCTTGCTCTAGGGAGAAAAAACATTTTCAACTTTCTCTTTATCTGAGCACTGATTTCACTAATGTACTCATGCATGACCTAACTGATCACCCAAGGCATATCCTTGACTTTTTAAGGATCACTCATTTGGAATCACCCTATCGAAGGCTCCAACCCCTTTCTCTACTTTCTTTACAACATAGATAAGGATGACTTTACCAGGAGTAGTCATCCCTTCCTGGAAATCAGTGCAGTGAGTAAATTTAGGGCTCTTTTTTATTCAGCCAGTGCACTGTGTGATTTTAGCTAGGATTTATAATAGAAGGGGGTATGCTTAAAAATAAATTAATCACCCACTGTGTATAAACTTCTCACTAAATTTACTTAATGGTTAAATTAAACATGACAACCAATTTAAACATACAATGCAAGTGCAAGTTTAACTTTAATCACCAATGCCTCCTCCACAGAGTTGGTAAATGTCCTATAGAGACAGTAAGCTAGGTCAGTGCTGTGCCTTTAGTCCTTCTATTAGGAATGTTTCAGGAGACATACAGCTATTTTCCTCAGTGATTTAGCATCCACGTGTCATTACAGTACAGCTTTGCTTCCTTGATTGCACACCCTTATAAATCCCCTTTTAAAAAATGTCTTATAGCCCCTAGTTTTTGATTAAAAAATTATATCATAAGGACATTTAATTTAAATGAATTCAATTGGTTACATTCACTATTTGTGCTTCTCAGATGAAGCTGCACATTGGAATCATAAGGAAGCTTTAACAATACTGATACCTGAGTTCCACCCCCAGAGATTCTGATCTGGGTGTTCTGGAGTGTGCCGTGGTAATAGAGATTTCTTTAAGCTCCCAGGCAATTCTCAGATGCACCCCAAGATAAAGAACTTTTGAAAAGGATTCCCATGGGAGATGCTTTTGAAAAGTAAATTATTGTCTTCAATTTGTTTCTTTTAAAAATCTGAGCTTTGATGCATTAAGCTCTTTATAGGACGATTCTACATTTATTCTCCTTTATTTATTCTACATTTGAAGGAGAGTATAGACTCAAAGTACTTTAGGCTTAAGGGCACCTTAGAAAGATCAAGTTATCTAACACACACGTTGTGTAAATTCCTGTCCTCCCAGAACAATCATTACTGGTGCTTTTTTCCCTGATTTAAGATTCTCCTCTGCCTACCTGTTTCTGGCATTTGACTCAGCCCAATTTCAGGTGTATTTATACATCCTGACATCAGCCTGATTGCCCTTTTCTAAATTTCTGCCCTGCCCCAATCTCCAGTTCATTCACCTGAGGCCCCTAACGCACCCAGCACAGCACCAACTCCCCTGGCTTCAGCAGAAACTCTCAGAACACAGTTTCCCACTAAACCTCCAGCTTGTGTCACCCACTGCCTCAGTTCAACCCTACATACATAACTGTATTCCCACTTAGGAGGAGAAAAATTGGACTGCTATAACAAACTACTACAGACAGAATCTTATTTCTTATAGTTCTGGAGACTAGAAGTCTGAGATCAACGTGCCAGCATGGCTGAGTTCTGGTGAAAGCCTTCTTATGGGTTGCAGACTACTGACTTCCCATTGTATCCTCTCATGGCATAGAGCAGAGAGGGAAAGCAAGCTCTCTCATGACTCATCAGGGCACTAATCTCATCATGAGTGCTCCATCCTCATGACCTCATCTAATCGCAATCATCTCCCAAAGGTCCACCTCCTAATACCATTGCAGCAGGGAGTAGTGTTTTAACATATGAATTTGTGGGGGATAAACATTCAGTCTATAACAATGGACATAATTTAGAATGGATTGTTCTACTTATTTAACATTTTCCTTATATTTTGTGAATCATCTCATAGCTTTTAAAGAACAATTTTAGAGCGTTTCCTTTTCAAACTCTTAAATTATGAAGTTGTAATGGGGCATCTGTTTCCTGCCAGGAACCCAATGGGTGTGTTAGCTAACATCTATCCAGTGCCTACATTTTGCCAATATTGTCTATTGGGCTTAATGAATTTTTGTACTTTGTCTATGCATGAACAGGAGTACCTTTACAATATTTTATCTGGAACTTCCCACTCTCACTAATGAAAAGCCATTTATTATATCCATTGTGTTAGCATAGAGTCATCTCTGATGTGTGGGCTTCTGATTAGAAGCTTTAATATGCTATCTAAACACTCCTAGATAATGTATTCCTGATCAGAATTCTGACGGCCCCTAAAATGTAGATTAAAATTAACACATAAATATCACACTGCTTAAGTAGTTTAAAGTTACAGACATGATGACAAGAAAGCATAACATAACAGCAATTTCTTGATTTCTTATAAATTTCCATTCTTATAAAGAAAAGACCTCCACCTCGCTTTCCAACTGCTACAATGTTGTTCTTCTCTTTATAAACTTCTCAGGAGCTCTCCTGATCTCTGATTCCTCACTTCCCCCTCATTCCACCACAGTTTAGCTTCTGCCTCTACCGAGCTCCCCAGACACCTCTTGCCAAGGTCATAGTGACCTCAATATTACAAAACTCAGTGCAAATATTTTAGTCTTTTTTCTCCATCCTTCCTATAACACTTGCTTCCTTGGTGCTTTCCTGCTTTTCCACCAATTTTCTAAACAATGTATTTTCAGTCTCCGTTGCTGGCTCAATCACATCTTCATAGTTTTAAAATCTACTCAGTTTATTAGCTCATTCTAAATTATTTCATCCACTATCATGATTTCCATCACCATTTATATGTTGATACCCAAATAATGATTTCTGACAGACCTCTCTGGGCTTCAGAACTTAATACCCAGCTGCTTATTTCACATTTCTCTTTGAAGCCTCAAAAGCACTTTAAACTTAACATATTTTAAATAGAATTTATTATTTTATTCTAAGCACAGTTCATTCCTACTGATTTTTATTTTAGTAAATGGCATTACTATATCCCTCTCTAGCTCCCACATCCTGCCATACACACCCAGATATTCTAATCCAGAGTCTGGAAGTCATCTTGAATACATTCTCTTCCCTCAAATTATCACCAAGCCTGATAGATTCTACTTCTTTAATATCATGTAAATCTGTTCATTTCTCTACATCTGCATTGCTGTCACCCTAGTTCAAGCCAACATGACTTCTCACCTGGATTTTGTCAATTAACCAGCCTTGCCAGACAACTGAATCTCTAATGATTTAAAATTCAGTGTGCTCTGTGTAATGCAGCAGGAACTGTTAATTGCCTATCACAATTTATTTTGCCCTTTATCTTTAGATGCCCTTTGTCTTCAAGAGAATGCTGATTTTATTTGAGAGTGTACAAAAGAACCACATTTCTCCATCTCTTGTAGTTAGGTTTGGCTATATGGGCAAGTTCTGTTCAGTGAGATGCCAGCTGAAATGACATGTGAGACTTCCAGGAACACTTTCCTGGAAAAGGACAATCATCAAAAAGAAACATAGCTGGAAGACACACCTCTTTATCCTCCTCTTCATCCTTCTTAGTGTCTAGAACACAGGTGTGATAGCCAACATTCCAATAACATTGTCAAGATCCTGTACCAGAATCACCTAACTGACTTTCCTCAGTTCCTGGCCCACAGAAACCAACCATGACTGAATAAAATCATTGCTTTTTTTTTAAGCCACTATGTTTTGGATTGATTTTTACAGAGCAAGAAATGGCTGCATTATCCATTGATTAAATGTAGAGCTTTTTGAACAGATGAATGATGCCCTATGTTCCCTTTAAGACAGCAAAAATGCCATCTGGTCTAGGACACCCAAGAAAACTTACATGGGGTACTCACTACCCTTCTTCTTTTCAGGAATCTTTTCATGGAGGAGGGGACAGGGTTTTGAGCACTTTTCAGAGGCCCACTAATTTTAAGCTCTAGTTGCTTCTTCTCCCAATCTCCTCTTCCTTCTAGTTAGTTGAACACAATGTTATTCCCTTTTGGTTGAAACCAAGTCTTACATTATTGTTTATAGTCTTTCCAATCTTTCATTTGGTAAAACTTGTGCTTGCTTCCTTCAGGTTTTTAATTAGTATTTCAAGTCTAAAGACTTTTATTCTCTCAAATCTGTGGTCCTTTTAGTAGACAGCCATGGTTTTTACACTTGCCTTTGCTATATGTTTATAAAAGTCAACATAGTTAAAATGATTAAGATGTCAAATTTTATATTATGCATTTTTTTACTACAATAAAAAAAAGTATGTGTGGGTGCTCAAAAGCCAGGATTCAGAATCTTTGTACTCTATATATGAAACCTTCCTTGAAAACCTTTCATATGGAAAAAGTTAAGTATAGAAGCAAAAATATTTGAAAATAAAACCATATAATTAACCTGTTATACTCTTTTAAGTGAATTCACATGAACCATAATGAAATTTTAAATATTTAACCTGACTTAGAAGAGCCTATAATAGGGCCCTGGCATACTCTTCTAATGTCATGCTGAATCACTATCTCCTTCACTCAGTATACTCTAGCCACACTGGATTCTTTCAGAGTTTTTGTGTGGCATACTTCTTCCAGCCTTGGAGCATACAGTTCCCTTTGCCTACATTACTCTTCTTCACATCCTCACTTCTTCAGAGAAGCCTCTTTGATTTCCCCAGACAAAGGGAGTTTTTCCCTATTAGATGCTCCTTTAGTAGTCTATATTTATGTTGCAATGAAATAATTAATTGTGTAAATAGCTGTTTAATGTTTAATTACCTTCTTAATTTATAAGCTCCATAAGGGAGCCAAATTTATCTTGTTTACTGCTGTATAATAGCTAATTAATAAATAGTTATTGAATAAATGGATCAGTGACCAAATTAGTAGGTGGCTTTGTAGTTCTTGGGTAATACTAAGAACTGCAAGGGTTGGATTGTACAATGTCTAAGATATATTCTAACTCTAAAATTACATATTCTGTGATTCTATTTCCAATTCAGTAAAGGTCATTATTAATCACCAACTTAGCCCACATGTATAAGAGTACAAATTTAGGCTCATGTAAAGTTTATATTGTACAGATGCTCTTAGTACTACTTGCCTTTCCAGATGCTTGGTTGATGACATGACTACAAATATAGTGGGAGATGAGGGCAAGATTGATATATTTAGCCAGGCTGCCAAGCAGAACCCACCTCTAGAGCAATGCAGTTATGGAGGCACAAAATGATAAAATGACTCCAATCACATCCTTTTGTTTTTGAGAGGTGTTGATTTGTTTAACTGTCAGAGCTGTAACATATTTTAGGTTCTTATTTATCACAATAAACAATAAGCATCAAAAATAGCACTTGAAATAGAGTAGTTATTCAATAAATATTTGATGAGTGAATGAACGAGAAACCTTCTGCTAATGAGCATGTACATACAGCCCATCCAAATACATCTGTAATCAGTTTCTCAAAATTCACAACCTCACCCTACCTACCATTGAGAATGTATGATCCATGGGTCTCTGGAAACTAACTCTGGATGCCCTGACCAAAATAAAATTACTTCAGGAAAATGTGCTGACCCAGTTGAAAAATCTCTCTGGTTAAAAAACTTGGCAGGATTGCCAGCTATCAAGCTGAAAAGGACCCAAAATGTTTAGGTGTAATATTTGTGCCTGCAAACTTTAGAAGTAGAGAGTCTCATGCTGGGCTTTTCAAAAGGGGTCACTTGTTTCTACAGAAAAATCAATAGAGTGGCAGGGGAGGGAAGGGTACTGGGAGATTAAATGGCCCAGCACATCCTCATATTCTACATTTGAAAATGGCCTTAATTGAAGTCTCTTTTTATAGCGTAATTCCTAAGTGGAATAATAATACTCTGAGTAGCCAGTGGGGAGTGGGCTGGCAACAGGCATTTTTTTCACACAGCTTAAGTAACTAGAGGAACCAAGTGCAAATTCTAACACTCACAATATTACATGGACAGTAGCCAATTTTTCATGGATTCGATTCCATAAAAATGAATTTTGGCAGCTCAGGGCAGTAAGATATTGCTTCCTTGTTCTTAAAGGAGATTGTATCTAGGAAACCTTCTTTTCTTCTCCCATCAGCCTCCTTAAATTTCAACTTCTAGTGCTCAAGAAAGAAATGCCTACATAGCTTTGTGTTGAAATTCAGGGGTCATAGGTCTGTTAATTTCACTATTCTAATGAGGTGACAATGAGCAACCTTGTTCTAAAATGGAAAGTTCAGGTTTTCTGAGATTTGCTGATCCATGATAATAATTACCTAGCATGCCAGAGCTGGTGCTAGAAATTGGATAAATTCCAGAAGGCTGCTTGGATACCCTTTATTTCAGATCCTAGCTTCAGTGGGTACTGCTGGGTTCCGGGAATGAAAGCAAGCCAAGGAAGACCAGCTGGAGAAGGAGAAATGCTTCTTTAGGAAAAAATGCTGAGGTCTTAGGACATAGTCTAGATGAATATGAAACATAGAATGAGAACCTGAAGGCTAGAAGGGATGCAAAAAGGAAAGGAAAAGTAATAGATCAAACTGCTCTGTAATAGAACACTAGAAAAAGAAGAAATGGCTTAATTGTAACTGTATGAGAGAAAGTTACTGGGACCCAGAGAAGTCTCGCAAAAGAAGAGATGCGGTATCTCAGAGGCAGACTCTGAAACGACTCATCTGGAGAGGAACAGAATCCAGGCAACCATTTAAAGTCTAAGCCATAAGTAACAAGTCCTCAGTGAAAGCGATCAGAGAATTGCCCTGGGAAGGCAAGGAGAGCTATATCAAGTAGTTGCAGAAAATCTGGACAGATTTGGAAAGCTAAAGCCAGGAAAATTAGAGAAGAATACTCAGGGTATAATTTGTAGATTTTGATGTGTAGATTGTCTTATAGATAGATATAACAATATTGCCTGGACTCTAATGAAAACTGCCTTAGGAATTCATAGACTTGGACTCTAATGAAAGGCATTTATCTAAGAGATGAGCCACAGTAAACGCGTACTAGGCAGTGTAATGATAGATCAAAACCAGGCCTAGGGTCAATGCCTGATAGATGAAAGAGCATCTTCAGTCACTCCTCTGCTCAGACCCTCCTGGAGCTTTGATTTTACTTAAAAGTAGAAGACAAGCACTCACATCAGCCCACACCCCCTACATCTGTCCCATCCTCTCACCTCTCTGCCTCTTCTCCTACTATACCCCTTGCATATTTCACTCCTCTCACACCTTGTATTCCAGTACACTCCTGTTGCAGGGCTTTTGCTCTTGCTGTGCCCTCTACCTAGAACACTCTTCCTCAGACAGGAGCTCAGCTCATCCTTTACTTCCCCGTAGGGCCCCTGCTCATATGTTTCCTTCTCAGCCAGTCCTTTCCTAACTACCTTATTTTAAACTACAACGACTCTACCCCAAACCTCAGGCACTTCTTATATGCCTCTGCTTTTATTTTTCCTGATGATACTTTTCATCATCTGATATATATACATTTTACCAGTGTATATTTATTGTTCCTCTTTCTCCAAGGAATATATGCTATACATTAAGGGCAAAAATATTTGCCTCTTTGCTCCACTAATGACCTAGGGCAAAGAAAAATGTCTGGTACTTAGTAGATGTTTAAAATTCATTTGTTGGATGTACTGATAGATTTTTTTATTAATAGATGCTTTTAGCACACCTGGAATTGATTCACACCATAACTTTCACTATGGGAGAACTTGTCTAAAAAATTCTAAAGGAATATACCAAAAAAAACAAAAGTGTGAGATTAAAAACAAAGTAAAAGGAAGAAAGGTGTTCTCTCCCAGCCAACAGCTTTAGTCTATACGTATTAGAGAAGAAAAGGATTCAATTGTTAGAAGCTCAAATGAGATTTGCCAGCAGAGGAAGAGAAGAGCAGATAGAAAAGAAACAATTAAGGCATGTTCCACTGTTGCAGAGGAAGATGCGCCATAAAGAAAGCCTCTTCAAGGTCTGAAATATTCAAAAGTCACAAAAAACAAAATCATGTCTGAGTTAATAAATGTTGAAACTATGCAATGGGTAGATAAAGGTTTCATTATAATAATCTGTCCACTTTTATATATGTTTGAAATTTTCCATTAAAAATGAGTTTTTTTAAAAAAGGAGAAGCACATAGCAAAGGTAGTGGGAGTCACCAAGTTCCTGGGGAAACATTCTCCAGAAATAATAATGACAACTCCATTTCATGAATCTTCTAGGGGCAATTCTCCGGCGAAAAAATAAAGTGAGCATGAAGGAGACACCTTCCACAGAGGCAGGTGTTACAGAACAAATAATCACCTAGTAGCAGGTAGCAGAGCAGCCAGAGTGGCTCACAAGAGACAGTGGATGCCATTTCACCACTCAGAGCCCAACTCAGTGTGGGTTCAGAGTACTAGAAACTAGGTCTTACGGGGAAATTTTAAAACAAGATTTAGGAATGTTGATTAAAACAACAAAATTCGCCTCAATAAAGTCTGGTCACTGGGGCTGTCTCCATTGAACATTTCTAAGCTTTGCAAAGTGTCAGCATTGTCCCAATAGCTACTCTTTGAGAAAAGAGAGTGACCATAGATGTATGACCTACCGTCCCGCATACAGTTATTACAGAGTGCCTTCTTAGGAGAGATTTCCCACACATAAGTTGACAGATCATGGATTCCGAGTAACTGACAAACTTTAACTGCCTCTGGAGAAACTAAAACTATTTCTCCCCTCAGATTGCCATTAGTACTCAGCACTAACTGGGAATTAGTTTGTTTCCTAAATATGGCGGTATGAGGGATGTGAGGACTCAGCTGTAATAAACTTGACTATTCTTGAATTCTTTTAAAAGGAAAACAATTTAGAGACATGACATTGAACTAGTACAGCTACAGAAGTCTTGAAGGACCTCTACTCCAGAGAGACTCAGGACAGCCCAGGCAATCTCTGCGGGGAGAATTCCAGTTGCCCACCCTATAATCATGAACCTCTCAGAATTTAAAAAAAAATAGGCAGAGGGTGAATTTTGGGCTGAAATTGAACCCACCAGGGCAAGATAATTTGATTTTGTTCTTAATGTTTTTTAACTTGAATGTTTTGAGTCTTTAACTTGCAAGGGGAATTATTTGAGGAGCTTTAGTTATTCCAAAGACAATTGATAATAAGAGAACTTTTCATATTCAAATTTAGGGCCCTTCTATTGTATTGGCATTTTATTATTAATATGAATTTATGCATTTTAATATTGAATCATATTAATTTTCCATTTTGATAATGAGGCAGAATCTCTAATTGCCTATATTTTATACATGACTGGAAATAATTTTGAATGGGAATTCTGTGGTCTTGGGTACAACTGGCATGGAAATACATTTAAATAATGCTCTGCTCTGACCCATTCCAGAGCTTTCTAGACAAAAACTACTGCTCCCTAGAAGTCCTTCAAAAGAAGAGAGTGGCCTCACGCTGGTGGGAGGACTACCTTGATATAAGCTCGGTTCCTCTCCCAGGGAGAAAGCCACACCCCTAGTTGACCATGCACTTGTTTGGTAAACCCAGTGGTTAAAGAGAATTAAAATGTGAAAATCCTTGGAGAGAAGAGCCCATTTACCACACCTCCTTTCTATAAGAAGGGATTTCCCCACACACTCTAGCCCTTTCTCTTCCTCCCATGTTGATGGAATGAGATACCTGGTCTGTAATTCCTGATCAGTAGCCACAGCTGTTGTTCCATAATTCTTGATTACATGGAGCTAATCTACCAAAGATTCTGCACACAGCGAACTTCCTCTTTGTCCTCTCTCCACTTGTTCCTGTAGGAGGTGGTAGCCTGGTTACAATGCTTGCTCTATAGACTCAAACTTTCCCTCGGGTAGGTTTTTGCAAGATCTGGATAGAAAATAAGAAATACTATTTGGCTATTATCCCAAACTACACCCACTAACATAGCCTTAATCTGTAATAAAGATCATAGCTTGTTATGCCAACTTTTTCTTTATTTCTTTACTGGTTAGAATCTTAGGCAGAGAAAAGCATGATGCATGGGGCCCTAAGGTCATTGAGAAATGTATAAAATAACATAAAGCTCAAATTCTGGTGCCTTGGCATATTATAAAAGCTCAAAAACTCTGACAACTGTTGCTGTTGACCTCCTATAGAAGCATTCCATGTGTCATGGTTCTATACCTTTCATATGTTACTTACTACTTCTTGCTTTGTTTTCTAATTTTCTGTACTTGGATTGTGAAGGGTTACACATGTTTGGAGGTCAGGGATCATGTCTTAGTCATCTTTGTATTATCTGAAGCACCTAGCATCATGCTTTGCATGAAGAGGACACTCAATGAATAATTGCTTTAAAACGAGACAAAGAGCAATTCAATGTTTACAATTAACTATTAAACCTAGTGTTCAAATTAAAATAACCTCACAAGGTAAGTCAGTAATTCTCTTGATGCTAAGTAGTGTTTCTTCTCATACAAAATTCCAAAGAAATGGAAAATGTGCAGTTTAACACGTGTCACCCAATCACTGAAAAAAAAACCATCTCCCAATGGAATTGACATAATTGTTTTCCTCAGAGAAGCTTAAAGCAGTTCACTGTCAACACAATACCAAGGCTCACAGTAATCCCAACAGTAACTATATGACCCTTCATAGCTACCTAAACACTCCGTATGTAATGCATTTGTTGCTATGAGATCTTTCCTTCAGTGCTGCAAACCACGTAGATGCTTAACAAATATTATTATGAATAACAACAATATTCACTTGAGGTCTTATTGTGAAGCTAAGAAACTGAGCCCAGCAAAGTTTCATATCAGAAACTGCAGTCTCCCTCAGCAAAGCAAGAGGCTGTTGTGATGACACGGTCACTGTGCCAGGCAGTCAACAGCATTGTCCAAGTGTTGCCCAGACAAGCAACTTGAAGGAACTAAAAATAAATATAATACTGAGGAAGATTTGGTTTATGGCTTCAAGTTGCCCTCTACCAAAAGGAAACAGAAAATATTTCAAAAATAATAATACAAAACAGGTACATAAAGCTTCTTGGTTTCATATAGCTATAAAACTACATAATGAAGAGAGTTCTCAGGGTCAGAAAATATGTATTTTTGCTTATACTTATCAAATTAGTGTAGTTATGAGCTTTTTAGTAATGCAATCACGGCTTTACCATTTACAGCTATGTGATCTGGGATTTCATCATTTTTTATCCTCAGCATCAGTGTCTGTAAAATGGGGACAAAAATATTACTAACTTAATAAGATCATTGTGAGAATTAAATAGAACAATTCATGTAAAATGTCTGTTACATAGAAAGCTCTCAAAATTGCTATTATGATTTATCTTCTTTTTGCATGTCATAAATGTGGATTTGTCTTAGTATATTTTTTTCATTCTGATAACAAAGTATTATATATTGCAGAAATGTTAATAAATACAGAATAATATAATTTGGAAAATAAAACTTACACATAATTGTACTAGTCACAGATTTTAAATATTAGCTTTGCAATAAATTTCCAATTTGCAAGGAAATTTATTTCCAATATTGTTTTATTTGTGCAAAGTACCTGGCACATAGCAATGACCCATTGAGTGGATGTTGGAAAATCTCACAGTCAGGAACAAGGGTGTGACAATATAACTGTTTTTGTATGTACATAAAAGGAAACATTCTTAAAGAGTAGTCTCTGGGCTCCTTTCAAAGTAAAAAATTCACCTAGAGTCATGGGAAAAAAAATATAAGAGTACCAGTTCCCTAGGTTATATGTAGGGCAACTCCTAACCCACACTACCTGAATGTTCCTGAGCATAGTGCTACACTTGGTTGCTTTGTATAAACTACAAATTTTTCTCCTGTGTGATGATTCCTATATATTCCTACTCCTTTCCATTTATTCTTAATTTTTTAATGCAGATAGATTTAAAACTATGTAATAGCAGGTATTTTATTTGTATCTTTTCTTTCTTTTGGAATTTTCTGTTATCTCTTGGTCTCAGACTTTGCACTCCATGGTCATACCCTAAATTTTACGAACCGATAAACTGAGTCAAAAAACATCCCATATCACTGACTTACCCTACCAGATAGGAATAATTTATGGAAAGCAAATTTTTTTTGGTCCAACTTCACTTCCATTTAATTTCATCTAAATAAAATGTAGGGTAATTAATGATAAACATTAGTTGTTCCTGCTTAGTCTCTCGCATTGTACCAATAGCATTTGTTGAGAAATTTAGCTACTGAGTGTGTGCCTCAAGTTGAGTCCACATCCTTGGCTCACTGACCCTAAGTGGCTGTTCTCTGTCAATCTCTTTCTTGATCAAGGTAGCAGTAAGAAAGAATGTGCCCTTGGAGCACCACTACTGGGTTCAAATTCAGGATCCACTGCCTGCTCCTCAGTGTACCAATGTACTGAACCACTCTAAGACTGTTTTCTCATGTGCTTGGCAGATGGCAAGCATCAAGTAAATGTAAATTACCATTATTAGTAGTCGTAAAAGTAGTAATAGAAGCAACCCTAGCAATTGGCGTCCTAACAACGTACTAGCCAACCATCACTACTGCCATAAATATAATGTTACATAGATGTTACATAATCTCATTATATCTATTCATTTGATCATCAAATTGATTGTTTCTTATTCATTTCATCATTCACAAAAATTTTTAAATACCAGTGGTATTCAGATCACCATGTTAAGAACTATAGGGAACTGAAAGATGAATAAAACATACATTTTGCCTTAATAGTTTCACAATGCAGTATTAGAAGGCTCAAGGGCTCAAAATTCCAGACCACATTAGAAATTGTCGTTTTGAAATGGATAGTGCTATTAGCTCCATATGACAAGATACAGGAAACACAATCTAAGACCAAAATAATCAGGAAAATGGGCTCCTTTCCACCTCTGCAGATAGTGATCAATTCCCAAATTATTAGTGTCATAAAGTTGCTCTCAAAAAACTGAATGCCCAAAGTGTTAAAAACATACATGTGCTAGAAAAGAGACATTATCAACATTGTCATTATGTGTGTTAAGAGCAGACAGACACAGTACTGCTGCATCAAAGAGGGGTTTTTACATTTTTTTCCCTCTGTGGGAGGAGAAGAAAAACTAGAAACATATAGCCATGCTATATACACTGTGTATATTCAGATAGAAAATGCAGAAACAGAGAGTCAAACACACACAAACACATGCTGAAAGCCTTATAAGAACACTATTCTCTGATCTCTCAGTGGGCTTCAAAGTCAGACTGACATGATTTCAATTTCTAATCTTATCACTCACCAACTACTTGAACTAGTATAAATTCCTAAAGTTCTGAGCTTCAGTTTCTTCATTTGTACAATGGAAGAAATGTGAAGATTGCATGGGACCAGGTGAATGTACGGAAGTGCCTAAAGTAGTAGACAGTACCTCATAAATATTCAATAAAAAGTAGCTATTATAATGATTAATTTATCATCAATGGTCATTTTTAAACACTGACTCCAGAATTACTATATTTATGGCCCCCTTAGGTCAGAAAAGACATGCTTGAGGGCTTCATCTTGGGCAAAAGGACAGTAACGTTGCCAAAGAACCCTGTGCTTGAGTCCCTATTGCTGCCTCTGATGACTGCCTTGTCTCCTCAGGTTTTGATTTGGTTTCATTACTGGACTTCAAGTGTCTCTCTCTTGTATGAACACTCTTCTTCTACTTGCTGATAAAACAACGTCCAAGATTTCTAACTAACCTGGAAATCTGAACTTTATCCCTGGTAATCCAATTCCTACCTGGATACTTTCTCTGTTCCACCCTTTCTACCCTGTGTCTCAGGAAAAAATGGCTACAGAAGGTTCTGGTAAGATCCATGATTATGTCAGTTTGTAAAGCACTACAGCTTGACAATCCAGCAGTTGTATACCCATTTTAAAATCCTCTTGCTTTGGGATGGCTCTATAGTGTAGTGGTTAGCACATCTGCTTTACACGCAGAATGTCCTGGGTTCCTGCCCCAAGTGGAGCCTCGGACCATACCCTGGGTGCACCTGGCCCTTGGGTGCACACCACGAGCGTGTGGGAAGAGAAGCCCCACCTTCAGAGATTCAGTTCTTAAGGGGAAATGGCAGCATCCATAGGTCAGGGGTGTAAGTGGGGGTTGGGAATTAAAGAGGAGGAAAAAATAAACAAATAAAATCCACTTGCTTCATCTCTCTGCACTTAGGTCCCCATAACACAAAGCAAGCGGAAGGAAGTGGTACAGGGAGGAACAAAGCCTAATTGGCATTTCCTGCTTGGATCAATAAACTCAAGCTGTTTGCTTTGGAAGGGAAATGGCCTGAATGCTTTCCCCACTGTTTGCATGAACCTACCAAGCATCTGATCCATCCAATTACATCCCATAGTAAGGGCTGATGGATATTAAAATTACATGGGTCAGGGCTCAAATACAAGTGCAGTTCTCTCGGCCTGAGTTAAATCAAGTATTTACTTTGAGACCAAAAGTACAAACTGTGGGCTGTTGAATCAGCTGGAGTTCTCAAAATAGAATTTGACCTGAACAGAGATAATTTCATGAAAACACTACTGGAAACCAAAATGCTTATCTAATCTGTAAGTCTGGCAACATGTACAGCATTACTGATCACTGGTGCTGGTGAAAGAGTCTTAATTTTTATGTCTAGAGGAAATTAAGCCAAGAAAAAAAGTGCCATTTAGTTCAGAGGAAAGATGTTCATACATTTTATATTTTAAATGATTCCATTTGAGCACTTGGAAAATTAACGGGCCTTTAGCCAAAAACAGCTCTATGTCACTTGGCTATGTGAAGCTTAACTAAAGCTTGGCCTTATCTAACTTCTCAGAAATACACTAACCAGAGACTGTATAAGAGTTCCAGAGCTAGCATATGCCTATAGGGGATTAGAGAGAAACCAAAAAGAGGAAAAGCAATTTACTCATAATGGAGAGTATAATGGTTATAGATACCAAGTATGAGAAAGGCCATTCCAGATTGTCAAAAAGAGCTTCGGGCTTACTTACTATCACTAAAAGACCATTCCCAGGAAGAGAAAGAGCTCTGGTAATTCCTAATAATAGTGAGAAATGGGATTCACATTGGGACCTTTAAAAATCCATCTCTCCTAACAGTTCCAATAAGGAAGAGAATAGCTATTACTTTTCAGAAAACTATGTATATTCTTAGACTTACTAACAGAGCACCCAAATATGACTTTATTAGGGCGGGCTTTTTAAACAGGCAACTAGCTGGGGAGTATAGCTTCAAGAATACCTAGAATACTTTCCCATGATCCTCGGCATGCCAATATACACATTTTTTTTTGCAATTTTAAAATATTTATTGAAATAATGGATGTTTATTGTAGAAAAATTAGAAGATACAGGCAATAAAAAAGGAAGAAAAGCTAAAACCAGTCCATAATCTTGAAAGCTGTAGTTAACCATTGTTAATATTTTTGTGTATAAAAATCCAGGTATACTGGGTTAAGAGTGCATGTATATATGAGTGTATTCTCTATCCAGTGGCTCAGTGCCTAAAATTATATCCTACTTAAATCTGGTTTCCTTTATCTAAGTCAAATAGGAAATTAGTCCCTAAAAGGGGACTCTCATTGACCCTTATCAGTCATTTACACCCTTGTGGAAAGGACGTCATTAGCTGCTTTTGAGAAAATGACTGCGAGCAATTGAAAGTAGAAGCTAAAGTTAAAAGCTATTGGTCACCTTAAGTTTCAATATTTAACTATGGGTTGGGGAAAGAAAGGGCATAAAAAGGAGAGACTGATGGATGGAAAACCAACATGGCTTTCTGAGTAAAGCTGATAAAGGCCAGCCCTAGGCATAAGAGTTAAACTTTAGAGACCAAAAAAGTCCCAGAATTCAGAAAATCTGCAAATTTCTAAACTACAAAGAAAATGTGAGCAACTGTCAACTCAGCTTGTCTGGTATTGTTTTTCCTGTTGAGATGACATTTACAGATTTATCGTACAATATATTTTATTACAAAATTTGGGCTCCAGCCTCTTCTGCAGCCACCATGTCATGTTAAAAATAAATACATATGTTTATGTGTGTATGTGTGTGTGCATATACATACACACACACACACACACATATATAGATATGTACAATCGATTCTCATTGTTCACAGAATCCATATTTGCTCATCGCTTACTCACTAAAATTTATTTATAATCCCCAAATCAATACTTATGATTCTTTCATAGTCATTTGTGGAAATAACCAGAACAGCAAAAATTTGAGTCTTCTGACACACTTTCCCAACTGAGATCAGACAAGGCAATGCTGTGCCTTCTTGTTCCAGTTCTCATGTTGTCATACTGTAAATAAGTATCCTTTTTGCTCTGTATTTAGTGTCATGCTTTTCAAATTCTTGTGTTTTTGTCTGTAATTTCATTGTGTAAAGTGGCCCCAAGCGTATTGCTAGAGCCCTGTCTAGTGTTTCTAAGTACAAGAAGGCTCTGGTGGCGAAAATATGTGTGTTAGATAAGCTTTGTTTGGGCATGAGTTATAGTACTGTTGGCTGGGAGTTCAATGTTAATGAACCAACAATAGCTGTTAAATAAGGTGTCCTTAAACAGAAATGCACATGAAACAAGCTTACGTATTGATCAGTTGTTGAAAGTGTTGTGACCAGAGGCTTACAGGAACTGAACCTTGTATCTCCCCTAGAAGTGATAGTTCAATGTTTATTAATCCAGTGTACACAGAGAATTTAAAGAATATAGCTACTGCAAACAATGAAAATTAACTGTATATACATTTTATTTGGAAATAATTTAAGGCTCACAAGAAGTTGCAAAAATAGTAGTTTCTGTGTATACTTCATTCAATTGTCTCAAATTAAATATTTTCAAAACCAGGAAATTAATATTGGATTAATACTATTAACTCAAGTACAGATCTTATTCAGATATTATCAGTTTTTATGTTTTTTAATATATAGTGTTCTATGGAATTCTATCACAGATGTAGATTTATATAACCATCACTACAGTCAGCATACAGAACAATTTCATCACCACAAGGAAACTCCCTCATGTTATCACTTAATAGTCACACTCTCCCCTCAACCATAGCCCCTCACCTCTGGCATCCACTGAACTATTCTCCATCACTGTAATTTTACTACTTTGAAAGGTTATATAAATGAAGTTACACAGCATGTAGACCTTTGAGATTAGCTTTTTTCCCTCGGTCTAATGTTCTTAACTTTCATCCAAGTTGTTGAATCTATCGATGGTTTGTTTCTTTTTGCTGCTGAGTAGTATTCCATTGTATGGGTGTACCACAATCTGATTATCCATTCACTCACTGGTGAATCCATTTGGGTTGTTTCCAGCTTGGGGCTCTTACATATTGAGCTGCTCACCAGGTCTTTCAAGATTTACTTCAAATTGGCTCAAACACCATACCCAGGATAGTGGGGAAAATGTATATTTCTTCCTAGTGACAGTTGGAGTATGGAGTGTGACTGAGCACTTATACTTCTACTACTGTCTCTATCTCCAAGATTCTACTTGTTTGTTGAATTCTTATTCATTCTGCTTTTCACCTCCCTTGTGTACTAGTATTTTTCATTTCATGTTTCCCTGCTCAGCACTGCTATGGTCTTTTTGCTCTCCAAAGTAGTGCCTTCCCACTGGGGATTATGTGTGAAGGTCCTTCACTGATGCTCCCAGGCAATGGAAGAGAATTATATCAGTACGAACTCTAGCAACAATGTGTGCATGCCTTGTTCTAAATGTCCTTGGATCATTTGTACATGGAGGATTTTGAGTGATCACTCTGTCAAGTAGGCTCTATTTTCTTCTCTATCTCTTGGTATGTCTCTTTCTTGTTTTTTTAACTTCCTTCTTTTTCCAATCCAATTCATCAGCCAACAACTCATAAACTCTCTGTCTGTTCTTATGAAGAAGCAGGGTAGTATTTTTTTCTCTCTTTTAGCTCATTCCAGACTAGCCTTATGAGCAATCTCTCCAGAATGAAAATTGTTCCCCTATCATGGCATTTTGCTAAACAACTTTCTCTCCAAGAGAGTTTACCCATCAGCTCTTAAATGACCTTATTTATTTTCCTCTATTGCATTTATAATGGAAGTCATCAGAAACATAGGACTTATTTTACAGAAAACTGCTTTGTAGCCAATTTTCTGTTATTTGAACCCCTGAAAAAATATTTATTTTTTTTATTTTTATTTATTTTTTGCTTCTAGATATCACATTTTATTTAAAGGAAGTCAGAGACTGGCCCTACAGGTAATCTGCCTTTACAGAAGCTCACTAAGAGGTGTCCATGAGCGCCCTCGTTTACTTGTCCAAGGCATAAATCCTTCTGTGTAGAGCTCAGAGTCACTCTAATTGTTATATGCTCCAATTTTACATATTCTGCTTACTATCTGCTTCACAGAATGACTGAGTGCACAGTGGTGCCAAGTCCCTATACTACTCCTGACGGAACGAAGGAAGCAGTGGTGTGAGATAGAAAACAATTCATGAAGAGCTCTGCCGACCCTTGGGAAAAGAAGGAAGCCCCTCACTTCTCCCTCTACCTCTGTTCTCTTCTCTGCCCCCATTCCCAAATCAGTTCTATTCAACAGTCACTGAGCACTCACTTACTACTCTGCTGGGTGCCGAGGATACGAATGTGGAAAGCTCATCACTCTATCCTCACAGTACTCTAATCGAGTGGCAGAGAAGATAGTAAAAGACTAATCATTTGAAAATGGTGCTTTTCCAGAAATAGAGAACATCTGTAAGAGTTAGACTGCAGGTATTTAAGCCTACAAAAATGTAAGCAGAAAAATAGACAATCCATTTTGTGGGAGGCCAACTGTTTGGCAGCAAAGTAGAAGGAAATGAGCCTGAATGAGGAGAAACTGGAAGCAAAGGGCTAGAAAGCATATACAATAATCTAGATTAGAGATGATAAAATTCTTTTCCAAGGCAGAGTTCAAGAAGATGAAGATGAGAGGCCAAACACAGATGAGAGTAGACTCAACCGGGTTTGGTGACTGATTATGAAGTAGAGAGTAAGGAAGAATAAGAAAGAAAACAGTGCAAGAGGTTCCCAGGCAGAGAGGCTAGATGGCCTCAGGAGAAGAAACAAATTGGAAGGTGCAGCTAAGGTGGGCAGGGAAATATGTGTTTCTTTTTTTCTCCTCTCTGAACAGTGTCTTTAGACATGCAGGTGGGAGTGGGGAAAGGGATATTCAGAAGGCAGTCTTAAATCTGATTAACACATATTAGACATTAATTGTTGGTTGAAGGAAATACAACTAACTCAGAACTCAGAAGAGGACTGAAGAGATAAAAGGAATTTAAGGTTGAAAAAGGGTGTCATCCAAGAAATCTTTTGTCCCAAAATTACATCACATCCTTACTTTCTTCCTCTCTACTCTCCCTCTACAAAATTCCTCTTCCCTTTTTCCTATTAGAAAAATACTTGATAATGATATTATTATATCATTATATTATATTATTTTTATATAACCGTACATCTCTATACTATTGCATTTTTAAAAATATATTGAAAAAAACCTGTTTTTGAACTTTCATTTCAATCTTATTTTCTCTTGATAAATATCCTCTAAGACAAAATACTATAATTTTCTCCAGCTATGTGTCTTGTAAGGAGACCTAGTTATTTGACACCTTTGTTTTAATAAATATTGAATTTGATATTTATAATTCCCCTTTTTGCTCACTCTTTCTTAGATAGATCAGATAGAACTAAATACGGATATGAAATTAAAGTTCACATTTTCTAAACAAAACAAAATCAAAACAAAAACAGAAAAAACTTATAATAGCTTTGTTACTCAATAGCTGGAATCAACAATAAAATGAATTTCATGTGAAGTTAAGTATTAACAAGAAGTTTCCAGTTTCTTCCAAACCATACCTTAAAGTCTTTACCTATTGTTTAACTAAATCCTCTGTTATTGATATTCTTACATTTTTCATGCATGTCTCTAATGGCTTCTACGTTACTGAATAACTACTGTGCACCTGTTAATCCTTTCAGAGGTGTTTAACTGAATGAAGTTTTTTTTCATAGCATTTCAAGGAGCTGTGAAGAAAATCACTTTGAACAAGTGGAAGTTCCTTCCCTCTTGCCCTTCAGCCTCTTATGTGAAGAGAAGTGCTTGTGAATGTACACCATCCCAGCTGGAGAGAGGAAACGGCTCCCGGCAGAAGAGAAGAGTCATGTCTCTGCTCAAGAAGGTCTAAGGTGAGATGAGATAAGAACATACCACCCTCTTTGACCATCTCACTCACCCTCAGAAATTGTAAACCAACAGTAATTTGAGTACTTGGGGGCTACTTGGCCTGAAAATACAAAAGAACATTGGTAATTCCTCCCTTCTTCGGGGGAGAGACAAACCAGGAACCACAAATTTTTCTATTTCTTCCCACTTTGCAAGCCTATTACTTGGGTCCAACTCAACTCTAGAAATGCTTGGTTTGATTCTAGAAAAGGAGCTTCCTATGCAATGTCCATGCATATCTTATTAAATTTATTGCAAATTTTATTTGATTACAACTTGAATTTTCCTCTACTTTTGTCAGTCTCCACTGTTTGTATAACATATATGTATGTCTACTTATTACTTTTAAAAAATAGAGTCATTGAGGCAGCAAAGGTAACCCAAAAATCTTTATTAAAAGTATATATAAAATAAGATTCTTCATTTATAATTTAAGATAAGAAGTTGATAATTGCATAAATATTATGAAGACGACTAATTTTAAAATAAAGCAAAGGGGTAAAATATGCATGGAGAAAAAAGTTAAAAGCTACCAGACTCGTTGGTAATTGTCTTTGGGCAGGGGCGGATGGACTTCAGGTCCTTCTTGCCATGTTTCTCCATTTTTCACTTTTTCTTTAATGAACATGTGTTCCCAAAGTTTCTGCCTCCCATTTGCTCAGTAAGTAATGACGCTCATGTGCCCTTTTGATTCTCTTGCAATTTTTGGGAACCACCCCCAGGTTCCCCCAAAGTCTGGTTTTTCACTGTTGCTTAGATGATGTGAAAATGCCATGATGCAGATGAGGGTCGACTCTATGCTTCTGCAGTTAAGAATGAGGATGAGTGAGAGCATGAGTAACAAAGTCACTAAAAAATGAGAAAAGTGACTTATAAAGTATACCTAGATAACTTCTCGTGTTCATTTCTTTAAATGCCCCTCCACATTTTAGCTTCAATTAGGATTTTCACATGTTTCCCTGAGGAGAGAGCACAGTTGAGGTCATCTGTGTGCATTCCAAGTCCTCAAAACAGGCCACATCACACCCTTAGTCTGAGACTACACATAGTTCTTTAACAGAATGCAAAGGCTTTGTTTGCTTTATTTCCCATTTTCTTCCTCCCCTGTTGCCTTGGTTCTCTTACTAAATAAAGTGTTTCTTATGTATATTTCCAAGAAAAAAAATTGGAAAGACATAGAGAAGGCTCTTGGATCAGCTTCAATGACTCGCTGGTATATTCTTTGTATTAAGACAGGGAACTGACCATAAAAATACAAGCAACAGTTCATGCCTTCAATGACATCAAGGTCTAACAAGGTAGCTTGATAGGAAGAACAATTACAGCATCTTCTGGAAAGTGACATGTGAATAAATGTAGAGGCTTTAAGAATGCATGTTGGGTCTAATTCAGCTGAAGGCATGTCCAGAGAAGAGTTTTTCCAGAAGAGGCAAAGACCTGAAAGGAAAATAGGAGAGGAGAGAGGCATTCGAAGCAGAGGTAACGGCATGTTCAAAGACCAGAATTAAGAAAAAGAGTAACCGTGATTACTCCAGGATGGCTTGGTTACTACCTATAGGGAAACAAAAGGGAAATACACAGCTGGAGAGGTAGCTGAGGACCTATTATGCTATGCTAAGAGAGGGAACTGGGCAAAGCACTTCAGAACATCAAAGCAGATGAAATATATGATCAGATATTGTGCAGTCTCAAAGCTAGAAAGGACCTTAGAATTTGGTATGTCATCTCTCAGTTGAGGACACTGAGATTCAAAGAGGCTAAGTGACTTACACAATGTCACTCAGCTTCTTAAGGGTAGAGTTGAGTCTAGAACAGTTCAGGACTCTTTCCACCCCACCGTGTTGTCTTTTCCAAAAGGCAGAGGGCTCATCACAGTCCTATGAGTCAAGCTATTTCCTCCAGGCTTTTGCACAAGACTTTATGCTCAAGAATAAAGGTTACCTGCATATGAGGCAGCTGCAAGGTTAGCCTCCCCAAATGTGAAAGCAGTCTTCACTACCAACAAGGATTTCCCAAGCATTTCGAAAGCAAGTACAGTGTTCAAGAGAGAGAAAAAAATAGATTTGAGAAAAGAATGAAAAAGTGGGTACAGCAAAATAGAGGTCTTATGTTTACAATATCTTCTGCTCCCCTGCTTTCTGTCCAAATGGCCTCACCCCTTCCCATTCCCCTCACTTTCTGCATGCTTTTGTTCTCTTTTGATCTCTTTTTTAATCGTTTCCTTCCCTTTACTCTCAGTTTCTCCTTTCCTATGCTCTAAATGGTGGGCAGTCAGAATTAAAGACTGAGGAGGTGCTAAGGATCATGAAGAAGAAACTCAAAATATCATAGGTGTCTTTTTTTTCACAATTTGAGCTCTTGGCTCAAAGTTAGCCTTCTTGGATCCTGTTTGTCTCCGGGCCATCACACAGCGGGAATCCTAGCGATGCTGAGTAAAACCCACGTTCAGTGCCGCTGATTCCCCAAGGCTAAGCAGTTGATCCATCAGCTCTTCTGATCCTCCCACCAGAGATAAAAAGCCATTGAAACACTAAGCAGGTGGGAATTCCAGCTGCTTCTGAGCCATCTACGTAGGGCGAGTGGAGGGAAATGATGAGGGTCAGCTACTCCCTGCCCATCAGAGAGAGGCTGAAACCACTGCCCCTCTGCAGCCAGGCTGGATGGGTAGGGGAAGAGAGGCTGCATCTGCCTTATCTTTCTGCCCTTTTGAACTTGTTCAACCGCCAGCAGGAAGGCCGCCCAGGGACCAGGGCACTGCAAGAAAGGAGAAGATGAGGCTCCTTGGAGGGAGTAGCTCTGTCTTTGCATGATGCATCAGCCCACGGAAGCCAATCTCACTTGCAGATAAAGCGCATTTATTTTGTCCAGCTCAGAGCTGACAGGAGGAGGTTCACTGTCGGGATGGTTTCCGGCCTATTCATCCTTCTTCTAGTAAAACCACCTCTTAGGGGAAGGCGTCTAGGTTGTTTCCTTTCCGCTGGGGCTGCTAAGCACCTGCTGACTGTGGGACCTTCTGCTGACTCCAAAAGGCCTCCACCCCACTGGGACTTTTCCCAGAGCCACCTGAGTCATACAGGCTTCTAGCAGCAAGCCTGCTGACAGGGAACAAATGACTGATGAGACAAGAGAAACTCATACCCTTCCAAGAAGAAGACGAAAGCAGCATGGGGTCCAAATCCAGCAGTGGAGATTTCTGTTCTGGCTGGTAGCGCTGGTGGAGTCTGATAGAGCATGGGAAAGGAATGTGCCCAGAGGAGATGGCTGACTGGAAAAGGGAAGCTCTCCTGGTGGGAGAGGCTCTGCTCTTGGCCTTACCGTCAATCCAGCAACTTTGAAAGTCTTGAAATCTATGGAAAAATTGGTTCTAACCCTTTTATTTTTTTATTTAATGTTTAAATAATTTAATATGAGGTGATTCCTACATTTGCATTTAACAAAATGGCTCCATTGTAAATATGTCATTCTTTTGCACACCACTTTGTTCCAGTTCTGCTTTTATAAGTTCACATTTGAGCATCGTCATTTATTTGGTCATTCAGTGATCCTATAAATATTCTCGAGAGCTTGCTATCTGCAGGCTCTGAGGACACAAAAGATGAGTGAGCCCAGGTCCTATCCTTAAAAAGTTCACAGTCCAGAAGGGCAGAAGAGCATTAAGTGAACACATCAAACTCAAGGGTGATAAAGACTTTGATCTGGTGTTGAATCCAATTCTTTGGAGCTCAGGGGTAATCAGAGACTGTTCAGAGCAGATAATATTGGACCTGGGAAGGGAAAGATGAGTAGGCAGAGAGAACGGAATCCAAGGCAGATGGGCTTGAATGCTGAGGTATGTTCAAGAGTTGTGAGAAGCCATTTGGACTGAAGCAAAGGGTTTTTGTTGTTGTTGTTGTTGTTGTTGTTGTTGTTGTTGTTGTTTTTATTGGCGCAACATTGGAAGGTGGCTCTGGAGAGGAAAAGTAGGACACTCCCTCCTCCAAAAGGGCATTGTCTGCTGTGGTACTGGCAGTTGTATTTCATCTTATTGGCCAGGGCTCCCCACAATTTTTGACCATGAAGGTCCCTGTTTTGACAAAAAGTTAGCAAATTAGAACACAGAGCTCCTCAAAGTTTAAACAAAAGGAAACTTACTGACTGGTGAACTGGGACACATATGTCTTGGTGGATTTATCTAAGTACCTTATTACCACCAGAAACCCAGTGAGAGCTTCATAAATGTTTGACAAAGGTGATGAAAGCAGCTTCCTCCCGCAAAGCTAAAAGCCTAAAGGAAAGGGTGATGTATCTATTCCCTGTGGCTGCTGTAACAAATTACCGTACACTGAGTAGTCTAAAACCAGAGAAATGTATCCTCTCATGGTTCTAAAGGCAAAAAGTCTAAAACAGAAGTGTGGGCACAGAGTTGGCTCCTTACCAAGGCTCTGGAGGAAATTTTGTTCTATGGCTCTCTCCTAGCTTCTGGTGTTCCTTGGCTTGTAGATACATGACTTCTCCTAATTATCTGTGTTTTCACTTCTGTTTCTTATAAGGACACTTGTCACAGGATTTAGGTTTCATCCAGGTAATTCAGGATGATGTCATTTTGAGGGCCCTAACTTAATTATATCCTCTTTCCAAATAAGGTTATATTCACAAGTTCTAGGGGTTAGGATATGGACATATATTTTGGGAAGCCACCATTAACACACTACAGGGGAGTTTTGGAGAGTGTCACCCACCTCACCTGGGCGTGGTACTTATTTGCCACAATTCTGTCACCTGCAACTCAAATATTTTCCCCAGACAAGGACAGACATCTAAAACAACTAGATGAACAGAACCTTTCTGGACCATGGAGTTCATACTCCTGCCTCCAGGACCAGGTGGTTGGAGCACAAATTGTTCAAACTTTTACCAACTAGGCAGAAACTCCATGAGAAAAGGAACCATGTCTCAAGTTCAGCATTATGTTCCCAAATCTCAGAATAGTGCCCGATGCATAGTAGGCACTCAAATTAATATACTTTAATAAATAAATGATTCTATATAAAAGAAATCTCACCACTACTTTTGCTTGTCTAAGCATTTCAGGTCACTTTTTAATCCACATAAAAGTTCATTCTATCTTTATGAGACAACCCTAGATCCTTTAAGTCAGGGGACTCCAAACCCGAGCCACTCTCCAGTGCTCACATCACTGCCTCAGCTTCACCTCAGATCATCAGATATTAGATTCTCATAGGTGCAACGGTCCCTAGTGCCAAAAAGGTTAGGGACACTGCTCTAATTGACTATGGAGTTAGAATACAATACAGGAAAGCCCTGCGAGTTTGCAGGAAATAAAACAAATTCTCAGAAATTCCAGCTACTAAGAGTCTTCAGGACATCAGAAACACAGATTTTTAGTTCACACGCTACTGCCCTCAGAGGTAGAACAATCTGCCTATCATCAATGCCAGTTTAAAGGACCTCATAAATGATGAAATATCTCCTTGCAGAATAAGAAGTGACAGATTTTCTGGAACCTTCTAGAGAGCTCCTAAGATAAAAGACAATAGAGAAGGCAGAAAGATTTACTTTTTCTGCTTAATTCAGTAGCTACTAGCCACGTGTGGTTATTGAGCACTTAAAATATGATTAGTCTAAATAGGTAAGGTAAATATAAAATGCACACCAGATTTTAAAGGCTTAATATGAAAAGAAGAATGTAAAATATCTCACTAATGAATTTTTATATACTTACAGGTTGAAATAGTATTTTTGATTTGATGGATTAAGTATATATTATTAAAAAGCAATATCATCTATTTCTTCTTACTTTTTTAATGTGGCTATTAGAAAATTTTAGATTACATATGTGGCTTGTGTTTATAGCTTGTATTATATTTCTACTGGAGAGTTCTGGTCTAGAGCATTGTAGATTCTGAGACTGTGACCATACTTCACGAGAATGGCCAACTCTAAGCACAGTTCCCTTCACCTGCTCCACCACTGGCCTAGGTGAGGAACTTGTCTCTTCCCTTGCAGTAATCAATGCAGATCAATGCAGAAACTTCCAACTGCTCTCTTTGCCTTTATTCTCACTCACTTTCAAGCCTTGCCCATGCAACTTCCACAGACATCTTTCTGAAGCACAACTCTTTGATGGGGGAGGTACAATTCAACTTTAAAATGCACTTTAAAAACTGTGGGGCTCCACATCACAAACAGAGGAAAATCTTAAACTAGTCTGTTGGGTAAGGGCTTCACAATATGTCTTCAATATTCACCACTAGGCACCCAAGTACAGGTCATGCTGAGCTAATCATCTTTCCCTGAATATAGTAATAACAGCCAACGGATTGTTTACTGTGTGGTGGCGATTAATTTAATCATCATAAACAGCTCTTTGTGGGTAGATGCTATTATTATTTCCATTTTACAGAAAAGGCAATTGAGATACAAAAAGAATAAGTAACAGTCATGGTGATAAACTAAGTGGTAGAAGTAAAATTTAAATCAAGCAATCTATCCCAGAGTCTGTGTTCTTAACCAGTACACTATCATCTTGTGACTTTGTCTACCCTATTCCCTCTGTTCTTTCTCATCTTGCCAGTCTAGCACATGCTTATGCATGCCTTAATACTCAGATAAGCTATCATATCCCTTATGAAATCTTCATCACTCCCACAGGGACTTTAGATATTCACTCTTCCAGCAAACATGTATCACATTTCTTTATTATTACATTCAAGTTGGATTCTATTGCTCTCTTGAGATCTAGATAACATTGGCTCATACTCCAGTTTTTCAGGCAATAGGATTCCCAAATCTTTTCTCAATACTTCTATGCATTCTCTGTGAAAACTTCATGCTCACAGTCAGCTCTGCCTTTGGGCTCCAGCTACTCTGCGTGTTGTCATTGCTCCTGACAGCCCTGACTCAAATAGGAACCTAGGCTGGATCTCCAGTTTTTACAAAAAATGTTTCTCCCTTAAAGCATTTGTTCTTCTAAGAACTTACTGAATATATAGGCATCATAGTGAGGAATTACGTTGTGCTATTCTGAAAAACAAAAAACAATTTTATATTTATTCTCATTCTTAAAATTTATTTTTGATACCAAAGGGCTATTGATGGTCTCTTGACTCTTTGCAGTATCTAGCCTTTTGCTGCTTGTGGGTGTTCCTTTCCTCCCCTTTCCATGCTCAGCCTTCTATTCTTACATCCAAATCTCTCCCCATTCCTTTAAAGGGGAGTTCATATTTTCTCAGGCAGAAGAGTTTCTGTTTGTTTGTTTGTTTTTTGCTTAGGATATTTTCTGCTTAAGGGAACTTATAGTAATTTGACAAATACAATTTACTACCTGAGAGAAATTTAGATAACAGCTGTTAAAATAATAATAAAAAAAAGTCACTGCACTAGAGAATTATTTCCTTAAACATCTGCTATATATGCCCTGTTTGATTGTATGTCTCCAGAACCAAAGTAAATATCCAGTAAATATTTGAGGTGAATGAATTAATGATTTATTAATTAGAAATATCATCCTAGACAACCAGGTGTCCTCTTAATAAACTCAAACCTAATGTTTTTGTGATCACTGATTCCACAGAGAGCAAAGTTTTCAGTCTATAGAAAATGTTGTTTTAGGACCAAAAGAGGTTGAGTCACATGTGGTTCCTTCACATTAGGACTTTTCTTCTCCAGGTCGGGGTGTCAACCACATTGCCCAGGAAATAAACTGTTCAGATCATGGTCTTTGTCTCAAACTCAAAAATTGTAGTTCCTAAGGTCAGCAAATACTAATGAAAACCAGTCTGTGTGTATCCATTTGAATAGCCAAAATATTTGCTTCTGTTGAGAGTGTTAAATAGATTCCATCAAATATTTACTATGAGATGTTTATAAATACAGAAATTATGAAGAATGATACGTCAAAAATTCATTTTACCACAATCTAAGTTTTTTAAATATTATTTTTTTCATATTTGATTCAGATCTTTTATCAAGGGTGATAAAGTATAGTTGAATCCTTATTATAGCTTATATATATCTAATTATAACCACAATTATAAAAATTATTATTTGTCCATATTTTCTACTCATTCATGTTTTCTACTTCTATGACAGTGATGTTATATGTGTTTATATATACATTAGTAGTATAATATTAAATATGTTCTTATAATTTTTTACTCAAGGTTATACTGTCAAGCTATATGTGTATTATACATGTAGTTCATTCTGCTGCTATCTAATAAACATTTGACTGCATAAATATGTTCTATATACCCATTCTCCTAGTGTTTGACATTCAGATTGTTTACTAATTTTGCTACTATAAACAATATTGTATATATTCGTGTATGTCTGCACACACGTACAAAGTTTTCATCCAAGTTATGTACACAATTTCTTTACTATCTAGATATTAGTTTTGTCTTAAAATGCATTACAAATGTCTTCTAGCTCGTGGCATCAATTTTAACTTTGTTTATTGTCTCTTTTGTTTCTTGGAATTTTTAATGTATATTTAATGTATAATTTTTTAGTGTGTCAAAAACTTTCTCTTATGGTTTGTGCCTGCTATGTAACACTTAAGAAACCCTTCCTTACCTTCGACATTATAAAGATATTTTCCTACATTTTCATCTAAAAGTTATAAACTTTGCCTCTCACATCTAGTGAATGTCAAATTTATTTTTTGTGTACACTGTGTGGTTAGGATGCAAATTCTTTCCCACATGGAGATTAAATTGCCTAGCACCATTTATGACATAATACTTTCTTGTCCACAACGCTTTTTAATGGCATCTCTGTGATATATCAAATTCCCAGAATGTGGCTGTTTCTAGTTACTTATTCTAGTCTGTTCACATGGTGAGGCCAGTTTCCTTTTTCTTTTTCCTTCCTATTGGACCCTCACTTCAATTTTTTTAATAGACTTTATTTTTAAGAAAGTTTTAGATTTATAGAAAAATTGAGTAGGTAGTACAGAGTTCTTGTTTTACTCTCCTGCAACACATAGACATAGTTTCCCTATTATTAACAACTTATATTAGTATAGAACACTTGTTATAATTAATGAACTAATATTGATACATTATTATTAACTAAAGTTCACAGTTTATTCAGGTTTTCTTGGTTTTTACCTAATATCTTTTTTCTGTCCTAGAATCTTATCCAGAATACAAAATCACATTTAGTCATCATGTCTCTTTAGGCTTCTCTTGGCTGTGACAGTTTCTTAGATTCTTCTTGTTTTTGATGACCTTGACAATTTGGGGAAATACTGTTATATTGCAGGATACTAGTTTATTGGAATTTTTCTGGGTTTTTTTCACTTTTTCAAGAGAATTTTAGGATGAAGTTACCAAATTCATGAAAAATCTTATTTGATTTTTTTAAAGTTGAAATTGTAGTGAATTTATGCATTGTCTTATGATAAGTGAATCTTCCCATCCCTGTATACAGTATCTTACCATGTATATAGGTCTTCTTTTATATCCTTCAATAAACGATTATAGTTTTCTTCATAAAAATCTTACATATTTTTATTAGACTATTTCAAAATACTTTATATGTTTGTTGCTGAGGATATGATCTTTTTCATTATACTTTCTAATTGGCTGCTGCTAGTGCATAAAACAATATTGATTTTTGTTTATGGATCCAATATCCACCAACTCAGCTGAAGTCTCTTGTTCGAGCTAATCGTTTTTCTATGCTGTTAGATTTTTGTGTATAAATAATATTATGAGTGAAATAAATTATTATGATGATTCATTTTAAATGTCAGCTTGATTGGGCCACGGAGTTTCCAGACATTTGGCCAAACATTATTCTTGGTGTGTCTGTAACGCTGTTTCAGGCTGAGAATAGCATTTGAATCAGCAGACTAAGTAAAGTAGAATACCCTCCCTAATGTTGGATGGGCCTCATCCAATTAGTTGAAGAACTGAATAGAACAAAAAGACTTAGTAAGAGAGAACTCCTCCTGTCTAACTGATTGAGCTGAGACTGGTCTTTTTCTACCTTTGGACTGAATCATCAGTTTTTCTTGGGTCTCTAGTTTGGTGGTTTTAGAACAGAACTTATTCTATCCATCATCTCTCCTCTTTGTCAGGCCTTGAGACTCAGACTGAAACAACACATATGCCCTCAGATATTCAGCTTGTTGACTGCAGATCTTGGGACTTGTTAGTCTCCATAATTGTGTGAGCCAATTCCTTATAACTAATAACTATACAGAAACACACTATTGGTTATATTTCTTGGGAAAACCCAACTAATACAATAATAAATATTTATCATATAATAAATTGTACTATGGGTGAAATTTTGACTATTAACAAATTACTTGCTAATTACAAGTACACCCAGGTTGTTTATGTTGCTTAATTCAATTTTAGTCATTTATATTTTTCTAGAAAATATTTTCCTAATTTTCAAATTTACTGAAATGAAGATCCTTATGATTTTTGAAACCTTTTTTCTTCTATAGCGGAAGTCCCTATTTCTTCCTAATATTGTAAATTTGTATATTTCTCCCATTTTCTTCATCAATCTTGCCAATAGTTTGTCAATTTTCCAACCAGTGTTTAATTTTCTATTTAATAAATTTATATCCCTTTAAAAATTATTTTCTTAATTTTACTTTATTGGATATATTATATTATTCTTTTTCTAAAGTGTGAGTTAAATGATTAGCCCATTAATTTTCAGTCATGTTTTGTAACATAAGCGTTTGACACTATAAATTTCTCTTTTAAGCACCACAATTAATTTATAGAACTTTTTTGTCACTTGTTCAGTTCTAAATAATTAATATTTTCCTTTATAATTACTTATTTGACCCATGAATTATTTTAAAGTGTAAATTTAGTTTATATGTCTCTGGTTTTTTTTTTTAACTACTCTTATACTGATTTATAATATTGCACAATGGAAAATGTTGTTTTTATTAAATTAATTATTTAGTAGTTGATGAGATTAACTTTGTGGTCTAGAACAATGTAAAAACTTTTTTTCTCTTCATCTGACCCTGAGCCAGTTCATAGAAAACCCAACTCCAATATTTTAGTAGTATTTCCTCTCTCAACAAATTTTTTAATGTTTTATAGTATTTTAAAATAATATGTGTACCTCAGTCTTCTATATATGTCCATTGGAACTGAAATAATATTTTCAGATCTTCCATTTCCTTACTAAATATTTATTTGTTTATTATTTTTTGAGAGAAGTATATTAAAATCTCCCCCTATAATTTTAGATAGTTTGTCCTCATAATTTTTTCTATATTGAAGCTAAATGCTTAAATGGATACAGATTCAGAATTTAATTTATTACTAGTAAATTTTTCCTTATTAATTAGAACCTCTTATTTTTGCCTTAGATTCTGTTCTAATATTATATTTTAATATATTAATTAAATATATAATATTTGATATTATAACTTAATATGTATAATATATTATAATTTGATATGTTATACTAATTTAACATCACATTTTAATATTGATATATTACATATCTTGTGTAATATATGTATTACACACATACATATCCTGTTGGTCCTGTTTTCCTGAAGAACCTTAAATAATACAGTGCTTTTTCTAAAAACAGCATAAAATACAGTTTTGTGCATTGATCTAAAGTGATCATCATTGTCTACTAACATGAAAGGTCAATAAGTTTACTTTATGTAAAATCTTAGGTTTGGTCATATTATTTATGCTATCTCTTTTTTATTAATCTCTCCTCTTTTCTTTCTGTTCTATATTTCATTTTCAGGACTATGTGTTTTGTTTGGTTTACTTTTTTAATAAGTTGGAAAGAACACATGCAACTTTTAATTATTCTCATAGTTAACTTTTATATTTTAAAAATATACATATTTTAGCCTATATTTTTCTAAGTATTAATGTTTGAAGTTCCAAAATTGAAACAGAACCTTACCAAATACCCCAGAAAACCCTCCACATATTCCATCCCAATTGTAGTTCCCTGCCTCCCCTCCAAAAAATAACTCTATCCAGACTTCCCTTGTAATGACTTCTCTGCATGCCCTTAGGATTTTATCACCCAAGTAGGCATCCTGTAGTCCTGCCCATCATTTGTCTTTTAAGTCTTTATTAAATTCATTTTCCTCCTTCATTCTTTTATTTTCCTTATAATTTATGTATTGAACCTAAGAGTTTAACCTGCAGAGTTTCTCACAGCCTGTTTTTGCTGATCATATACTCACAGTGCAGTTCAACATTTTCACTCCTTTGTGTTTCCTACATATAAGCAGCTGGATCCAGAGACAAACTCAATCCCATTGGCAAGTCAATGGGAGGCACATAATGTCTAATTTCTCTCTTCCTGTGATATTAGTAGTCATTGGTAATCAGCTTTGTAAGTTGAAACATAATAACATTAAATTCTATTATTTTTTATTTAGATGGGTTATAATCTATTACAATTTTTATCCTTAATAAAACTTAATTTTTGTATGTTAATTATATCTCATTAAGTGATTTTTAAAAAACTCAAAATACTTCTGGAACTCTATGTTTACTATATGTATGTATGTATGTGATGTCTGAATGTATGGGTATATAAAAACATAGACATATATATACACAGTTATATGTATATGAACATATAGTTGTATATGTATACGCACATACTTAGAGTTCTTGCTTTGAGTTTTTGATAGTGGAAAAGAAACCACACCATATTCTGCAATCAGCCTTTCACTTAGGATGGAGATTTTCCATGCTAGTTATATAAATCTTGGTATTTCAACAGCTGCATCACATTTAAGTTATCTGAGGTTTACATATTACAAAACACTATGGGAACATCTTTGTGATGATTTTTCTATTTATTTGATTCTTGAAACTAGAATTATTGACTATGCAACTAACAAGTTGTGCTTCAAAATACTACAGTAGGTACAATGAGAACTAATAATGGATGTGAGTACCCATTCATTATGCTCTCTCTTTTTGAAGAAAAGTATCAATGTATTATTTTGCAATACATTATGTACTTATGAAGTTGAATTTATTTTCAAATTTCATTGACTAGATAGCATTTCTTTTTCTGAAAATAGTTCTTAATATTATTTGATCATTTAAAAGTTGGAGTGTTTTTCTTTTTTAATGATTTTTGAGCAACAATGTTATTAAATATTAATATTAAATAAATATTAATACTTTCCTCTGAAAAAAACTCAAGATATTATAGCTTTGGCTAGTAAGATTCTCTTCAAATTGGCTATGAGGGTTTAGGGTTTACTTTTTGCATTCTAAAAATCTTTGACAGCTTTCTTGCTATTTGGTATGATATATAAAATATAATTAATTATATATGTACTTTTTACATATATATTAAAATACTTTGTAATGTCATATTAATATTTCCAATTCAAATTTAGAACTGCATAATTTTTGCTTAATCTCTTCTATATTATATCTATATCCCCTTTACTTCACTCTGAGACTCCTGGTTCTCAAAGATGCAAAGCATGGTAGAATTAAAAGAGCTCATAATTACTCATTTGTTTTATCCACTCTTTACATACAACAGTATTAGAATAACAATTTAATATTACCACCACCAAATATAACTTCTGAAAACAGTTCAAATTTTATTCGCATGTGTTCTTCCCTTCTCCCCCACAGTTTTTGTGGTTTGATTTTATCTATATTTTCAGATTATTTGGCCATTAAGTATTATAACCTCTTCCTTTTAAAACTCATTTAGTCTTATTTCTGCAAGTAACTGTATGTTTCATATTTACCACAAGTCTTTAGGTTGATGTCTCACTACTCATTTTGCTTATCTGAAGCTTGTTTTTCAGTAGATTCCTTAGTAAAATCTCATGGAAACAATATTTCCTGAGTTCTTGAATGTTTATAGTAATTTCTGTGTCCTTTATATTTAAAAACCAGTTTCGCTGAATATAAAATTCCTAGCTCATGTTTTCTTTCCTTGATTATCTTAAGTATATCCCTCCATTTTTTTCTGACATAAAAATTAATGTCAAAAATTTCAATGATAATGTAGTTTTATTTCCTTGTAAGTTACTTGCTGTTTTTGCCTAGACGCTGAAAGGATTTTTTCTGTTTCTGTAATGTCTAATAATTTTACTAGACTATGTCTTAATGTTGGTCCCTCTTCTTAGGTATACAATGTACTCTTTCAATGTATTATTTAAAATCTTATTTTATTTCATCGAAATATCTTTGAATTATAGCCTTCATTATTTTTCTATTTCTTTGCTTCCCTTCATCAGAAACTCCTATTATCATTATTTTGGATCTTCTTTTCCTATCTATCTTCAATCTTTGTCATTTTTTCTCAATCTCTCTTTTGTCTCTTTCTTCCTCTTAATATTTCCTCCTTTTAATGTTCTATTTAACTTCAGATATTTGTTGTTTATTCACTCCTGTTCTCCTTCTAGTTTAGCCATTTCTAAAATGATGTTTTTCTTTCTTTCTTTTTTTTTTACTGAGTCTTGTTTCTTAGGTTTCTTAGTCATCTTGTTTCTTAGGTTTTTCTCATTCTTATTTATGTTATTATTTCATGTCCAGTATAATTTTCATAATCCTTTTAGTTTGTTTTGAAATAATCCATTAAAGCTTTATCTGTTTTTTGAACATGTCTTCCTGGCATGCTTTCTTTGTCTGTGGGGATGTTATTCTACTTTTTAATCTCTTTCTTTCCTATAATTCTGTGTGGGATTTGGCCTCAGTATTTTCTGCTCTTATTTTTATGTGAATTTAGTTTTATTGAACTTTTAGAAAGCAACTTGGTGCAGAGAGCTCTTTTGATTCTACAAAACAACCTCTTCTGTCATTTTTGTATAGTATTTAAAACTATGGCAGCTTATTTTCTAAACAGTCCTGTGTTCTATTGCCTCTACATTTCTCCTCCTAGCAGTTTATTCTTGGTATGGAGCCCTGTCCTAAAGGGAGTCCTACTGGGTCTGTTTTAAGGTTTTATGAGGTATACTGCTTTAGCCACTTTAGGCTTATAGTAAGCCCCTTATGCTCATTCACTACCATAGAGGCAAAGCCTTCTCACTTTTATCTACTTTCTCACATTAGCTTACTTTGTGAATAACTTATGAATAACTTTGTGAATAACAATGAATAACTTAAACTATGCATTCTCCCATTTATAGGTTCCCTGCTTTCTCTAGCACAGACATAAACATATGATCTTGTGGCTATGGTACTTTATTGCTACTCACTTACATTTGGTTTTTGGATGTTCCTTGTCACCTAGTTTTGCTGTAAATGGTATCCCTGAACCTCAGTTTGCTATCTGCCTGCTCTGTCTGTTTTAATGTTAGGATTCAGGAAGATTCAAAAGCTATACAGCCTCTACCAAAGCCATCATGCCTAATACACTTATTCTTGAAATTTTACTCACTTATATTCACTTAATTAGCTTAAGTGCATTTTCTGTTAGTGTTTCGGGATGTTTGTTTATTTTAAGAAGATATGTAAATAATGTATTTTCCGAGCTCTTCCTTATCTTGGAATTTCTTTTATATATGAAAATTTACTAAATACGAAATTCCTGAATCTCAACCATTTCCCTTCAAGTCTCGTACTTGGTGTTTCACTGTACTCTGATTTTTAGTATTGCAAAAGAGAAATTCAACACCAGGTTTCTTTCTTTCTTCTATTTTAAGGTGATTCTTGTGTTTTTGTTGGTTTTTTTGTGGATTTGTTGTTGCTGCTATTTATTTGATGGTTGGATGTTTGTGAAATTTTTCAATTTTATTAGAATACATCTAAATCAGCTTTGCCAAAACTGAATCCTGTAGCAGTGATATTTGAACTGAACTGCACATACCCCTGGCTGTATAGACAGATTTTCTAATGTATTTATGGGAGATAAATAGCTTTAAAGGAATCAATTTCCAGATGCTCAGCTTCTACATGTAAATTTTCCTAAAACTGATCTACCTAGAAAAAGACGTACTGTTAAGACACCTTGAATTTCTTCATTCCCTTCACAATTGCCTTCCTCCCGTGTTACCAAAAAACAAACAAAAACAACAACAATAAAAAAGTTACATCTTTCACTTTCCAAATTTGAATAAGATGCTGCAGCAATTTTTCAAAAAATGGCTGCAAGTTTTTAAAACTATTTCCACAGAGTGTTTGAGTCTATGTCCCCACCCTTTGGATTTAGGCTAGATTATGACTGCTTTGACAGCACATGGGATGTTATATGACTTCCAAGGCTACTGTTTTGTTTGCTGGAATACTACTTGCACAGGAGCCCTTAGTCCTATAAGTAGCCTTACTACCCTGAAGCTATGATGTTGTAGCCCAAGTCACACGGAAAGCCTATGTGTGAGTCCTTTGATGGATGATTTCAGTTGAATTCAGCCTTTAAACCATCCCAGTCCAGGCACTGAACATTTAAGTGAAGGAATTGCCAGATAACTCTAGTCCTAAGCCTTAGGGTCATCTAAGCCTTTGATTCTTCTCAGCTGAGGCCTCAGACATCATGGAGAAGAAACAGTATCTTACTATATCCTGACCAAATTCTTAACCCATAGAATCTGTAAACATAACACAATAATTGTTTTATGCCTCTGAGTTTTGGGATGGTTTGTTATGTAGCAATAGTAGCTAAAATGGGTGCATTGGACTAGGGTTTAAAAACTTCCAGGGTGATAAACAAAAGAACAATTTGAAATAAGGGCGTAAATGTTAATAAAGAGAAAGACTCAAATGACTAGGTAGCATATATTATTGCAGGTCATATGATTTCTGATTCTTTAGTTTTAACAAAATTATAAAAAGAATTTATAAACTTATCAGCAGCTAGATAATTTGAATAACTTTTGATATTTGGTAGCTATGTGATTTTGGTATACAAGTCAGAAAGAATTCAAAGTATACATGACATTGCTGTAGCAGAATTCCTTCTTTCCTATTAATGTGAACAAAATTTCTCCTCATTTTCATTTATAAAAATAAAAAATAAGAACACAATGGATACTGAATCATACTTCATTCTTACATTAAATAATATTCATCCATGATCATATGAACTGATTGACCAAAAGGTAAATACTCTTATCTAATTAATAACTGCATTCCCAATAAAATCATACTTCTTATGCTTAATAACTATCAAAATGTGTGCTATATTTATAATATTTTGATCAGTTGGACATTAGCAATTATAATGATAGCTTGAACTAGAAGAAATTTGTATAATTCTTAAAGTCTATGGTCATAGAAAACTTTTTGAAGTTTAAATGTATATTCATATTTTTGGTGTTGAAAATATAATGATCAATTTAAAAAACATGCTTAAACTATATTATATTAATATCAATCCTTCAGAGAAAGAAAAAGTGAACTGAAAATGTGAGTGACTAAGTTTCCAAGTGTTAATGAGCTTGTTCAAGTACGTTTTAAAATAGATGATGGTCATAAAAATAATTAAGTCATTTAGATTACATTGGTCACATTGTAAATAGTGATGATATATTTTTGTTTTAAAATGCCAGTGTATATAATGCACTTGAAAGTAGATTGTTTGCAACTATTTAAACTTAACGATATCAACTTCATGTATGAAGCATTTAAATTTCTTTATTACTTTTCTTTATTTTATTGAGCCTTTTAATTTTCTTACATCCTAAACAACTGCTTTTAATCTTAGTCTTTTGTTTTCTCATATTGTCTTTCCTCTTTTGTTTGATAGAGGATTTTATTAAGAACATGAAACAGGTATTTTCAAAGATTTACTTTGGATTCCTTTCAGTTAACTGCTTTTTCTAACACTAATTTTTGTAAAGTATACTTAACATACAATATTGTATAAGTATCAGGTATATAACATAGTGATTTGACATTTATATTTCTTATAATATAATCACCACAATAAGTCTAGTAACCATCTGTCACCATAAAGAGTTATTAGGATAATATTGACTATATTCCCTGTGCTGTACTTTACATCCCAATGACTTATTTTTTTTTATAACTGAGGGTTTGTATCTCTTATTCCCCTTTACCCATTTCATTTTCTTTTTATCTTTAACGAACCATTTACCATTTCTTATATTACATAATATTTTCACAAGCCATTTGTTGATTTTTTTCCCTTGTTGATTCATGTGCCTTTGACTGTCCACTTCCTCTTCAGAAGTATGACTGTATTCCCTGAGTATATAAGCAGTAGAGGTGGTTAGGAATTCCCAGTGTATTTCTTCCTAACCTTGCTATATATTTCTATATATGGTTAGGTTAATGCAAATGTTTCCTGTGAATGGAAGACACTTGACCAGTGTTCTACTGGTGTTATTAGAATATTGCATTTTTTTTTTTCAATGATTTTCATGAGTGTTCCATGAAAGCAAACCAGGAATTATTAACCAATCACTCTGGTAATCTTTAAGTTAAGATGAGAAGCTTTCAAATGTTTATATCAATGTGTCAATCCTTGTTTTTATGGAGTCATAAAGGGGATGGAATGTGTTGAGAAGGCTGTGTTGGGCCCACTTTTCTTAAGATGGAAGCAACTGAGAGCAGTCACTCTCACAGGTGGCAAGAAGGGTGTGTGGCAATATTCCCAGCTCACGTTTCACTGAAAATCCACATGCTATCAAATGCTGATCTCTGATTTGGATGTTTCCTCAGCCCAGCTGCTGCTTAAGAGCCTTTAATGAGAATAAACATAGTACTCTAACTATGATGTTGGCTAACGTTCATTAGTATTTTTGTGTTTACAAAGGCCAATATTTAATGCCATTAGAGCTCACTCTAGGGAGAGGATGAGCCTAACCTCCCAGAGCCAAAACTATCCCCTAGGCAAAAACACAAACAGGGGTTCCATTCTTCACTAATTTGAAGAAACTTTATTTTCCAATACTCTGCAAAGTAGTAAGCAAACAAGCACACTAAGGGCTGTTCTCCAGTGTTGAACTGTTTAGATGACATCTAAGGTATTTTCTGCTGAGTCTTTTCTCTAGTTGCATGGTTAACATGGCAACCACCATGAGAATGTGGTATAGCCCCACCCTCCACCCACAGATGAGTGACCAAAAGATATGCATCAGATCCAAACTAGGCCAATTCAGTGCCCCATCCTTTCAGCTATCACTGATCGCTCTGGGGTGAGCACCTGAATCAAGCTGTGCCAGTAAGTCTCACATTGAATATTTGGACTTGGGGCTAAGGGAGTTAGATCAGTCTCTTCTCAGTGGTAAAGAAGGAAATTCATGTCATTCTTTCTGCCATGTGAAGAAAGCCAGGTATCCCCAAGAGTGATGGGGGCCCATCTGCATCCTGACCACTTTTATAGTTAGAGTCTTTAACTCTTCCTTAGATTCCTTGAAAAAGCCAAGGACCTTTAAAATGATTTGCAGTTTGGGTTAAAATGATTTGATTTTGGTGTCTGGATTTACAAACAATTGATTCTTGACTTTAAAAATCAGATTTATCAGACCTGACTACAAACGAGTTACCAATCTTTATTATCATGAACTAGAAAAGTGTATCATTCCCCCTGGTCACTGAATCTTTCCTTTTGCGCATTTCTTATTTTTCTCTTTTGCTCCACTTGGGGTTAGAAAATCCTTCTTTTGAAATTGTGAACAGTGATTGCTCTGAGGTTTTATCTAGATAGGACTGTGTCCATATGCACAGTGCCTAATTGATAAATGCAGTAAAATACCCAGTACTGTGGCTTCTGCTGCCAAAATTCTCTTAGAAATGGAAACCAGAACAGCCTTTTTTTTCCTTTTAAAGATAGGCCATGTGCCAAGATTTTGTTCATTTAAGGAAGAATATAGGAAGTAAAATAAATGAAAGAAAAACAAACCATGCCCTGAAGAAGAATTGTGCACTATTATGCAGCAGTTGCTATATAGGGACCAAGAGCACAAGGCTACCCCACAGCATAAGTAGGGCTCACCCAGGAAGGCTGGGAAAGCACTGCCCTTGCCCCAAAGGTGGAGGCCATGAAAACAAGTATCCTTGTAACGAGAGAAGAAAGTGGGGTGTGTGTTTTCAGTTTCTCAAGCAATTTGGATTGTGAATAAAAAGAGAAATTTCCCCCAGGAGATGCACCCAGGATTAGCAGAAGCTAATGAAGGCAGTCGGAAAGGGGAGTGGTGGTCTTACAGTCAACACTTAGTCATATACAGCTTCAGCATAACTGCTCTTCACTATCCTTGCCTCACCTTTTCAGCCTTCATTCTCAATTCTGTTTCAGTGTCACTCTCATGAATACATGGGAGAAGAATCCTCTCCTGGGAATTCTCTCTTGTTCAAAGCTATTCCTAATGGAAATGTTCTCTTTAAGGCATACGCATGCATAAAATGAGGTGACCGTTTGTTCCACTCCTTTGGAAATATAGCAAGTGCTGAGATTTCCATCTCCATCTCTCTTTTGAAAATAAATGTAATTAATGCTTTTCTCTTAGTCTTTCATAAACAGAGAATGGCTAGCTATTACTCTCTGAGGTTGCTTGTGCCATCTGGAATAAACATTAGTCCCTGGATGCACACCCATGAAGCATAATACATCAAGATTTCAGATCTTTTCCCCATCCTTTTCTTTTCATTTCTTCCATTCATCCAGAAGATGCTGCTCTTGCTGCAGATGTTGATTGCAACTTCTAGCACATGGAATTAATTAATTGCCAATTTGGTCAAGACAAGTAGCCCTGTTGGATTTGTTTTAGAGTCTTCTCCTGTCTAGTTATTTACAGCAGAAGAAACCATGGAACTGGGCATTAAGAAGCAGTTGTTCCATAAAAATGGACAGTCACAGCAACATATAGGACACAAGCAGAAGTTTGGCATTGCCAATTACAGAACTAGAACTCAGAATCTGAGCCCTGTTGCCCAACAATTGTTGGGGTAAGTTAGCAGAACATGCCCAAGAATCATGTCAGGAAAATACCTCTTAAGGTATTGCTTCTCTGTCCAGAAAGTTCCTAAGTAAAGACCCAAAACAAGAGACCATAAATGATAAGGGCAATTCTTTATGTTTGTTTGTTTGATCATTATTTTCTAATTTTTATTTATTTATTTTCAATTACAGTTGACATTCAATATTATTTTACATTAGTTTCAGGTGTACGGCACAGTGCTTAGACATTTACACAATTTACAAAGAGATTCTCTCTTTGTAATTAGTCTAGTACCCATCTGGCACTATATAGTTATTACACTATAACTGACTATATTCCTTATGTTATACTTTACATCCCCTGGACTATTTTGTAACTTCCAATGTGTACTTCTTAATGCCTTTACATTTTCACCCAGCCCCCAACACCTCTCCCACCTGAAAACCGTCAATTGTTCTCTGTATCAATGAGTCAGTTTTTGTTTTATTTATTTATTTTGTTTTTGAGATCCCACATATAAGTGACATCACGTGGTATTTTTCTTTCTCTGTCTGACTTATTTCACTTAGCATAATACTCTCTCGTTCATTCATGTTGTCACAAATGGTAAGATTTCATTCTTTTCATGGCCAAGTAATATTTCATGTGCATATATATATCACTTCTTTATCCAGTCATCTATTGATGAGCACTTAGGTTGTTTCCATACCTTGGCAATTGTAAATAATGCTGCAATGAACATAGGGGTGCACTTTCAAATTAGTGTTTTGGATTTCTTCAGATAAATACCCAGTAGTGGAATCACTGAGTCATATGGTAGTTCTAATTAATTTTTTTGAAGCACCTTCATACTGTTTTTCTTAATGGCTGCACCAGTTCACGATCCCACCAACAGTACACGAGGCTTCCCTTTTCTCCCATTCTTGCCAAAACTTATTTGCTAATTTATTGATGATGTCCATTCTGACAGGTGCAAGGTGATATCTCATGTGGTTTTAATTTGCATTTCTCTGATGATTAATGATGCTGAGAATTATTTCATATGTCTGTTGGCCATCTGTATGTCCTCTTCAGAGAAGTGTCTATTCAGATCCTTTTCCCATGTTTTAATTGGATTGTTGTTATTTTGTTGTTGTTATTGTTGCATGAGTTCTTTATAAATTTTGTATATTAATCTCTTATTGGATGTATCAATGTGAAAATGTTCCCACATTAGTATGTTGTCTTTGTGTTTTGTTGGTTTCTTTTGCTGTGCAAATCTCTTTATTTTGATGTAGTCCCATGCATTTATTTTTTCTATTGTTTCCCTTGACCAAGGAGATATAGCAGAAAAAAATATTACTAAGAGCAATGTCGAAAAGTTTACTGCCTATGTTTTCTTCTAGGACTTTTATGGTTTCGGGTCTTAGTTTTTAGTTCTTAATCCATTTTGAGTTTATTGTTGTATATGATGTAAGAAGGTGGTCTAGTTCCATTTTATACCTGTATCTGTCCAGTTTTCCCAACACCATTTATTGAATAGACTCTCTTTACTCCATTGTATATCCTTGCCTCCTTTGTCATAGATTAAATGACCACATAGGCATCAATTTATTTCTGGGCTCTCTATTCTGGTTCACTAAACTGTCTTTATGCCAGTATCATGCCATTTTGATTATTATAGCTTTGTAGTGTAGTTTGATATCAGGTATCAAGATTGCTTTGGCTATTCAGGGTCTCTTTTGGTTTCATATAAATTTGTTATAGTTCTGTGAAAAATGCCATTAGTATTTTGATAGAGATTACATTCATTTGAATCTATAGATTACTTTGGGTAGTATAGACATTTTAACAATGTTAATTCTTACTATCCACTAGCACAGTACATGCTTTTATTTATTCATATCTTCTTCAATTTATTTCTACAATGTCTTATAATGTTCCAAGTACAGGTCTTTTACCTCTGTGGTTAAATTTTTTTTGATACAATTGTAAATGGGATCTATTTTCTTAATTTCTCTTCCTGCTAGTTTGTTATTGGTGTATAAAAATTCAACCAATTTCTGAATATTAATTTTGTATCCTACTATTTTATTAAATTCATTTTTCAGTTCTAATAGTTTTTTGATGAAACTTTAGAGTTCTCTCTATATAGTATCATGTCATCTGCAAATAATAACAGTTTTATTTCTTTTCAATTTGGATAGGTTTTATTTCTCTTCTTTGATTATTGCGGCTAGGACTTCCAATACTATAGTGAATAAAAGTGGTGAAAGTGAGTATTCTTCTCTTGTTCCTGATCTTAAGAAAAACACTTTTGGCTTTTCCCCATTGGGTATGATATTAGGTGTGGATTTGTCATGTGCTGAGGTATGTGTCCTCTATTCCCACTTTGCTGAGAATTTTTATTATAAATGTATGCTGAATTTTTGTCAAGTGCTTTTTCTGCATGTTTATATAATTACATGATTTTTTTCTTTATTTTGTTTATGTGGTATGTCATATTAATTGATTTGTGGACATTGAACCAATCTAGCATGACAGGAATAAATTCCACTTGATTGTGGTGTATGATATTTTTAATGTCTGCTGAATTTGGTTTGCTAATATTTTGTTAAAGATTTTTACATCTATGTTAATCAGGGATATTTGCCTACAATTTTCTTTTTTTGTAAAGTCTTTGTCTAGTTTTGGAATTAAGGTAACGGTGGTCTCATAAAATGAATTTGGGAGACTTCTCCTCTTGAATTTTTTGAAATAGTTTGAGATAAATAAGAGTTAATTCTTTTTTGAATGTTTGGTAAAATTCACCAGTGAAACCACTCAGTCTAGGACTTTTGTTTATTGGGAGTTTTTTAATTATTACCGAATCTATTTTGTTAGCGGTAATTGGTTGGTTAAGATTTTCTGTTTCTTCTTAACTTGATCTTGAAAGATTATGTGTTTCTAGGAATGTATCCATTTCTTCTAGATTGTCAAATTTATTGGCATAAAATTGCTCATTGCATTTTCTTACAACCCTTCGTATTTCTATGGAGTCATTTGTCACTTCTCCTCCTTCATTTCTAATTTTATTTATATGGGTTCTCTTTTTTCTTGATGAGTCATGTTAAAGGTTTCTCAATTTTATTTACCTTTTCAAAGAACCAGTTCTTGGTTTCACTGATTTTCTTAATTATTTTTTTAGACTCTATTTCATGTATTTCTGCTCTGGTCTTTATTATTTTCCTTCTACTCACTTTGGGTTTTGTTTGCTGTTCTTTTCAAGTTTCTTTAAGTGTAAGTTAGATCGTTTATTTAAGGTTTTTCTTTTTACTTGAAGCTGGCCTGTATTACTATGAATTTCCCTCTTAGGACTGCTTTTGCTTTGTTCCACAGATTTTGGGTTGTGTGTTTTTGTTTTCATTTGTCTCAAGTTATCTTTTGATTTCTTCCCTGATCTTATTGTTAACCTATTCATTGTTTAGTAGCATATAATTTAGCCTCCATGTATTTGTGTGTGTGTGTGTGTGTGTGTGTGTGTGTGTGTGTGTGTGTGTGTGTGTTTCATGTTTTTCTTGTAGTTGATTTCTAGTTTCATATCACTGTGGTCAGAGAAGACACTTAATATGATTTCAATATTCTTAAATTTACTGAAACTTGTTTTGTGATCTAACATGCAGTCTGTCTTGGAAAATGTTTCATGCACATTTGAAAAGAATGTATAGGCTGCTTCCTTGGGGAAATGCTCTGAAAACATCAATTAAATCGATCTGTTCTAGTGTGTCATTTAAAGTCACTGCCTTGTAGAATTTCTGCCTGGAAGGTCTGTTTATTGGTTTCAATGGAGTGTTAAAGTCCCCTACTATGACTGTATTTTATGTCTGTTAATATTTGCTTTATATATGTAGCTGCTCCTATGTTGGGTGCATAAATGTTTACAGTTATATCCTCTTGTTAGATTGATTCCTTTATCATTATGTAATTTCCTTCTTTGTTTCTTATTATATAGGCTTTGTTTTTAAAGTCTATTTTGTCTTATATAAGTATTTCTTTTCGCTTCTATTTGAATAAAATATCTTTTCCCATCCCTTTACTTTGTGTTTGTGTGTGTCTTTTGATTTGAAGTGGGTCTCTTGTAGACAGTATATATATAGGTCTTGTTATCCATTCAGCTATCCTATGTGTTTTTAATGGAGTGTTTAATTCATTTACATTTAAAGTGATTACTGATAGGTACATAGTTATTGCCATTTTATTATTTGCATTTATGTTCCCCCCCCTTCTTCTTTTTAAAGAAATTCCTTTAACATTTTTTGTAATACTTGTTTGGTGGTGATAAATCCCTTTAGTTTATTCTTGTCTGGAAGTTCTTTATTTCTCCTTCAATTTTATATGATAGCCTTGCTTCATAGAGTAGTCTTGTTTATAGGCCCTTGCTTTTCATCACTTTGAATATTTTGTGCCTGTCCCTTTGGCCTACAAATTTTCTGTTGAGAAATTAGCTGACAATATGTGGGAGCTCCCTTGTAAATAACTAGCTGCCTTTCTCTTGCTGCTTTTAGGATTCTCTCTTTGTCTTTAATCTTTGGCATTTTAATTATGATTTGTCTTGGTGTTGTCCTCTTTGGGTTCATCTTGTTTACTATTCTCTGTGCTTCCTGGGCTTGTATATCTATTTCCTTCACCAGGTTAAGAAAGTTTTTAGTCATTATTTCTTCAACTAGGTTCTCATCTAGCAAGGACAATCTTAAAGAAGTGGGGTTTTTTTCTTTGTTTGTTTTGTTTTTTGCCATACTCTTCAGCTGTGGTAGTTAAATTAAAGAGTAGGATTGAATGATTCTAGCCTCCCCATAGTTTTCAGTGAAGCTGCAGATGCAGTACATGTTCCTACATTGGCATTGCAGCATAATGTGCAATTTGAGCCGGGGATTAAGAAACTAGTTTAGGTTAAGCTGAGGCTTTGATTAGGAAAAGTTTTGATCATTCATCCATATTAAAAGCATCCGCCAATATTGATGAACGTTTGGTCTGGATACTGTTTCTTTCGAAGAGCTAGGATCTTCTAGGAATGTTCAGTAGTCCTATCAACCAGTGTGGAAAAGCTCCAGGTATATGGGATATATACCATTAGCACAAGTTAGCATGTGCTACTTTTCTTTTGATGAAGGGCAGGCTGCATGTGGCATATGCTCCACAACAGCAGCTGCTCCCAGGCCCTGACTACAGGTGAGCAAGTGAGCACCTAACCTTAGAAGCCCATACACTTTCTTTCAGGTACAGCAATGTGCATGCGGAAAGGTTAGTCACAGTTAACAAGAATACTTAGGGATCCTTTAAAGAGGAGACCTGAGCAGTGGGGAGCACTGACCTAGCCTCAACTCTGTGATCTGGAGCACATCATTTACTTCTCTGACTCTGTTTCTTTAAACATAAAAGGGAAGGATTGAATTAAATGATCTCTCAGACTCTTTATGAAAGGGAAAATCAAGATCACTCTATGATTATTTAGTATATTTCAGCGAACTCAGTAGCATATAAGTTGTCTTTTTTTAATTACTGCTGTGATAGATGACATACTTGTAACATTATCAGTGCAATATTCAGGTGCTAGACAGCACACAAAATACTCTTAATATAGTCTCTCAACTCTTAAAAAGAAGTGACCAATGTGGCAGAAATTATTAGTGTATGAGCTAAGTCCTTTAATGGAAATATGACATGTATTTTAGACACCCTTGTATACAACAAGGCACATTTTGGTCACATCTCTTACATTGGCTCTTAAGACAAAAAAAATTATTTGAGCCCAAAATAGGGGATATTACAAAGATGAATAAAATCTTACAGTAATTTTAACTGAGGTCAGTACCTTGATATTGGGAAATTTAAAAACACATATGTATATATGAGAACTATGTGAATAGTACATATTGCACTTAGGCTTCTGCATGTTTGCCAACAAAAACACAAGTGCTATGTTTACTCTATTTTTTTTAAGAAATTTTAAGACTGATGAAAAAAGAGAGAAAGAAAGAAAGAACGAAAGAAGGAAGAAAGAACGAAAGAAGAAAGAAAAAGAGAGGAAAAAACTAATAATAATAGCTTTTAAAAAGTGGACATAATCAATGAAACCAAAAGTTGTTTCTTTGAAAAGATCAATAAAATCAATAAGCATACAGACAGACTAAGTAGAAAAAGAGAGAAGACAAAAATTACTAATAACAGACATGAAAGAGAGGATATCACTACAGACCTTATGAAAATTAAAAGGATAATAAAGAAATACTATAAACAACTCTATATTCACAAATTTGACAACCTAGATGAAATAGGCCAATTTCTTGAAAGATGCAATGTTCCAGAACTCACACAAAACAGACTATCTGAATAGGGCTCTATCTATTAAAGAAATTGAACCAATAATTAATAATCTTCCAAAATAGAAAGCACCATGCCCAGATGAGTTAACTGGTAAATTCTACCAAATATTTAAGGAAGAACTTGTACAAATTCTCTATAATCTCTTTCAGAAAATATAAGCAGAAAGAATATTTCCTAACTCAGCCTATGAGGCCAGCATGATCCTAATATAAAAAATCAAAGGCATTGCAAATGCATATATCAATATTTCTCATGAACATGATGCAAAATCCTCGACAAAATATTGACAAATTGAAACCTACAATGAATAATGAGAATTATACATCATAATCAAGTAGGACTACATGATTTGATAATTGTATTACTGAAGTTCAACTTTCTTATTGGCCATTAAGAGCTCCTACAGGCTATCTGCAATTTCTTCTTACATGTTCTTTTCACAGCATGGAAGCTTACTTCTTCAAACCCACAAGAGAATCTTTTAATTTTAAATTTTCCACAAGGAGAATTTTTTAATTAACTAAAATTAATTAACTAATTGATTAATTTACTAAATTAACTGAAGTTTTTTTACTTTTTCTTTACTCAATCATAAGAGTCACATTCCATTACCTTTGCAAAATTCACAGGTCCCACCCACACTCAAGGAGAGGAGGTTATACAGGGTATAACACTGGGGGAGGACATCATGGCACCTTTTTCCTGCTTCTCTTTGACTTTGCATTAAAGGTCTTAGCCAAAACGGTAAGAAAATTTAAAAAATAAAAATAAAAAAGGAGGTATAAGGTTTGGAAAAATAGAAGTAATACTGCCATTATTCAAGAACACATGTTTATATTTAAAACTCAAAGCAATGATAAATAAGTTATTAGGTTTAATAAGAAAGTTGAGTAAGAGAGCTGAATATAAAATGACGAGTAAAAATTAATTGCATTTCTTTATACCAACAGTTAACTATTAGTAAACATTAATTTGCAAACACGTAATTTACAGAAGTAACAAAAATAATAAGTTCTTTACCAAAAAAAGCCCATCAAATAGTGTACATGAACTATATAGGGAAAATTAGAATACTACTGGAAAACATTAAAAAAGACTGAAGTAAGTGGAATAATATATCATGTTCATAAGTAAGAAGATCTAATATTGTAATGATATAAATTCTTCCAGGTAGTAAATCTATAAGTCAATGGAACAGCTATCAAAATTCAAAACATTTCTGTATGTGTGCATATGTGTGAATCTCTGATATGCTGATAAATTTCTTAAATTTATTCCCTCTTAAGGAAAGGGACCAGAATAATTAAGAACAAAATAAGGACATTTGTTCTATCTAATATTGAGCCTTCATATAAAGTTATATTTATGTAATTATAAAATTATATTTATGATTTTAGTGTTATTTTTATTGTTATAAAGTTATGAATGTGTGAATGAAGTGTGTTTGGGGTGTGAAAATAGACATACCAAAGGACTAGAACATAAAATCCAGAAAAAGACTTTAAATATTTGGATTTAATATTTGGATCTGTGCAAATTAGTTATACAAAAAGGAAAAAATATTAAACTATATTCTTACCACATGTAGTGTATAAAAAAAATTTTAGGTCTAATAAATGGTGTACCTAAGATCTAAATGTGAAGAGTAAAATTTTTTAACTTGTAAAAAAATGAAATGTTTTTATAACCTTAGGGTCATATGAGAAAAAATTTTCAATTAAAATTTCGAACTTCTCTTTGACAAAAGACACCATAAGCAAAATTGAAGGACAAGTTATAGTTTGGAAAAAAGTATTTGCAACAAAGAATTACTTCTAGATAGTTGGAGATGGGGGTGGAGAGTAGGACTGAAAAATGTAGAGGTGAGATGATTATGAAAAGAGCTAAGTAAAAAACAATTCCAATTTTCTTATTAAGTCAATTCAGATTTGTTCCTCCCAAATCTTTCTATTGTAAAATTCGTTGTATGATAATATCACTGATTTTTTATAAGTCTGTTTTCCCCACTAGATTGCGCTTTTTTTAATCCAAGACTCAAGGATTTAAATCCACAGCCTCAATAATAAAGTGGCTACAGAACAGTTCTGGAGGCTGAGTTTCTACGTGGCTCAACCACTTCTGGCTGTCAGAACATGGGCATGTTCTTTCATTTTCCTGGCTCCAGTATGCTCACTTTGTACAATGATGGAAATAATAATAATAGAGGCTGCCTCAACGGTCATTATCAATATCAGATGAGCTCATACACATAAAGCATTTAGAACAATGCCTGCCCTGTGGCAAGAACTACACAAACAATTGTTGAGTGAATTAGCCATATGCGCAATATGAGCAAACTTTCCTTTTTGTCTCCCCAAAGGAACTTAAACTACATCATTTCAATTGCATTTCACCCATAGCTCAAAACAAATAAGTACCTAAATAATGTGTCTTTTCTTTCTCTCATTCCAGAAATTACCAAAGATGACAAAGATGATATAAGCAAGGCTTTTCAGAATTTTAGGGAGAAATAGTAAACAGTAGGAATGGTACCTGGATTCAACCAAATTGAGAGTTTAAGGGCACATTACTCTAGATTGCCGAGGCCACCCAAGACTTCTGACTTCAAAGGCATGGAGTAGGGTCCAACTACAAGTTAGAGGAGAGTCCATAAAAGACCACCCTCACTTATGACATCAATGAAGTTCAAGTGCTTACCACCCTGAGATTCCATAGTTCACTAGAAATACTCATAAACTCAATGAAAGCTATTATATACAGTTACATTTGTTGCAGGGAAAGAATATATCAAATCAACCAGAGGAAGAGATGTATAGAGTAGGATCTAAGAGAGCCCCAAACTTGAAGCTTCCATTGTTTTCAGGATGTGTTATCCTCCCAGCATTGACATGTGACAATATGCAGAGTATTGATACTCCGGGAAGCTCATCTAAGCTTCTGTGTCCAGAAATGTATTGAGGCTTCATTACATGGACTTGACCGATTGATTGCTTGATTGCCCACATGGATGAACTCAGTCTTTAAGTCCACTGATACCAAATGACCCAAAGCCTCCACCATACATCATAAGATTAGTCTTTCTGGTGTGGCCAGCCCTCATCCTAAGACTATTAGGTGTGGCCAGCTGAAAGAGGAGGAGAAAGTGGTAGAGGAAGATGGATGAGAGGAGAGGATAGAGAGAAGAGGACAGAACAGGAAGCTTTTCTTTGAAAAGTGATTAATTTCCTAAGCTCAAGACCATTACTCAGTAACAACTGCCACATTAGTCAGAGTTTGTATGCTTCTTAAACTTTACAATCACCCTATAAGATCTTCAGAACTTTGTAGATAAGGAAGCTGAGAGTCAAGAACGCTAAGTAAATGAGCCTAAGTCCCCTAGGAAAGGAAAAAGACATGCAGGGACTGGAAACCAAGTGTTCTGGCCCCACATTCCTGTTCTTTCCAATACAATTTATAGATTCTGTTTCTCACACTTAGATCAGTGTTCTTCATTGTACTCCAACTTGCAAATGTTACACTTTTCCTAAAGTGCTCAGAACAGTAACTTTTCTACTCTATTTGTTAAATTCTTAGGCTTCTCATGAAGTTTTTTGATAAATTAAAGAGATACATATCAATAACTTTGGAACCCAGAAACAATAATCTTGTTCTAAATTTATTGTCAAAGGGATATGCAAATTTTTGTTTTATTCTGGAGTTTTGTCATAATAAAGTAGTCATTTGTTTCATAGACTTCCTTCCCAATCCTCCTCCTTTGCTCCCCCCACTCTACCATCATCAGTCTCAACTGATGAAAAGTATCAAACAGCAAACGAAAGGATATCCCTGACAGACCTCACTGCATGGAAACTAAGGGTTAATGGGCTTGGGCATCATGGTGGACTTAGTGAGAGGCAGGGTAGACTGGTGAGAGACAAATACAAGACATTTTGACTCCACTTTAGTCTCTGCCCTGTATCTGATTCCTATGATTGTGCTTTTTACCCATTCCTTCAATAAAACTTTAACAACCAGCCAGCCCTTCATTTAATTCTTATAAAACATTACTAGAAAAAAAATAATTAACACAGAATAAAACTAACAATGGCGAAAACTACGATAAATTTTGTTACAGATGAAAAATTGAACAATTAAAGGAGGAAATAGATTTGGTAGAAATAAAAACAAAATCACCTACCCTGAACGCACCAATCCCGTCTGATCTCAGAAGCTAATCAGGGCCCGGCCTGGTTAGTACTTGGATGGGAGACCACCTAGGAAGACCAGGTGTTGTAGGTGTAAAAAAAAAAAATGGCAGTATCTAAAATTACAAAATTTAAAATGCTTATTAGCTGAAAGTGAATGGAAGAATAAAATCTTTACATTTATAGAATTTGACCTGAGAAATTAGCTTGATAGAAAAAAAAAGTTTTCAAAAGAAAACTCATAATCACAAAATATACAAGTAGGTAAAAGCTGAGTCAAAATAAATGAATCAGGTGGCTCGAACCTGAGTCTTGGCCTCTGATCTTCCTCCCTAGACAACATGAGCTTCAGCACCTGCTCCAGCTACTCCACCAGCTACCAGACCCTGGGCTCCATGCAGTCGTCCAGTCACTGGCCAGCGTGTATGCAGGTGCAGGGGGCTTGGGCTCCTGGATCGCTGTATCCCACTCTACCAGCGTCCCCGGTGGCTGGGGTTCCAGGACCCTGGCTGCGGGAATGGCTGGGGGCCTAGCTGGCATAGGGGGCAGCCAGACCGAGAAGGAGACTATGCAATGCCTGAATGACTGCATGGCCTCCTAGCTGGAGAGGGTGAGGCTGATAATTGGAGACTGGAGAGCAAAATCCTGGAACACCTGAAGAAGAAGGGACCTCAGGTCAGAGACTGGGGATATTACTTTAAGATCATTGAGGATCTGAGGGCTCAGATCTTTGCAAGTACTATGGACAATGCCCACATCATTCAACAGATTGCTGCTGATGACTTCAGTGTCAAGTATGAGACAGAGCTGACCATATGTCAGTCTGCGGAGAATGACATCAATGGGCTCCAAAAGGTCATCGATGACAGCAATATCACTGGACTGCAGCTGGAGACAGAGATTGAGGCTCTCAAGGAGGAGCTGCTTTTCACAAAGAAGAACCACAAAGAGGAAGTAAATGGTCTACAAAACCAGATTGCCAACTCTGGGTTGATCATGGAGTTGGATGGCCCTAAATCTCTGGTCTTCAGCAACATCATGGCAGAAATCTGGGCCCAGTAGACAAGCTGGCTTGGAGGAACAGAGAAGAGCTAGACAAGTATTGATCCCAACAGATTGAGGAGAGCAGCACTGTAGTCACCTTGCAGACCACTGAGATAGGAGCTGCTGAGATGACACTCACAGAGCTGAGATGTACAGTCCAGTCCTTGGAGATCGACCTGAATTCGATGAAAAATCTGAAGGCCAGCTTGGAAAACAGCCTGACAGATGTGGAGGCACTATGCCATGCAGATGGAACAGCTCAATGGGATCCTTCTTGCTGCACCTGGAGTCAGAGCTGGCCCAGAAGGGCAGCACCAGACCTGGGCAGAAGGGCAGCACCAGACCTAGAAGTAAGAGGCTCTGCTGAACATCAAGGTCAAGCTGGAGGCTAAGATCGCCACCTACCACCACCTGCTATAAGAGGGGAAGAACTTCGATCTTGGCGACGCCCTGAATAGCAACTCCATGCAATCCGTACAAAAGACCATCACGCGCAGATTTGTGGATGGCAAAGTTCTGTCTGAGATCAATGACATCAAAATTCTGAGGCGTTAAGGCAACAAAAGTGGGGCACCCTTTGGGAGGGGCAGGAGGCCAATAAAAATTTCAGAGATCATTGAACATCAAAAATAAAAGAAAATTTAAAGAAAATGAATCAAATCAGAAAATTAATTGATCCTAATGATAATCTTTTTATTCAAATAAAAATAAAAAATAAAAATGGTTTAACTATTTTATGGAAATGTTATTAAAAAATTGAATTGATTTAATGAAAATTGATCTTAGAAAGCTTTTCAATAAAAACCTATTATTTTGGTGTAATTCTTATTAAAATATTTGTGTTCATAAATAAGGGTAAAATATAGGATCACTATGGAAGTTCAAAATAGTATGATTAAAGTATTACTTGCTTTTACTGTTCCTCTCTGTAGGATTGATATAAAATTTTGTAATCATTACCTTTATCGAATGTGAGTTGCAGTTAAGAATAAGATAAATATCTCTAAAAGGTTGTCAATGCAAATACTAATTTGAATTTGGTTCACATATCTTCTGAAATGTAGGAAAAGGTGTCTAATCTAACCTTGCAGTTCCTGCTTGAACTTGCCTTGGACCTATGGACATTAAAGCAGAGAAGATCAAATGGTGAGTTATATGGTTGGAGTTCCCCTTATACTTCACAAGTTCTCATAATGACCTATGAGGCTCACCCGATCTAGAGTCCCTCCATCTATGACTTAATTTCCTTCCACTGTCCCTAGCCCTTTCCAGCCACATCTGTGGCAGAGGAGAGTTGGGGGAGGAGGATGAAAGAGAACAGAGAAGTGTGTTAAATAGTTCTAGTCTGATTCATAGATGAGTCAGCATCAATTTACCTGATTCTGAGATTCAGTGTAAGAGGCGGGCATCTGCTGGCTGTTAGAAATGAGTTCCCATAATGAAACCCCAATGAATCCACCTTTGCTCTTGCCATGCCAGTATCAACACCATTACCAACCCTTCCTAACCAAACTATCTTTCACTGATTAGAATCCTGCCCAAACTCTGACCTTGCTATCTGTCACAAGGCTTCACCTGCCTGAGGAGACCATGTTTTTGGTCTGGTCATCTCCGTTTGTCTGGGCTACCACCAGGTAGTGTGTTTAGTCTATATAATCAAATTCTATTATTGGTTCTTTGGTTGGCCTCCACTCCAGGCACCTGTCCCAACCCAGTGGATGTATCTGATTCAAACTCCAAACCTTACTTTTCTACTGCATATCTACTCTTTCTCAGTCCAGTTGTAACAAGATGAGCCACAGGCTGGCCTCCTTTTTGTAATACATTCACTGTCAGACCATTCTAACTCGGACAGGCAGCAGCCCAGCAGGCCCAGATGGATACATACTGATAAAGAAATGGCTGCAAAGTTCCTGTCAGGGATCTCTGAATTAAGTTCTGAACAAGAGGAAACTACAGATTACATGTGTTGAAGAGGTCAGTCGACAAATTCTAACCAAGCACTCACGATGTTTAAACAATGCCTCAACACCAAAACTTCCTTTGTTAAAACAAAACAAAACCATTCTCTTCTGGCCACCCTACTCCTAACCCTAGCTATTCCTTCAGATTCGTGACAACTGGTTTCTCGTTGAATTCCATTTAAATTTCTCAGTCCCAATTTACCTGGCAATTCTAAACCCATAATTTATTCTATAGAGCTAGCATTCCAAAGGAGTCTTGAGTTTCACAACTAATAGACCTGTTACAAAACAAAATAGAACATCAAACTGGGTTGAAGCCATCTTGTGGATCTTTTTTTTTTTTTACCAGAAGTGTGGATTTGTGATATAAGCAGCTGCTCTAAAACTAAACAAATGACAGTACTCAAGTCAGAGTTTGAGCCTATCCAGGGTCTGAATTACTTTTGCTTTGAGGTTTTGTGAAAGGTCATGCGGCCTAACAAAGTTCACATGAAACTTGGCTGTTTCTCTGTTAGGCTCTGGCTCAGAACTTGTGGCGTTTCATGTGGTTTGAAGTTTTCAAACACGACGCTTTGCACAGCACTAATAAATGATTCTTTCTCAGCATGGAAAGCAATTAAACATATGGCCTCTTGGGTTTTGGTCTCAGAATTAGTATTTATTTATTAGGAGCCAGGAGAAGGGCTAAATAGCTTAGAAGAGGGATCACGCATAATGAGGTAGGTGAATTTGCTGAAGACACAACATTTTAGATGACTGGATGCCTGAAAAGCAAGAGAGGAACTCCTGAGGAACCAATAAAATTAGGCCACTGGGAAACTTGCTAATGAATGGAATTTAGCATCAGCCTACAATGAACAAGTTAGAATTATTTGCAAAGCCTCAGGGACGAACACATGAAAGGACTCCAGCATCATCTGTCTTCAGCCTGCACGGAACACTCTGAAGGAGACCCATGAGCTTTCCAGTACATGCAGCTCTTAGAGCTTCCTCATAAGCAGGCCTCTCCCAGGCAGTCAACTTGGATTCCTGACTCAAACTGGGAGTGGAGTTGGGGAAGTCTCTCAAAATGGGTTTCCTTCTAACTATTCCCTTTTGAGAATAGTTCCAGCTGCCATAACAGAACACCACAACAGAACACCACAGACGGTGAAATTTATTTTCTCACATTTCTGGAGGCTCAAAGTCCAAGATCAAGGTATTGACCAGCAGGGTTGATTTCTTCTAAAGTCTCTCTTCTTGGCTTGTAGATGGCCACTTCTCCCTGTGTCTTCACATAGTTGTTCCTCTGTATGTCTGTCCTAATCCCTAATCTCCTTTTATAAGAACACTAGTAATATTGGATTAGGGCCCACCTATATCAACTAATTTTACCTTAATTATCTCTTTAAAGACCTCATCTCCAAATACAGGCCCATTCTGAGGCACTAAGGGTTAGGACTTCAACATATGAATTTAGGGGAGAGACAGTTCAGCCCATAACAGGAGGTATCACATTCTTTAGTTCAGTGATGTCATCTGATCAAGCTGTATAATTAAGTCAACTTCCCAACCCCTGCAGGAGAATGATGAGATAAGATAAGGCCCTGACTGAGAGAAGATTTATCTTCTTATATATTCAGCTTTTGATTAAGTTTATCCAGTTTGATCAAAACCTAAAAGAGAGAAAGTGAAACAGCAATTAAGCAAGCCTTATTTTTAGGAATAATTGTTTGCTTATGAGGATTTAGTGGACTAGAATAGGTCCATAAAGACCATTCTCCAAATAATACCTATGTAAACCCAGCATACACTTATGGCTTCAATGAAAATTTACTATGAGCATATACGTTAGAGTCACTGGAGGTACAGCTGTGCTCTGTCAGGGCTTACATTTTAGTGGGAGATTCTGACAATAAAAAAATAATTTAACAAATAAATAAATCTTTATTGCTTGGGTTAAGGCACCCGACAGTAATTGGCAGATACATTAATGGTTCCAGTTCTCTATCTGCTCCTCTACCCATGTCTCTTGCCAAGTGACTTTTCAATTCATCCCATCAAGAAGTGGAATCTTTTTAGTTACATGACTCACTTTGTCCAACAGAATGATGGCAGTTGTGACACAAGCAGAAGCTTGGTTAAAGAGCCTGCACATTTCTGGTTCTTCCCTTATACCTGAGCCATTGTGCTTAGAACCACCCTGAGCTAAGTTATTGGAGGGATGAGAAAAATACGGTGAGAAGAGCTGCGTTAGAAACCATTTGACTGCCAGCCAATTTCCAAAAGTTTGAGTTTCTAGCCAAGAGGCAAGATGACCCCCAGAGAGGTGAGCAAGCTCAAATGAGACCAGGAAAACTCCCCAGCATAAATCACTAACCTGCAGACTTTTAAGCTAAACAAATACTAATTGTTTGAAGCCCTAGAGCTTAGAAGTGGTTTTTAACACAGCATTATTATGGCGAAGGCTAACTGATCCAGACATGGAAGGCTCCCGGTAAATCTAAATATTATCTGAAAGAGGTACCACATTAGGGCATTGTTGTCTATTAACATCTTGGCTGACAAAGACTATATAAGATCAGCTTGTCAAGGCTCTGAGAGATGGGATAAAGACAAGAGAAGGAAACAAGATAAAAGTCTTTACTCTGTGGGATAAAGGTGGTATGAGAAATGGAGTGGAAGACAAACTTATAGAAAGAAATGTTAAAACGGCCATTCACTGACCTGCTTAGAATACTCTCGGGGCTCCCTGTGGCCTTATGTATAAAATTCAGATTATTTACTCACAACATACAAGGTCTTCTTGTCTTGTCTCTGAAGTTTCTCCTCCAGGTCAACTTTATTCTGAGTCACAGGGATCTAAATTCCATGGACTCAGTCTACCAGACTGCCTTGTCCCTGGCTTCTGGTTGAGTTTGCCGAAAAAAAGCAAGAGCAGCAGATTGAAAGGTAGGAAGACAGAGACATCGGTGTGTGTGTTCCTCTGGCTCCCTCCTGTCAGGCTGTAGTTTGGCCATGACTATGGTTTTATATCAAAGACCATAGCTCCTTCAGGGTGGCCTCCTCTCATAGTCATAGCTCTCACCATCTCTCAGCAGTTTCTTTTCATTGCCCCCAGGCCTAAGGATAGTAACACTTCTGGTTGTTGCTGGTCCTGGGGTAGTTCATCATCCCTTGTTGTTTCCCCTTAACCCAGCCCAAACATACAAAAAGCTGCCTCATTTAAACATTTTTAAAGGGCCCTTTCATTCTGCCCTTTGAGAGCACCATCTGTTTCCCACCAGGACTTTCCAGTGCATAATTTTTCCAGCCTTTTATATCATCCACCACTCTCTTCCCCAGACCCTGCCTTCCAGTCATAGTTTTATCCCCTGTCATGCTGCCATGCCCTTGTTTCTGTTATACGCTTTTCTCTTTTTTAGAATGCCTTTCTCCCTTTCCTGGTCAGACTCTCACTTAAGCTAAAGTTCTGAACTCAAATGTCACCTTTTTTCAGGACGATTCCCTCACTGCTGACTCACATTCACACCATTTCCACCAATAAGTGTTCCTCTAATATGCTTCCATAGTTACCGCCACTCTCCTCACATTAGAGAACTAATCCTAGTGTTTAATGCTCATCTATGACATGTCTAGATCTCCAAGGTAGGCAGAATCACAGCCCCTTTGTCCAAATGCTATCCTCCAGAACCTATAATTAGGTTATGTTACATAGCTAGAGGGAATTAAATTCGCTAATCAGCTGGCTATAAAATGAAGAGATTATCCTGGGTTAACCAGGTCAGCCCAATATAATCACAAAGATCCTTAACTAGAAGTGGGAAGCCAAAGAGTGAAAAGCAGAAAGATAGAAATGGGAGGATTTGACTAGCCATTGCTGTCTTTGAAGATAGAAGAAGGGACCACAAGCCAAAGACTGTGGACAGCCTTTAGAAGCTGGAAAAGGCAAGAAGACAGATTTTCCCCCTAGAGACTCAAAAAACACAACCCTGCCAGTGCCTTGATTTTATTCCAGTGAGATCCATTTTGGACTTCTAACCTTAAGAACTGTTAGATGATAAAATGCGCCATTTAAGCCACTAAGTATGTGGTCATTTGTTACAGCAGCAATAGGAAATGAACAGAATCCCCGGGGAAAGAGTCATATCCTTGAGAACAGGATATGACTTTGTTTTATGTTTTCCAAGCTCCTCTCACAAAAACTATCTTGAAGTAGTTCTCAAATATATTGGAGATAAAAGAAGATACGAAGTGATTTTGTCTACCCCATATTTTCTGGATCCTCTGGATCTATGGTCCATGTAGCAATAGTTTATCTGAAGGAAGAGATTTCATTTGCCCACAGAATGAAAAACAAAAAGTAGTGTTTAGTTATCAATCTACCATATCATATTGGAAAAAATAATTTAGCCAGTTGCCAAGGAGAACAAGGGTCCAGGAATGTGAAGACACTCACAGTGTCCTCCCTCTCAGTAAAGCAGCTGCAGTAACTAACAGCGGCCTGCCTCAGGACATGCCCAGCTCCCCAGATGGGCAGGGAAAGAACAAATTGTTCCTTCCCTTGGAGCAGCTGGCCCTGGTTTTGGCTGGATCTGGATTCCCGGGCACTGGTTGTTATAATTTGGCAAGAACCACCCTCCAGTCTTGCATTTCTAGAGGGCTATTCTATTACTAATCTGGAGCAAACACCTCCTATCATCACCACAATCTGATTCTTACAGCAGCACCAACAACAGATGATCTGCAAATCCCACAACCTGTTCATGAAATGAGAGCTGGTGCCTTAGTTTAAAGCCTCTTTTACAATTCTCTCTATATCGCTGACAGCTCTGGACAAGAAGCCAAAAGCCCTGGGGTCTAGTCTGGCTCTGCCTTCATGTGATCTTAATTGAGTCACCTCGCATTTCTCACCTGTTAATTGAAAGGGGTGGACTTCTGTGGGCTCTTGCATTCTAAGAGTCTGACAGTTATACAATTTCTAAACTTATTTATGCTTGGAAAACACCAGTGACAAACTGTCCTCATTAAAGAGAACATTTCATTAGGGTAGAAAATAAGAGCTAGAGCCTGAGAAAAGAGAAGGGAAGAAGGGAAGGAGAGGGAGCAAGAGGAAAAGAGAAAAATAAAGATAAGGAGAGAGGGAGAGAAGAAAAGAAGGGGAGAGGAGTAAATGGACAATATATTGAGCACCTAACAAGTACCAGTCTGTTTCTCCTGCCTCAGCTAACCCACACCCCAGGCCAGAGCCTCACAAAGTTTTTTACCAAAGTACTTCTGCCCTTAGAAGAGAATGACAAGAAACCCTAGGAATTCAGACTGTAGCAAGTAGAAAATTTAAAGCTTCATTTAATTTTAAATATTAACATGAATTTTGGGTTCTACTCTAAAAATATGGTTTCGTTTCTGTAGTGAAGTAAAGCTGTTGCTACAGGAAGATGCAGTGTGTTAATGAATACTGTGCTATGCAGACCCCCAGCCCACCTCTGTTTCCTTCTGAGATGGGCTATTCCAGTTTGAGAGGCAGGGACCTGGGAGTTAGGAGATAGGAAATATTCCCCAACCCACCCAGGAAATGACAAGACTGAGAGGTTATCCAGTTTACTACAGCCAGAGAAACCAAGCAAATAAAATAAAATTCAATTAGCCCAGAAATGTTTGCCTCTAGAAAATTGGATGACAGTTTTACTGAGACAATCTGTGCCAGGAGACACCATCTCTGTTTTTTACTATTTATGACAGTGAGACACATTGATATTCTGTAGCATTGTCATCAGCTTGTTAAGGGAGACTTTTTAGTGTTTATTTTCAAAAGAAGTAGAAGTTGGAGGCAAAAGTCCCAGGGAATAGAAACCATCTGCTTGGGGGTTAAGCAGGAGGGCCTAGCTAGAAGAAGGTCTTAAGTGCCAGCAGGAGGAGGACCAGATAGGACTTAGCCATGGACTCAGCAGAGTGGAGAATAGACCCCATGTGAGAGCTCTGCAAGGCCAGCCAGAGCCAAGTTCAGGTACAAAGGAGCTGTCAATACTGCAAGTCTGCAATCCACAGGGCTGCTGTGAGGTGAAGATGAGCTAGTATATGCCTGACACATATTAAATACAATCATCTGCTAGTATGTTGTTGTTGTTGTTGTTGTTGTTGTTGTTGTTGTTTGTTGTTAAGGAATGAAGTCACCTGCCTTCTTGGCAAAATCAACCATCAGGAGAGGAATCCAAAACCATTCAGTGCTTACAGAATAAACTGGAACAGACCCAGAAGTCACCAAGGAATGAAGCCACTGGAAAGAAACTCAGAAGGGAACTTTTTTCCTAGGCTAATAGAAGTTAAGACTTGAAAGATTCAAAGAGATCCTGGGTACAAAGGAAAGGAACATTGCCACATTAAAATTGGCAAGAGAAGTAAGTAACAGGAAATGGGGAAGGGAAATATGACGTAGGATTTAGGCACACGGACATAGGTTGAATCCTGACTACCACATCTGGTTGTGTGACTTTTGGCAAGCCACATAAGATCTCTGAGCCCATTTCATTCTCTTTAAAATGAGGATAATTAGAGTACCTCTCCTATAGGATTTTGGGAGATTCAAGTGAGATGATTCATGGGACCTAATAAATGTTCAATGATGTTAATTTTCTTACTATAGCTCTTATGTAGCAATTGCATAGCAAGTAAATGGTGCTCTGCATGTATTAACATTCTGAGATTGGATAAGAAAAAAATTTTTAATAATATTTTTTATTTTCCAATAATCAGAAGACAATATTATATTAGTTTCAGGTGTACAAACATAGTGATTAGAGACATTTAAAAAACTCACAAAGTGATCATCCCAATAAATCTAGTACCCATCTGACACCATACATAGTTATTACAATATTATTGACTATATTCTTTATGCTATACTTTATAATTCCATAACTATTTTGTAACTACAAATTTGAACTTCTTAATCCCTTCCCCATTTTCACTGACTCCTCAACTCCCTTCCCATCTGGTAACCCTCAAAATGTCCTCTGCATCTATGACTTTGTTTCTAGGTTTTGTTGTTGTTGTTATTGTTTATTTTGTTTAGACTCCACATATACATGAAATCATATGCCATTTGTCTTTCTCTATCTGATTTATTTCACTCAACACAATACCCTCTAGATCTACCATGCAATATCTTTTTTCATCCTTTTTCTTTTAGTCTGTGTGTGTCTTTTAATCAGAAGTAAGTCTCTTGTAGGCAGCCTATATAAGCAGCCTGCTGTTTTGTTTTCTTATCCATTCAGCCTCCGTATCTTTTAATTGGAACATTTAATTCCTTTTCATTTGAAGTACTTGCTGGTAGATATGTAGTTATCACCATTCTTTATTCATATTTTCGATACATTTTTTTTTCTTATTCTTAAAGAAGTTCCTCCAACATTTCCTGTAATATTGGCTTGGTGGTGATGAATTCCTTTAGTTTGTTTCTTTCTGGGAAGCTCTTTATCTGTTCTTCGATTCTAAATGATAGCTTTGCAGAGTAGATTAATCTTAGTTGTAGGTCCTTGCTTTTCATTATTTTGAATATTTTGTGCCAAGTCCTTCTGGCCTATAAAATTTCTGTTTAGAAATTAGCTGACAGTCTTATAGGAGCTACCTTGTAGGTAACTAATTGCTTTTCTCCTGTTGCTTTTAGGATTCTCTCTTTGTATTTAACTTTTGGTATTTTAATTATGATGTGTCTTGGTGTGAGCCCCTTTCTGTTCATCTTGTTTGGAACTCTTTGAGCTTCTTGGGGCTGAATGTTTATTTCTTCACCAAATTAGGGAAGTTTTTTATTCATTATTTCTTCAAATAAATTTTTAATATCTTGCTCTTTCTCTTCTCTTTGTGGCAACCCTATGAACCAAATGTTCTTATGCTTGATGTTGTCCGAGAGGCTCCTTAAACTATTCTCATTCGTTTGGATTCTTTTTACTTGTTGTTGTTCTGATTGAATGTTTTCTTCCTTATCTTCTAAATTGCTGATTCGATTCTCCACATCATACAATCTGTTGATTCCCTCTAATATACTCACCTCACATATTGTATTCTTCATTTCTGACTGGTTCCATTTTATGTTTTCCATCTCCATTTTTATTTTTTCTATCTCCTTGTTAAAGTTCTCACTGAGTTCATTTACTCTTCCCCTAAGTTCATTAAGCATCCTTATAATCATTGTTTTGAACTTTGCATCTATCTGATAGGTTGCTTGTCTCCATTTTGTTTAGTTCTTTTTCTGAAGCTTTGTTCTGTTCTTTCATATGGAACATGTTTCTTTCTCTCCCCATTTTGGCTACCACTCTGTGTTTGTTTCTATGTATTAGGTAGGGCTCCTAAGTCTCCTGGTCTTAGTAGAGTGGCTTTATGTACAAGGTGTTCTATTGGACCCAGTGGCACAGTCTTCCCTGATCACCTGACCAAGGTACTCAAGGTGTGTCCCTTGTGTGTGTTGTGTGTGTGCCCTCCTGTTGTAGTTGAACTTTGGTTCCTGTTTGCACATTGATGGGAGGGATAGATCCTTGGGCTGATTGGTTGTGAGTACAGGCTGGTGAAGGACTGACCCTATGGAGCAGGATTCCTTTCAGCAGGGTTCTGGTGCCAGCCCAGTCTGCCCTTTGGGTGAGTGTTCCTCAGATGCTGCCTTGGGTGGTGCTCTGGTGCCTGTCAAAGCAGGCCACTGGGTATGCTGGCCCAACTCTTGAGAGAGGCCCCGCTGTAGGCCAAGTTCAGCCACAGCCTGTGCATTTCTGAGGCCACCTGATAAGAGTCACCAAGCAATTAAAAGATGGCTGCTGCCCGTGCTGGGAGTATAGGTGCTTCAGGAGGCCGAGTCAGGAACTGAGGCCAGCTGCCATTAGTGCCAGGCTTGAGGCTACTCAACAAGAGGTATAGGTCACACTGAGGCCAGATGCTGCTTCTTTGGGTTTTGAGAGCATTTGAGAGATTTTTAGGAAAGTCCACAGCATGAGCCAAAATAAGCCATTGTATAAAATAAACCACTGAAGGCAACTTAGGTGGATATGCAAGTTGGGAGGGGTAGGGTCTCAGGTAATCACCTGGGCAGAGCAACCTGTGTTAACCAGGTTGCTGGAGACTCAGATATGGCTGCTACCTGAGTCTGCACACAGGGATGGGGGAGGGCTCAATGAAGGAATAATGGATACCAGTAGTACTTCTAACTGGGAGAAAGCCACCCCTCCAGCCCTTGCCCTGAAGCCTGACAACTCAGTTCCTACCTGTATGTCCCTGTCACTCTTCAAGCATCTGCTCCAGCACTGGCGCTCAGAATAAATGAGTTGTCATTGAGTAAGCCTGGGCATGGGCCTTTTAAGAGGGTTGTCTGTGACTCTTTCAGTCCTCCATCTCACTCAGCCACAGTCCCTGCTGGTTTTCACTGCCAGAGGTTGTGGGAACTTCTCTTCCTGGCATGTGAACCCTGGGCTGGGAAGCCCAATTTGGAGCTGGGACTCCTCGCCCCTCTTGGGAGGAGGGGGCTCTGCAAGCAAGATACTCCTCCCAATTCTCAATAGCCACTAGCAGTTGTGGGGTCTGGCTGTTTCACATTTCCACCCCTCCTACCTGTCTCAAGGTGACCTCTATCTATGTCCCCCATTGTAGGACTTCTGTTCAGCCAGACCTCAGGCAACTCCCAGTGATAGTTGTTCTGTAGTTTCATTATAACTTTGCTGTGGTAACAAGAGAAGTTGAGCACAGCATCTACCTTCTACGGCACCTTGACGAGACCCCCTAAAACTTTTTTTCTAGAAAAAAAGTTTTTTCGGTGTCCTTAGATTTTGGGAAAGTCAAGAGTTAAGAGGAAAGAAGAAAAAGAAAGAGGAGAAGGAAAAGTAGAGGAGATGATGGAGACAAAGATGGGAGAAAAAATGAAGAGGAGGAAAAGGAGGAGGGGAAAAAAGAGGAAGAAGAAAAAGTGATGGTGAGGAGAGTGGAGTGGAGTGGAGGAGGAGAAAAAAATAAAGGCAAGGAAGAATAGTCCTAGTAATTATCAACAATTTAACATCAGAATATTCCAAAATAAATAATAAATTGTCTTCTTTTCCTCCACTTCCCTCATTCTTCAGCTCATCCCTGAAATGTTAAAGTTCTCCAGAGTCCTGCCTTTGCCTCTGTTTTCTTCTCCCTTTACAATATCTTGTTGGGCAATGTCATTCGTTTCTATGGCTTCACTACCACCTATTTTTTAATTCTCAAAACTTTGTTCCCAGCCTGGATTTCTCACCTTGACCTTCAAATGTTTATTTCCAATCACTAACAAAACATCTCTTTTCCAGAACAGATCCAAGTCAACACATTCAAAACACATTTTATATCTCCCTGTGTAAAACTTCCTTTATTCCTTATTGAGATGAGGAGCACCTCCATCTTCTCAAGTCCGAAATGGGGTAATAACACAAGACTTCTTCCTCGTTCTAGTCCTTTGACACTTTTGCCTTCTTAATTTGTTTTTTGACATATGTTTCAATTTTCCACTGCTGTATTACTGACTCAGTTCAAACTCTCAGCCTTCAATTAGACCTTGTTAATGGTCTCCCAATTGGTCTGCCTGCTGCCAGGTCCATTCCCATTCAATCCATCCTCTATAATCAGACAAGTGTGACATGATCCATGACATTCCCTGGCAAATATTTCAAAGACTCCTCTCCCGGTATACAGGATAAAAACATAAAAATTTTAGCCTAACATACATAGCTCTTTGCCTGACACCTGCCTATTTTTTCAGTTTCCTCCATCTTCCATTTCCCTATTCCCCAACCCACATACGCACACATCCTGCATTTCATCCTGACTGAACTATGTATTTAAAGATGTTCTTCACCATGCCTGGAAATTTTCCAATTATCCCATCTGTCTGACAAACTCCTGGCCAACCTCAAGACTCTACTCAAATGTTACCTCTTAGAGAAAGCCTTCTCTGACTTTGCTGTATGCACAACTAAGCGTTCTTATGCCACTTTATTTTTTTATAGCTCTGTCACAGTGCTTAACATTTTATGTGATTATTTCTTTGGATTATGTGTTTTTTTGAGTGAACTGAGAACCTCCAGAGGGCAAGAATTGTGCTGTCTTCATCATTGTATCCCCAGTATCTAATAAAATGCCTAGAACAGTGCTAATCAATAATGATCTTGTTCATGAATAATTAAAAGAATGGGTAAATAATGAACATTTAGAATATGAATATAATTACACTTATGAACCAAATCCAAACTAACCAGAATTTCAACAATTTTAAAACCAATAACTTTTAACTCTCTCACATTTAGAGAGTAGGCGATAAAGAGCTCACCTGGAAAGCCCAGGGCCACTTAGTTCGCACCACCTTGGAAACAGTGTCTGATGAAGTTACTATCAGCCATCCATGATCTGCTCTGCAATCCTAGAAATTACACTTGTTTTGTGTGTCCTGTGGTGCTCAGGCTCAGAAGAATGTCAACTTATTAATTACTATAAAAATATAATTTCAAAAAACTTTAATTGCCTACTTTCTTTAGTCAGCACTTTTTTAGTAGAAGCATCTACAGGGAAAACAAGACTCTAATCAGAAGGTTGGCTTGTTAAGCATGGAATAAGCAAGAAGTCAGCCCAACTTACTTATCTATCCAACCACTCAACACAGTCTCACTATCCTTGATTAGTAGATGGAAATGGCCTCAAGGACTAGCAAGAGCATCTTCTCTCGATAGCGATAGAGATGCTCTGACAAATTCTACCTCTTTAGCGTCTCATTTTATGTAACAGTACTAAACTTTCTGTAACCAATCCCCTTGCGTTGACTGGGAAGACATGACTGAGTCAGTTTCAATTTTATACAATCTAGTACAGTCATATGCACTCCTGACACTACACTCAGATTAATTAAAAATTAAACATTTCAGTCACTTATGTTCACATTATTGCTTAAGGAAAATTAATGCTCTCAAAAGACTGATCTCACTCTAAATAAGTTGTTTTATGTTTTGAGCAGGACCTTGTCGTTATGCCACAGTAAAAAAAAAAAAAGCTATTTTTTTGGAGGTAAAAACATTCTGGATTATTAAAGTTTTACTCTAATGGGAAGGATTTAACACAAATTGGAAGGCTAAATAGAAAAGAAAGATACCATGTAATAATAATTAATATAGATTTAGCTGATGACCTCCTCTATTATTTTGGGGGAAGGGGGATCACTTGTAGATTGGGAGTTTCCAAGGCTTCTAAAAAAAAGAATCCATCACTGTGGAATAGGATTTAATTTCTCCACCAGGAAGTATCTGTCTTTTGCTTAGCATCACGTGAAATTCATTCAGGGTCTGGGTTGGAGAAAACGAAATGGCTTGGACTAGAGAAGGTCAAGCAACTTCCTACAAGAGGATTCGGAGGGCTAGGTGGTTGGACAAAACTATTGGAAAAAGGCAAGTACCTTAGCTGTGACACACCTATGAGTCTGAAACATACACTGATAGAAATCCGAAAGTTGCTCCTGGTTTGGACACAGGTTTAAAAGGTCATGCTCAAAAAGTGATTTCCAAGAACCCCTAAAGGTAACAACCTTTAGGTTAAAACATCCTCCCAAGAAACTCAAAGCAATTTCCTCTCTTATCGAGAGACAAGAGAAGAAGCTTCCTAACTTTGGCCTTTTTCCCCCTACTGCTAGTTTTTCCAAATCACAGGATTTACTCTAAGCGAATTCTGATTGAAGTATGACCAGGAGCAGATCCAGGTTTTGTGAGACCTGAATACAATTGGGGATTCCACTTCAATAAAAATCATACAAAATTATTGTTTTTATTTACAAAATATTTTTATATTTATTTTTTAAAATATAACATTTAAAGAAAAGTGAATATTTATTTAGAATGAGAAAAGTAATTTTAACAAATTACTACTTTCAAAAGGTGACAGATACCACAGGCATCGTAAAATCCAGAAAAACATCACAGTAATAACATTGTTGCATCACATATTATACTAAATATAAGTACCTCTTATTACAATATTATAGTTAATTAACTTCTGATTTGAACTTTGGGCAAAAAGGAGGTTAGACAGGTTTTAAGCAGAGGAACCACTTAATTAGATTTACATTTCAGACCTAGAGTCACAAGGCAGAAATTCTACTCATAGTCTTCTCATGTAATTCTTTTACTGAGAACATCTTGTGGCAAAATTTACTGAAATTATTTCATTATGTTGTCATTTGAAAACGAAGGACCTTTTTCAGTTAGACAAATTTAAAAATAAGTTCAAAACACATCTTATTTTTCCATGCTCTTGTTTAGGAAAATATCTTTAAAAGCAGCATGCACAATGCAAAGCACTGACTCCCTGACCAAGAACTGGTGCGAGGGTCAAATTGGATCAAGACCTAAGTTGGCTCCAGACACAAGTATGTGAGAAAATTCTGGCCTTCAGACACAGGAGAGAGACATCTGCTGGTGGGACTCAAGAGACAGGCCCAAGTCCTCTTGAAGGGCTTTTTCAGAACTGAAAAATAAGGGATTTTATATATCGTGTGCATGAGCTCATGCGTGTGTGCATGTGTGTGTGTCTCCATGTCCCACGTGAGCTGAATCCTGAAAGAAACATTTGGCTAACAGGGAATGTAGATGACCAGGCTATGCTGAGTCAACAAAAAACTCTAGCAAATTCAGCCCTCAGGTAGAGACTGCTCCAAGGGGAGCCTTTATCCTCAGAGAAAAGCTGCTATCATCCTGACTCTCCTGAGCATTAGAGAAGTTTGCCAGGGGTGCTAGGAAGCTTTCACCTGGCATCCCAGGAGCCAGACCTTCTTGGAAGATCTGTGCTCTCTTTCTCTCATAGACTTCCAACATCTCAGGTCATCTCTAAAGAAGGAGAATGAAATTCATTGCAGACTTCTGTTTCCTAAAGCTATTCATACTTTTCCATATGGTGGCTACGTATCAGCTCTAAAAATTTGCCCTTTGAGGCTCTTTTCAATTCATTCATGACCTATTTTTTATCCATTTTGCAAACCCCCTCCTGATTGCTGAGTATTTTCATGTGAAACCAATTATAGGTGAGGATTCCTATTCTTTCCTTGTTTCTGTCCAAAGTAAAATAGCAGGAGAAATATGTACTGTTTTTTTTTTCTTAAATTTTGTTCATTTCCACACTTCACAACAGTGGGGTACTTTATAATAGTTATTGTCCCCCCAAATATGCACCCTGCCACACCAAGATATTGCAACTTAATAAACTGCATTTGGATTTTGGAACTTTGGATGCTTACTGCATCATTACATGCACAGAATAGTACATTTACAAACTTGTATAGAGACCTAAATATTTTGATTTTTAAAGGCGAGTCATTTAAAAAAAAAGCTAGTCTTTTCTTTGAGAAGAAGATTCATTTTATAGCCCATGGAGAGAAACATGCTCAAGAAATTATGCTATAACATTTATTTTAAAGTATAGAGATTCACATGTTTCTTTAAAAATGAAACTACTCTATGTCACCTGGAGATGATCTCATAAGAAATGGCATTATCGCTCATTCACACTAGCTGCAAGTTTTCCAAATTTTACAAATTTGTCTGGCATTTATAGCTACTTCCAAGGCAGTATCACTGTGTCAACAGTATCAACGGAGCAAACTTAAACTGGGAGAAAAATGTATTCTTCACAGGAATCCACTGGGATGCGGGCCAAAAAACTTGCAGGTTAACATAAGAATGGATTTAAGTAAGTAAAGAAAGAAATGTGGTTTCATTTAATCAGTCTACTTGGGCTAATAAGTGATGAGTTTAAGATTAAGGTAAATCATCTCTATTTTCTCATTTCTGGAGAGCAAAAGGCTCTTTTCCCTCTTTCCCTACATTGAATGTTTCATTCTTTTCCTCTTCTGTCCTTTCAAAGCATGGTACTCATGCATTTTTTTTTACTAGCTTAGTAAAATATTTACTTCCTGACCAATTCTTTCCTTCTTCAGAGAAAAATCTCATACTCTCATATTCATGAGATAAAATGGATTATCTAATATATCCAATACCTACTGTCTTAGTCTGTTCAAACTACTATACCCAAAATACTATAGACTGGATGGTTTAAACAACATTTATTTCTCACAGTTCTGGAGACTGAGCAGTCCAAGATCAAAGCTTAGTAAATTCACTATCTGGTGAGGGCCCGCTTCCTGACTCACAGACAGCCATCTTTCGCTATGTCTTCACATGGCTGAAGGGGCAAGATAGTTTTCTGGGGTCTCTTTTATAAGGACACTAAATTCCATTTATGAAGTCTTCACCCTCATGACCAATAACCTCCCATAGGCCCCACCTCTCAATATCGTCACACTGGGACTTAGGTTCTCAGCATATGCATTTTGGGTGAACGCTAATGTTCAATCCATAACACCTACACAAATCCTTGTTGGTTGTCAGGGAACCTCAATACTAAAATTTCTAGAATAGCCAACTCTGGATACAAGCTCTAAAATGTGTCAATACCATTCTGTAGAGTCCTGGTTGTCTAAACAACCTATTTGAGGCTGCACAACATTCTCTACTTGGAGAAATGGCTGAAAGTGCTGACCACTAGAATCATCTGTTTCTTTTGCAGCCAAGGCATTAAGCTGTCTGATCCACCGCCAAGATTGCAAACACCTGCCTCAAAGCAAAAATAACACTTAGTGTTCAGTAAAAACAATTAGAAAAATGACAGTGGATCCGACATAGATCACTCAGAGAAATATAGTCTTTAATACAGAGGGCAACACCATATTTAATTGAATTTTTAAATTACATGTTTTTAAATATGTTTTCATTGTAGAAAATTTTTAAAATAAAGAAAAAAGTTTAAAATGAATCATAATCCCATATCTCAGAGATAACCACTATTAAAGTTTTGGTTAACTGTATATCTGTCTATTTTTTTCTGAATATACAATAAATTAACATTTTTTAAAATTTGACTTACAGTACATTGCGTCTTGTAATCTGTTTTTCTCTCTCAATAATATATTGTGAATATTTCTCCATGCTTTTAAATACTATTTTATCACATAGATTTTAGTAGCTGCAGAATATTTAATATATGAATGTAGAGTACTTATAAACCAGTCTCCTACTGTTGAACTAAAATTGTTTCCAATTTGGTACTAACATGATGCAACAACAAATGTTCTTGCAGCATCTCTGTCTGCTTTTGTAAACTCCTAGAAGTAGAATTTTCAGGTAAATAAGTCTTAATATGTTTAAGGCTTTTGCTACTCATTCATTTGGTCAACAAATATGTATTGAGGGCAAAGAGAGATCCAGGTCCTTCTAAGCTCTGGAAAGATAACTGTGAATCAGTCAGGCAAGATCTTAGCTGCATGCAGTTTATTCCCATGGGGAGGCAGACAATTCACAAGTGAAAAATCGAATTCATGATATGAGTTCAGAGAGTGATGAGTTCTTTGAAGAAAAATAAAAAAGGCAAGGGCACAGTGACAGGGCCTAGAATTTTGGATGATCAGGAGGCTTCTTTGAGGACATGGCATTTGAGGAGGAGACTGCCTCTAGGGACCATGTTCTAGGTGAAAAGAAGAAATAAGAAGACCCCAAAGCTGGACTGGGCTTGGCTGGTTTGAGGACTTGTAAGGCCAAAGGGCTGGAGTGGAGTGGGCAAGAAGAGGAATGTGGGGGAGGCAGGCACGGGTCAGATCATGATGGCTCTAAGCTGATAGGAAATCTTTTGCACAGCAGAGTGACCTGATTGGTGTTAGCTGGTAGGAACATCACTGGCTTCTGGATGGAGAATGGACAATGAACAGCCAGAGTTCGGTTAGATGTGTTGTAATAGTAAAAGATGAGGGTGGCTTGCACTGGGAGAAAAGTATAAAGGGGTGGTTTTTGAATGTGTACTTCAAAGTAAAGATGATAGGACTTACAGATGGATTAGATGTGGCATGTGAGGGAAATAGAGGCAACTGGACACCTGCAAAAAAAGTTGTGGCACTCAACATTGTGCCATAAACCCTCTTTCCCCACAACCTCACCAGCAATATTTTTTTCTCTTTACCAAATTGATAAGCAAAAAATGTTAAGTTATTTAACATTACTTCATTCCTCATGAGGTTCAACTTATTTTATGTTTATGTACCGTGTGTGTTTCTTGAATTATAAAAATAATATTTGTAGTTAAAGTAGATTTTTTTAATAATAAAAATAGGTGTCTGTCTTCCCCTAGCAAAATGTGTTTTGCAAAAGCAAAGGACAAAAGAACTTTGTTTTAGTCACTACTCTATCCCTGGCCCCTAGAAGAATGTCTACCATATAGTGATGATAAAAATATCTAACTCATAGGTACTTTAATATGTGCCAGGCACTATTCTAAGTGCTTTTTGATACAATGACTCATTTATGTCAATCTACTTATAGATGAAGAAATTGAGTTATAAAGAGGTTAAGTAATTGTCCAAAGTCACCCAGCTGCCAAGTGGTAAAGCTGAGATTTGAATCCAGGCACTCTGGTTTCAAAGTCCAGCTCTTAACCACTGTGTTCTACCAGCTTTCAATAGTAAGTATCAATATATCTTTGAGTATAATTAATTAAATTTTCAATCTGTAAAAAGTAAAGAGTAATGTAATATATATAATATATAATATATAATAAATATATAATCTTGTGTTTGGAAGAGAAAAATGGAAGTGATTCAATGACTAAATTAAACAAACTCCTTACAGAAATACAGGATATATATACTACAAAAGAAAAAATATTTAAAATTCATTTTGTTAGTAAATTGAGAAGAGGCTTAATACAATATTTCACTCTAACATTGTGTTTCAATTCTCAATAATGAAATCCATCCATGGTTAATGACCCAGATGTTAAGTGAGGTTCTAGAATGAACATTAGTCTCCCACCCTTGACAAAGCTCAAATCCATTCCATACTCCCTCCTAATTAATCTTCCAGAAACATGCTGAACATACATGCCTGTCATCTTCTCTTTAATAACCCTTCATTGTAAAACAGAAATTTCCTTGTTGAATGAAGTGTGGTACGCAGATAAATGACTCCAGCATTGGCTCCCAGGAGTGTTGAGTGTGAATCTCAGCTCTTCTGATGACTAACAGAGTGACTATTGGAGAATCGTTTAGTCTCTATCATGCTCCATGTCTCAGCTATACAATAGGAATCATAGGCAGTTGTGAGGACCTAACAGGTAAGGTGTGTCTGATGGTTCATTTTATGTGTTAACTTGACTAAGTCACAAGGTACCCAGATATTTGGTCAAACATCATTCTGTGAGGGTCTTTTGCATTAATATTTGAATTTATAGACTGAGTAAAGCAGGCTGCCCTCCCTAATGTGGGTGAGACTTGTCCAATCAGTTGAAGTCCTGAACAGAACAAAAAGGCTGACCTCCCTTGACTATGAGAATTCTTCCTGCCTGATGACCTTTAAACTGGGCCACTGGCTTTTTCTCCTGCCTTCAGACTCAAACTAAGACATCAGCTCTTCCTGGGTCTCAAGACTTCCAAGTGGAACACCATCAGTTCTCTTGGGTCTACAGCTTGATGACTCAACCTGCAGATCTTGGGACTTGCCAGCCTACATATTGCATGAACCAATTCTTTATAATAAATATGCATCTCATAACATTATATATAATATCAATGTCAGTTCTATTCCTCAGACTAATACAGTGTTCTATCTATCCATCACTGCATGCAGTAGCTTGTCAGAAGATGTGCTTTATGGCCAGATGTTTCTGGATTTCATTCATTTATTAGCTGTGTACTTAGGGAAAATAAGAGTCATTTGTCCATGTCTCAGTCGTCTTAACTTTAAAACAAAATAAATACATAGTTTTTAAGACTGTTAAAATTAAATTAAAAAGCTACATAAAACATCCAAAACATGGTATGCTCTTAGAACATGGTATGCTCTTAGTAAATGGTACATTATTATTATTTTTTTCACAAATACCTCTAGGGGCCAGAGGGGAAATATAAATGAGTGAAGGATACTGGGCATATTTGGCTCCTCTAATACAAAGCTACATTTTACAGTAGCATCACTTGGTTCAGTCATATTCAAGAACAAATGTTGCTTAAATGTTAATTCAATAAGCTTTCATCTCATATATTTTTCATGTGAATACCAGTCATCAGTCTTATTATGATTTGCTTCATAATGGTACCCTAAATTATATTCTTTGACAAGAACACATTTTAATTGCATATTAAATGTATAGGCATTGTATCTTCACCTCATATTCACCACCTTATTTCCTCTCGGCTTCACCTATACCTGAGACCCTTAACTATTTGTTTCACCCCAGCCTCCCCATTAGTGGTCATCTATATATGGACTTCACTCAGTTGCCACCACAGCAGTGAACTTTGCAAAAGTACAAACCCAAAAGCACTTTTACTCATGCCAATGTCACCTGCCAATCACTCCCAGCCTTACAGTGTCACTGATGCTGTTGAGGCACAAGACATCACAGGACCCATTTGTATCTATACATGCCTATGCAGGCCCAAACCAGAGTGTGGTAAAGTTAGTGCCCATGGGGCAAGAATTTGACCATAGGAGATTTAATGATTTCCCCAAATGGACTATTCTGAGGCACAAAAGTTCATACAACCCTTAAAAGGTGGTCTCTTGAGATTGAACAGTTACACTGGACATGACATCAAATGGTGGCCAGATGGTGATGCACCTTGTATTTGTGCTCACTCCTTTTTGAACTACTCCCATTTCCCCCTAATTACTGCTTCCCAGGTATTTTACTCCCTAAGAAAATAGTAGTGCTTAGGATTCTATGTTGGGCTTTGCATCTATGGGAATCTAGTGTAAAACATGGAACACAGAAAGTGACCCTAGAAAGCAGACTTTCAAGAATGGATTTTATAGGTTGGTTATTCAGTGGTCTGAAAGCAATAGGAACCCATTGCTGATGGTAACTAGGGTGATGACAACTCTTGGCTTTTAATGGCATCACAATTACTAGGTATTTCACCTGTGTTTAATTGGGATGAGGTGCATATAGAAGGTAAGACATTGATTTATTCAGTACTATGACACTTGAATAATATGTGAGCAATGAAAATAATGGATTTGTGCAGAGCTGACTTCTTTTGATTGTATTGGAAGCTTTGAAAACATAAGTTGATAGGTTTAGGGCATCTGCTGAAAGCCAGAAGGACTTTGTGGCTGCTCTAAGGAGACTCTCATCTCCTTCAGCTATAAGGCAAACTGTGCTGAAAATCAGGCCCAAGATCTGATTGTAATAATGGCAGAACAACAATAGAAACTGGATATGCAACCTTGACAGGTCTTTAATGTCAAAGTCAGTATCCTAAAAGAAATTTGGACTTTAAGATATGGAATAGAGATATTTAGATGGACGATGCTAGGGATCTCTGAACCATCAATCCTCCTGCACTCCAACCTTGCAGAAGTAGCTCTCTCCTTCTTGTCAGAGAAGAAAGTTCCCCTTGGCTGAATGCCATGTAATAAGTTCACCTGAATCAGGGACCTCACAAAATGATATTTAGTGCTTGCCCCACAACTCTTCATTCAAGCCTCAGAATAGTCTAAGAAGGGTATTATAATCCCTGAAGGAATAAAATGTCTTATATATCAAATAATTACAGAACCTGCCTAATATGTATGACATAAAAAGCCAGAATATGTTTGGAGGTAGATTTGTGGGGTGCTAGATTTGAGAGTGGACTCTACTTAATAGTTGAGAACTCATTGGTAGAAGGCATTAACTTTTGACTCAGTATTCAATGTTTGGCAAGAATACCTAGAGCTGACTTTAATACTTTGCAGGGTTGGTTACTTAAAACTTAGTTATGATCATTGCCTAGGTACATGAGGTGGACATTGTAGGCTTTCCTTGGCTCAACAACAAAGACTTAACCAAACTTTAGTGAGGCTCCTCTAAGACCTTTTAGCAATGAATCTTCAACCTTAGGCTTCTGTGTCTGTCCTTGCAGAACACAACTTTAGCAAAAATCCTGGTAACTCAATTTAGCAAGAATTCCTCCACCCTTGATATCTGATCAGCCCGGCTTGCTTTCAGCAAGAATCTTAAGTCATTTTAGCAAGAATCCTCCCACCCTCTGTGTCTTCTCTTAGTAATTTTCCAACCACTGACCCCTTCATTCTACTTGTTGGCTTTAAACTCTAAGCATTCTTTTCTGTATTTGGAGTTGAGCCCAACCTATCTTCCCTATTGCAATGCTCTTATTGTAATAGCCCTGAATAAAGTCCCCCATTTTAACAAGTGTTAAATAATTGTTTCTTTAACAATGGTATTGAGAAAGATTTCAAATGGCTACGAAAGTGGAATATAAAAATACAATGACTATTTACAGTCAATTTTTTTAAACAAGGGTACCTTATTGAAATGGGGAATAGTCTTCTCAACAAATGATGCTGGGACTACTAGACAACCCATGTAAAAGAATGAAGTTTAATCTTTACCTCATACCATACACAAAAATTAACTCAAAATGGGTCAAAGATGTAAATATGAGTTAAAGCTATAAAAACTCTTAGAAGAAAACATACATGTAAATTTTTGAGACTTTGGATTAGTCAATGATCTCTTAGATATGACACCAAAAGCACAGGCATTGAAAGAAAAATCTATAAACTAGAAATCATCAAAATTAAAAATGTTTGTGCTTCAAAGGATACCATCAAAAAAGTGAGAAGACAATGCAAAAAATAAAAGAAATTTTGACAATTATGTACCTGATGAGGAACTTGTATCTAGGATATTCAAAGACTCTTACAATTCAATAAAAGAAAAATAACCTAATTAAAAATTGGCAAGTGTCTGAATAGACAGTACTCTAAAGAAGATATACAAATGGACAACAAACACCTGAAAAGATATTTGACATCATTATCCATCAGACGAAAAAAAAAATTAGAACCAAAATGAGATACCACTTCACACTCACTAGGATGACTATATCAAAAAGACATGTAACAAGTGTTGCTGATGGAACCCTTATACATCACTAGTGGGAAAGTAAAATGGTGCTGCCACTTTGAAAAACAGTCTGACAGTTGCTCTAACAATTAAATATAGTTACCATATGATCCAGCAATTCCACTCCTGGGTATGGTACCCACGAGAAATGCAAACACATTCTAACAAAATCTTGTATAAAATGTTTATAGCAGCATTATTTATAATAGCCAAAAAGTGAAAACAACTCAAATGTTCATCAACTGAAGAATGAATAAATAAAATGTGGTATATTTATACAATATTATTATGGAATATTATTCAGAAATTTAAAAACGAAGTGCTGCTAAATTCTATAACATGAAAGATCCTTGGAAACATTATGCTAAGTGAAAGAAGTCAGTTACAAAGAACCATATATTATATGATTCCATTTATACAAAATACCCAGAACATGAAAATCTACAGAAGTAGAAAGCAAATTAGTGGTTTCCTAGGGACAGAAGAATTGAGGGAATTGGGAGGGAGGGGTAATGGCTAAAGGATAAAGATTTTTTTGAGGCAATAAAAATATTCTAAAATCGATTGTGGTGATAGGTGCATGTTTATATACTATGTTAATATATTAAAAGCCATTGAATTATATAGTTTGTTGGTGATTTATATCTCAGTGAAGCTGCAAAAAAATAATGCATCATTATGCTTATGTTACCTACATGACTGTCAGGCTCCAGAGAACATTCAATTCTTTGTGGCAATAAATAATGTATTGGAAAGAGGGGAATTGGCATAATTAATAAACTAGGGGCTGACTGTTCTCTGTCAGCCAGGATTAATGGTAGAGATTAATAGTACTGGGTATCAATGAGAATTCTGAGATTCTACAATAGAAGAGAGCAGGTTGGAGGACCGACATGTCAGAGACAAGGTGAATATAATTATTATAATGACTTAACCTGCAGGGATCTGGCAACAGAGAATACATCATGGTGTTCCTGGGGGCAAGATAAATGGAAAACTACTAAGGTATGGCTCAACTTGTATAATCAGGGAAAAAAAAAAAACAAGCATAAATAAGTGCAGCTACCACAATGAAAAACCCAGTGTTCAGATCTTAGTTCACAAGCCCAGAACCCACTAATTGAAGGGCAGTCTGGATCCCCTTGAGGACGAGAAATTCAATGCTACCACAAAAATAAATGGTCAATAGTTCTCCAATCGTCCCCCAAGAGGTCTTTGCTAGAACATTAGAAAAAAAGGAAATGTTCAGATTTTCTTTTGAGGATTGTAGATATGGGCTCTGAGACAATACTAATACCAGAAAACCCAAAATTCTGAGACAATACTAATACCAGAAAACCCAAAATTCCCAGAATTTTGGCTCTGGTCCTTGAATATATATTTGAGATAGATATAGTAAGCAGATGACAAAATCCTCATCTCTGTCTTCTGCTTTCGTGGGCCAATAAATGTTGCTGAGTTCCCTTGTCTATGTTTCCCTGGAATTATATTTGTTAATAATATAAGCTATTGCTTTAGGCTCTGATTTCTACGGAACTCAAGTTAAGACCAGTGTATTCATCATTCCAACAAAACTGCTATTTCTTATTTTTCGTGAAACATGCTATTCTCTAAAAATTTTACTTTATTATCTTTAATAAACGTGCGAGTATAAGCGATATTATACTCCTTCTTTACTCTAAGGAAAAAAAAATACCAAGAATGGTGATCAACAGCAATAGGACTTGGCATCAGATTGGGAAACAACTGGAAATGGTAAACTTGGGCAGACTTGAAAGATTTCCCATTGGTAGGAAACAGCTATGACTCAGCTCCAAATATATAATTGTTTTCAGTAAAGAGCATAGACTGATGATGCTAGAGCTTTTTTCCAAGAAAGGCCAAAATTTCAGATTGCCATGTGGAATCTTTTGATTGGATATTTTGGACTGGTAGTGTTTTTAAGACACTGTAGGCCAAATATACCACACATCCTGGGTGAATTTGGCCCAAGCATTCACCAATTTAAAACACTTGGGCTATGTGATAAAGCACTATTTCTCTGGCTTTGTGAATTTGGGGGCATAGGAAAGGCTATGTCTGATATTGTTCACGATGTGTACCTATTCTTAGTATTGTGCCTAGCTCACAGTTGGTATTCAACAGATACTTGTTGAATGAGTAAATGTTATTAAAAGTATCTAAAAGAATCAACCCCCATAGCTATAATGACTTACAAAAATAAAGCCCACAATTTTTGTCACAATAATATAGTTGTGAGATCCTGGAGTTATTAAACTTAGCCTAATGTTTTAGTTGACTTAATGTTTGTACCCTTCAGGAGGTACTGATTCTCAAACTTGATATTTGATCAGCCTGGAGGGTTTGTTAAAACACAGATGATTCAGCAGGTCTGGGATGGACCTCAAGAATGTGCATTTCTCACAATTTCTCAGGTGAGGCTGATGCTGCAGGTCTAGGGACTACATTTTGGAAAACACTGCTAAAATATCCTCTAGTGAAACCTCTTTCTATTATAACAAGATCTTCCAAAGGGTCCTTGCTGATTTTTGTTACCTCAGAGGACTTCGGCCTTCTCCAGAATCTTACTGCAAACTCATAGAAAAAGAGCAACTTTGTGGTTACCAGAGGCAATGAGTTGGGGCAGTGGGGATTGGATGAAGGTGGTCAAAAGGTATAAACCTCCAGTTAGAAGATAAATAAGCATTGGAGACATAATGTACAACATGATGACAGTCGTTAACATTGCTATATGATATATTTGAAAGTTTCTAAGACAGTAGATCTTAAAAATTCCCATGACAAAAACAAAAATTTTGTAACTATATGAGGACATAGATGTTAACTAAACTTATTGTGGTAATTATTTTTCAATACGTGTATGTCAAGTCATTACATGGTATACCTTAAGTGTATGCAGAGCTATATGCCAATTTTATCTTAATAAAACTGGAAAAAAGAAAACAGAAAAAGAAGTAACCTATTTCACTTCCAGCTCAAATAGTTGATGCTTTAGATGGTGTGCCAACCCTGACTACCTTCCTAGAGTTTACCAGTACTCGCAGTCAGAGCTCATGGAGTGGAGTGAGCCTTCCTGCTGTGACAAGGCTGGGCCTGTGGTGGCTACTGCAGAAGACTCTACTCTGCACATCTTGATTGTGACTCTCCTCTCACACAGGTGGGAAGAATACACCTGTTTCCATTTGGAATTTCTATCATAATCACCCTTCTAAATAAGCCAGGCTCTACTCATAGATAAACCCCTTTCTCTCCAAGTTCCTCAACTGGTATCAATGAATTGCAAATCCAGGAGCTTTACAGTAGGTGAGGGCCTAGGGAGTGTAGGAGTCTAACTTTGAAGGTACCATATTGTCTCTGTTGTGTTACTGGCAAGAGGAATGCAGACTTTGACATGAATGCAGGGAAATTTTAATATAGGAAGATTGCTGAAAGGGAATAACATTGGATTTTAAAATGTTGTTTTTCACAGGTCACTTAAAGTTCCTATGCACTTAAATTCTCTGCATTTTCAGGAGCAAAAGAAAATCAAAGGAGGGAGAAGAGTATTAAACATATTTTTAAAAGAAATTTTGTAACTCAAAGTAAAAAAAAAAAAACTTAAAAAGCAGTGAGGTCAACATCTGCTCTGATATATACTCTCTAGGAATAACACTTAAAGATTTCAAAAATAGTATACATTCCTGGAGGCTCAATAAATAATATTAATATTAAGTCCAAAACAATACTAGAAAACATGAAAGACATGGAAAATAAAGAACAGAATCCAACATGTAAACTATAAAAGTACCTGAAAGGCAGAATTAATAATTAAGGTCTAATTTTTTTAAATCTGCATTTTTTTTTAAAAACTGAGGCTGTAAATTAAAAGATCTATCACTGTTTCAAATTAAATAAATAAACAGAAACTAATTTTGAAAGATACTTAAAATTATTAAATTTTAAAAATTCTTAAATTTTAAAAATAAGGATTTCATGATGTTAAATGAGCCTCAGTTAAAATTTCCTCAGGTTTCTTTATTGCTCAAGCTAATGCAGTTAGAACTTTAGAATTCTCAAAGAATGTTCTACCCAGCCAACTGCGAATCATACATAGGTAAAGACAAAATTTTCAAATAGTGAATCTTTTATAAAACCTACTGAACACCCTCTCTGCAGAGATCTCATGGAGTGTTAACCAACTTGAGTAATGATATAGGAAGGAATCCTTGAATGAGAAAATTGATGCAGAAAATGATGTACAGTATCCACTAAAGCCAATTCTCCCTTTAAAAAGAAATTAACAAAAGTTAATAGGAAAAGGTAGTTGTTGATACTTATATGACAAGAGTAAATATGTAAGGGGGGGGAAGGAGAATGGTATTTCTGTGACATCTTACTAATCGGAATAATTGTTTAGACAAAAGTAGAGTAAAATAAATCAAAAAGACATTTAAGAACCCCATATTAAGCAAATGACAAATAGAGAAGAAAGGAAAGTCATGAAGAATAAAAATGTCTTATCTTCCATAAAGGAGAGACCAAAGTAATTGTACTTAAATGTACAAATCTAAATTAATGATTAGACTCTAAACATTTGCTAGAAGTAATTGTGACTAATTTTATGGAAATAATGATTACTGCAATTAAGAATGTTTACAGACTGTTTTAAATTAATCATAAGTAATGGTAAGTATAGGGCTTAAACTTTTAAATTATTTTAATATGAAATAGAAAATATTACAGTCCATTCATCAGAATTTTTAATAGAAAAGAAAAACCTGAAACTCCTACTTTAAGAAATATAAAAAGAGAGAACAGGACAAAACAAATAAAATAAAGAACATAAAATTACTTAATTCACTCATAGGACATACTATTTGATTCTTTAAATTCATGATGAATTTAGAGATTTAGAAAAAGCACAAAGATACTGATAAGTTTAAAATATGAGTTAATTTTATTAATAAATCCTTATAATACAAAAAGAGGCTATTAGATTATAATAGCAGATATGTTCATTATAAAGACATGATGTTAAAAAAACATTTTTATGCACTTAATAATTTACAACCTAAAAATATATACAGACAAAAAATGTTAAAAAGAGGAAAATTAACAAAAACCATGTTGTACTTAAAGATTTCATTTTTATAAATGTATAAAATCTAAATTTTAAGTAATATTTAACTGTTAAATATGATTTAGCAAAATTTAAAAGAAAGGAACAACCAACTACTTATTATCTTAGAAATGCAATTATGACTCATTATTTAAAAATCTAATAAGTTAACTACATCAAAAATCTTTCAAATAAAATTCACTTATTTAGCAGATCCTGAAATTGGCCAATTTTATTCTCAGTAGTATATTCAAATTCAAGAACAAAGCAAAGAAGCCCACCATCATCATTTTTATTTTATTATTATATTGGAGATTTTTACTAATGCAAAATGTTAGGGCCAATAAATAATAAAAATATATAATAAAAAATAATAAATAATAATAAATATATATAGATATATATAGAGAGAGAGACAAATTAATAGCTGAAGATGACATAATTGTATACATGTATTTAGTAAGGTTTCTCCAGAGAAACAGAACTAATAGAATAGAGAGAGAGAGAAATAGGAGGAGATTTAATACAGAAATTGACTCATGTGGTTATTGAGCAAAAAAGTCATGAGAAAACCCACTAGAAGTCATAAAAGAATTTAGGTAAAGGAGCAAAGTTTGAGATAAACTCTGAAAAGTCAATATCACTCCTTTGTTTTAGCAAAAACTATCTAAATAATACATTGGTTTTAGAAAAAAATCCAAATCCTATTTACAATAGGAAGAAAACAATACAATAGGAATAACTTGAAAAACATTTGGGAAGTTTATTTTAAAAGTATAAATATTATTATGAGTATTTTTTATTTTAAGTATTTAGAGAGATTTATCATCCAAGAATACAATATTTAAAACATTAAAAAATTGACTTTTCTGCACATATTATTTTGTAATTGAATGCAATATATATACGGAATTTGAGAAAATACTGATGATTTACAAGGAAAAATGAATGTAAGAATGATGAAAATTTGAAAAAAAAACAGTAAGTGTATTTACTTCTATTAGCAATTAAAATCTATCATAACAAAACAATAATTAAAATGAAGGGCTACTTAAGCAAAATAAAAACCATTTAATAAGAGTCTAGAAATTGACCCAACTATTTATAAAACTCAATGTGTATAAACTAAACTTTCTAAAATAATTATAAAATAATTTTTAACAAATGATTTGAAACTTAGATATATAATCATTTTAAAGGAAAATGTATTAGAGATGTCTTATAGCATATACCAAAATAAACTGCAGATGGATAAAAAATGATGAGCTGAACATATGGAGAAGTGTTTAACAAGCTCACCACCACCACTATCAAGATAAAGAAACTTAAAAGTCATGGACAAGATAAATTTTTATATAACACAATGTGATAGGTTGTATAAATGGCCGCAGTTCTTTGCCATTCCTCTCAACTACAAGTGGAGCCTCTTTATCCACTCCTTGAATCAGGGCTGGCTTTGAAACTTGCTTTGGTCAATAAAATGTAGTGGAAGCCACACTGAGTAAGTTCTGAATCTGGGCCTCAAGAAGCCTTACATACACGCTTCCACTCTTGCTACTTGGAATCTCTGCTACTGCTGCTAGGTGAGCAAGCCCCACCTACCCTGCTAGATGATTGGATACCACATAAAGCAGAGACACGCCATCACAGGTGAAACATCTTAGACCAACCAACCCCCAACTGACCAGGCTACTGCCAGCAAATGCTTGAGTAAACTCAGACAGCCACAATCATCCCAGCCACTCAGCTAAGCAAGCCCAAATTGATGACCCATGAACTAAATAAGTGTTTATGTTTTAAGCTACTAAGTGTTGGGGAGGTCTATTACACAATAATAAATAACTGATATTCTGAATATGTAGTTGTACTCAAAATTAAGAGGGAAAAGTGTCAATGAGACATCCCTGAGAGACAAATAGAATTTATTACACAGAGAAAAGATCACTCAGAACATGTGCAGGAATCCTCAAGAGTAGATTATCTCAAAGCTGGGACAGGCATGATGGTTCACACCTGGGAGGAAAGTCTAGATCAGGAAGAGACATGAGACAACTGACTATAGGATTGGATGGGGTAATGACATGATCATCGAAAGCCAGTTAACCTCTACATGTCTTCCTTAACCCCCAGGGGTCAGTTAGTAACAAGAAGAATGAATATCTCCTGATAGTAGCCATGTTTGGGGAAGAGATTGAGCAATACTTCACATGGCTAGATTTGCCCGGAAGAAAAAAGTAGCAACCAAGACTAGAAGAGGTACAATCCAGGTACCCTGCCCAGCAGCAACCTCACCAATCCCCCACTCTCACTGAAAACAATACAGAGTACAAGGCCTTGCAACCACTCTGTCCACTGTCAGTAGATCTCTGTAGGGAGGAGATGTTTAGGCCAACAGAGAAACTCTGGCTGTTCAGAAGGCTTTTTGTATATTATCTCACTTAACCCTGACAAGAAATATATGAAAAAGGTGCTTTTGTAACTCCTTCCTATTAAAAATGAGAAAATCGAGGCATGGAGAGGAATAATTAATACAATTGTAGGGTAAAATTTATAATTGCAGTATAATTAATAACAACACAGTCATGGAGGTTTTACACACATGAAACAGGAAATGATGATTTTCAAACAAAGATGCCAGTTGGAGATGTTAGAAAAAATTATTGAAATAAAAATTCAATGTATTTGTTGGCATTGATGAGGAGCAAGAGAGTGAGTTTGAAATTTGGGCCTAATGATTTGCCTACAACTGAAAAGAAAACATAGAGGTGTTTTGGGGTAGGGAGAAGGTTAAGATATGAAGAATAGGCTCAGAATTTTCAATGTCGCTCGAAAAATAAGGCAAGAGAGAATAGGCACTATCTTATAAAATAATACCTAAAGTTTCCTGAACTAAAAAAGAATCCTCACATTAAAATATTCTATCAAATTCTTAACAAGATAAATCTTATAGACTTATAACAATAAAATTTTAAAACATAGAAGAAGAGTTGAAAAAGTAAAGAGATCCAAATAGGATGCATCTTCTTGGATACTTAAATATGTCTTTATCAGTAATTGGCAAATCTAATAAGCAGAAAATCAGTAAGGATATGGTTGAACTGAACAGTATCATTAATCAACTGGATCTAATTCATATCTATAAAATAGTTCATCCAACAACAGCAAAACACATGTTCTTCTTAAGCTCATGGAACATTCACTACACTCGGGGTCATAAAATACACTTTTACGAATTTTAAAAAATAGAAATAATACAATGTAATGCTCTTAGACCATAGTGGAACTAAACTAGAAATCAATAACAGAAAGATGGCTGGAAAATCTTAAAATAATTGGAGATTAAACAACATGTTTCTAAATAACACATAGGTCAAAGAAGTCTCAAGAAAAATTTAAAATTATTTTGAATGAAATAAAAATGAAAATACAGCTTATTAAAACTTTTGAGATGTAATAAAAGTGGCACTTAGAGGGAAATTTAGTGCATACATTAGAAAAGAAGAAAGACCTAAAATCAATAATCTAAATTTCCACTTTAGGAAACTAGAAAATAAAAATCAAATTAAATCCAAAATAAGCAGAATAAAAGAAATAATAAAAATTAGAGTAGAAAATAATGAAATTGAAAACAGGAAATCAATAAAGATCAGTGAAATCAAAATCTGATTCTTTCAAAAGATCAATAAAATCTATAAACTTCTAACCAGATTAACTAAGGAAATAGAATGAAAATCAAATTACTAAGATTGAAAATGAAAATGGGGTCTTTACTGATCCCACTGAAATTAAAAAGATAATAAGGAAATATTATAAACAACTCTGTGCTCACAAATTTGATAACCTAGATGAAACAGATCAATTTCTTGAAAGATGCAATCTACCAAAACTCATATAAGGACAAATAGATAATATGAATAGGCCTATGCCTTTGAAAGAAATTAAATCAATAATTAATAACCTTCCAAAACAGAAAGCACTGACCCTAGATAGGTACACTGGTGAATTGCACCAAACACTTAAGGAAGAAATTACATTGATTTTCCACAATCTCTTCCAGAAAGTAGAGGCAAAGGACAAAAAGAATGAACAGAAAAAAAGAGAAGGATGATAAATCTATGCTTAATCAAATGAATAATTACATTAAATGTAAATGATCTGATAGCCCATTTAAAGGCATAGCTTGGTTTACACCTGAAACTAATGCAATATTGTATATTAGCTATATTTTAATAAAAATCTTTTTTTAATAAAGGCATGGGTTGTCAAAAGTAAAAAGACCTGTGGTCCATTTAGAGTTAATTTTTGCATATAGTGTGAAATAGAGTATAGATTCTTTTTTGCATGTGAATATCCAACATCAGTTGTTAAAGATATTATCCTTTCTCCCATTTAAATGTTTTTGAACCTTTGTAAAAATTTAATTGACTATAAAGTTAAGGGCTTATTTCTGGATTCTGTTCTGTTCCATTAATCTATATATCTATCTCCCAGGCAATGTCACACTGTCTTTATTACTATAGATTTATAGTAGAGTTTGGAGTTGGGTAGGATAAGTCCTCCACCTCTGTTCTTCTTTCCAAAATTGTTTGGCTATTCTGGTTCCTTTGCATTCCCATGTAAATTTTTGGATCAATTTGTCAGTTTCTTCAGAGGAATCTGCTGGGATTTTAATAAGAATTCTGTTGAATATATAGATCAATTTAGGAAGAATTGCCATCTAGGCACTATTGAGACTTCTAATCCATGAACATATAAAGTTTCCATTTATTTAAGTCTTTCTTAAATTTTCTTAGCAATGTTTTGTAGTTTTCAACACACAAGTAATGTACTTATTTTGTGAAAGTTACTCCTAAGTATTTCTTTTTTTTTTTTTGATGCCATAATGAATGGAATTGTATCCTGCTACCTTTCTGTATTTGCTTATTAGTTCTAATGGTATTTTTTTAGGGGGGTAGACTATATTCAAGATAATGTCATCTGCAAACAGACGTAGTTTTATTTCATTTCAAAAATAAAAAGGTAAGAAGATGGAAGAAGAGATGTCAGACAAACACCAATCTAGAGTGGCTAATATTAATATCAAAGTAGACTTCCAGACAAGAAATATTACAGTGAATAAAGATGTATATTTTATAATGATAGAGATCAAATAATTAAAACTATAAAATAATTGTAAATGTCTATATCTGATAATAGAACTTAGAAATATATAAAGACTAATAGAACTTAAAGAAGAAATAGACAAATCTTTTATTATAGCTGGTAATTTCAAAAATCTTCTCCCATTTATGCTAAAATAAGTAGACAGAAAATCAGTAAGGGCATATAAGATATAAAAAATACTATCAACCAACTGAACTGAATTAATATTTATATAACACTTCACCCAGTAACGGTGTCACACACATGCTTATAGTACACAGGAACATTCACTAAACTAGATCATATTCTGAACTACAAAAAAGGTTTTGATAAATTCAAAATAATTGAAATTACATATTGCATATTCTCTGATCGCAAAGGAATAAAACTAGAAATTGATAATAGAGTGCTTTCTGAAAAATCCTTAATACTTCTATATTAATAACATACTTCTAAATAACAAAGTAGTTAAAGAAGAAACCACAAGAGAAAAAATTATTTTGAAATAAGTAAAAATGAAAACATATCAAAATTGGGGGATGAATGAAAGCAGTCCTGGAGAAAACTCATAACCTGAAGTGCTTAAATCAGAAAAGATAGATTTCAAATCAATTATCTAAACTTCCACCTTATGAAAGTAGAATAAAAGTGAATTAAACCCAAAGTAAGCAAAATAAAAATAAGAACAGAAATTAATGAGATAGAAAACAGAAAAACAATAGAAATATATCAATAAAACCATTCTTAAGCATCTAGCACCTTAGCTACTTGTACATTTGCTGATCAGCACTTAATGTAACAATTATTAATATTATTAATGAAATTTGTCATCATCAAACATGAACCTATACGATGCCCATTTGTCACACTTGTTTAATTATTTTTAGTAATCCTACATGATAGAACATAATAGAGTAGAATTTATAGATTGACCACATGTATCGTGGTTAAGGATGCAGATTCGGAACAGAAAGACCTGAGTTTAAATCTCAGCTACACCACTTGCCACCTATGGAACCCTAGGGAAGTTACTTAATGTTTAATCCATGTACAATGGTCCACATAGGGCCCTGAGTATGATGAGTTCTCAATAAGTGTTATCTATTGTTATTGTCATGGTTCTAGAACTTTAAAACCAGTTCATTTACTACATCACCCTCAAATTCCCACCCTTCCAATTCTTTCCTAATTCTAGTTGGAATTAGTGAGGTTTAACTGTATATTATACAGTAGAAAGTATAAATACTGAAAACAAAGCCACATAAGTAACCAACTACTGTGCATTTTTTAAAGCAAAAATCCTCTAGATTTCTCTCACCCAGAAATCCCTCTCAGGCATCCCCTTTGAGAGCTATAGCTATATTATGTAACTCTCTCAGAATTCCTCTTTATACTGAAAGAATTCGACCATATTTCTGTTGTCCAGTCAAAAACGTGGTAGTTGCCTCTTTTAAGAGCATGTTTTCTAAACATCTCTGGTAAATGGAGATCTTGACTTTATGCCCGGAACACCCTGAGAGCTGCTTCTACAGAAAAGGCAAATAGGATAATATATGCCAAATCCTTTATTCCCCGCCCTGAACAAGAGTTGTTTCAGTTAAACTTTCGTTAGCTTTTCTGAGAACGCTGCCCCCGCCCTCGGCCGACCATCGTGTTTAATACAGGACTTTCGACTCAGCCATCATTACTCACACTTTACTGATTTTACTTTAAACACTGTTAGCTAAAACGACAATTTATCACGACTGTTTCGCCTAGCGGTGGGGGGATAATTTATTTCCTCGTTGAAGGGTTGGATATTTATTAGCACAGCATAGAGCTGGTCAGCAAAGATCCACACTCCAGGGAGTGAGTTCTGAGTCCAGGTTCCAGCTGCTCCGCCCGCATCCGCTCAGATCCACCGACTTTTCTCCTGAGGCAATCCCAGGCTGGCGCCTGGGGGTGCAGAGATGGTAACTGGAGAGCTTGGTCTCTTGGGAAAAGGAAGTTTGGGGTGCTCCCTTCCCCCTTGGATGTGGGACCTTCAGCTGTGAAAGAGCATAGCCAGCTTTCAGGGAGAAAGGCAGCCCTCAAAGACCGCTCAGGAGAGCCAGCAGACTTGTGATAGCAGAAAGAAGGACTAATCACAGAAATTCCTGCATCTGTAAGAACTCACTGGAGAATGGCCACCTTCAGCAGCCAAAGAGCATCTGATTGGCAGGAGATTATTCAGGTAAGGTGGGGCCTGTTTGAGAAGTGGAAAGCCCCACGCCTCTAACACGGATGGGAAACAATTCCTACCAGAGGCAGGCAGCATCTTTTAAGTACAATCACAGTGCCTGGTGAGAGCAGGCTTTTAGTAATAGCTCATCGTGGCAGCAAATTAATAACTCAAAGAAAGAAAAGGAACTTGGGTTTATTGTGTGTCTGCTGTGTGCCTGGCACTGTGCTAGATTTACATGCATCATTTTATAAATCCTTGCAATAACCCCAAGGATAAGTGTTCATATCCAATGGGCTCTGGGACATTATATAAATTGCCTGCTTTACTTTTCCACAGCTAGTAAGTGTAAGAGCCAGGGAACTACCTCAGATCTGTTTGACCAAAAGGTCATGCCCTTCAGATACCACGTACCACTTCGCTGCTGAACGAAAGGCACTGGAAAGCTCACCCTGAGGACCTCAGTCTGGTGCCTGAAGTTCCCACCACTAGAGCCACTCGTTGACTTAGGGCATTATCTCTAATGGAAATATGTTATCTGGAGACATAGCTAAGTAATCCATTAGCACTTAGGCCACATTAGCAGGAGATTATTGGACATTTTTTATTTCAGAATAGAGAGAATGGGACATGGCACAGTTAAACTCTGATGCTTCAAGTTCAGCACACTACTGGGGTTGAGAGTATGGAGACTAAGTGTCTTATTGAATGCTGTTGCGGGGAAGGGGTTCTGCCAACAGAAGTGGGGGCATATGATCACACACAGCTAGAGGAGGAGGAAAAAGGAAGAAAAATGTTAATGGACTGAGAAAGGACATCAGATCATAGGACATCAGATCAAGGACATCAGATGCCTCCATCACAGTGATGCACCGAGCTACAAGTGCTGGAAGACCCATAGTCTTAAAAGATTCCCAACATTTCTGGTAGGCCCATTTGGTCTCGGCACTGTGCTGAAACTATGGTTACAAACTAGATTAAACAGTCTTTCTCCCTGAACAATTCATAATCGCTTCCCCTGAGAAGTTGAGGAAATTCCCAGGATGTCAGGAAAAGAAAAAATTATGGGACTGGAGGAAAAAAGGTGGGGAGCACTTTAGAAGAAGGGGTGGAGGGCATTGACGATAAAGTTCTACTTCTCCTGGTCCTCTGTGGAGACACCCATGGCAGTGGCACTTGCCCAGGCAGAGGTAAAGCCCACCCATCCCAGAGCAGCCATACCATGAGGAGGAAGAGTTTCAGGCTCAGGCAGTCCTCAGAACATTCCAGCTGGTATAACCGTCCTCATTCACTCAGAGCCCCTTTGGAGGGGATGAAGGATGAGTCAGGGAAAGGGATTCCACTCTCCTTCTTCCAGGCATGTGAGGAACCTGATACTGGCACTAATGCCTAGATGGAACCACCCCCCTTAGTTTGTCCATTCCATTTTTTCCTCTGCTGCTCCTGCTGAGTAGCTTCTTCCTGTTTGCTCCTTGCCGAGTCCAAGCACATCCCAGCCTGGTTTGTGCATAAAGAAATGAAGTGGGGAAATATGCTTCAGAAAACGAATTCGCTGAGGGAGAAACTCAGCTGCGAGAACTTCAGAGGAGGTTTATTTAAGACTTACAGTGATCGGAAACTGACAGCAGTATGAAGGCCAAGCAACAGGCAGTGTCCAAGTTCCACCATGATTGCGTCAGTGTGGAAAGAAGTTGCAGCATAGCCTCACCCAACTTGACCAGCAGTTCATCAGGGCCCCGGCTCCCAGCCCTCCCCCTCCAGCCAATCACCGAAGGTCCCAGCTCATTGTTTTGTTGAGTCCACCATGAAACAAAATTCTTTCCAGAGCCTTGATTAACCTTATTAGAGCTCATAAAACTCAAAGTACTTCAGTCTGTCCAAAAGTCTCCATTTTCTTCTAGATATTTGTGGTTGAGGGCATTTTTGCTGTCAGTTTTCAATTAGTAAAGAGATGTGGCAAAAAGAAAAAGAAGGCAAATTAAAATCTAAAAGCGCCACTTCTTAGTACCCTGTTAAAGACTGTGACAAAGAGTGCCTAGACTCCAGGAAGGGGGTGAGGTATAGAGAACAACTCCATCCTGTTCACATTCCAAGTCAAGTCAACTGCCGGCCTGTGGGATGCATGTCATGCCATTACATGACATAACATGAGCCATTTTATTCTTGTCACAAACTGAGAATCTTGCTGATGTGTGGCCATATTTATTAAGATCATTTTCTATTTCATGGCGTATGTGTGGTCATGGCTGTATGTTATCCATTAATGATGAAAAGTTGACCATGGCGGTATTCTGGGTTCATTGAACAGTTTGGTAGGATCCGGTAGAGCCCAAGGCATTTCTGCCAAAGCTCTCTTCACAATTTCTCTCCTCCTTTAATTGTAAAACCCATGTGTATTTTAACAAAAAATCTTATCCATCTGTTTCTGATTCATTTACACTTAACTCATTAAATCTTTTGTCAGGGCTGTCATGTCCCACAGGTTCCACACTGGTGTGCCATGTTGAACCCTTCTTTTAATATCAAGAGGTCTTGTTTACCCAAAGATTATATGCTCTACTCTCAGGGGTTGAGGGAGTACAGTTGGAGGGGAGGGTGAGAAGAAAGACGTTCCAAATTCCAAACCCCCTAGTGTTTCAGTCCATTTGTGGGCTTGGCAAAATATTTCTTCTCATTCACAGTTCTGACTTGATTAAACTGTTATTATTATGGTATGTGAGTGAGAGTGCATGTGTTTGTGAGTGTGTGTGTGCATCGACTGGCTGTGATTAAACATGGTTTGTGGCATTAATTCAGACTATGGGTGGGCTTCACTTCTCTGTAATTAGACCCACTGGCTGACTTTGAGTGTGGGACTGTACTAAATTTCTTCTATGACTTCCACTGTGCTGGGTTTTATCCACCTGTCAACTAGGAACAGAAAAATGAGAAGCAAGAACTCTCAGAAACAGAAGGAAGAACTCAAGTTCTGAGAGTTCTCCTAGGATTCTCCCACCAGGCAGCTGTATTCTCAGATAGGGAGAGGGCACACAGATGATCATAAGGCAGACCACCCCCAGGATAAACAAGTGAGGGGCACAATCACTATTGCTGCAGCTGCGCTGAGTACTGGTATCATGTCAGTCCTCTCAGAATCTCCCCCAATGGAAACCACAAAAAGGCCTGGACCACCTAAGGCTGCGCCGCAGCCCAGGTAAGAGTTGCCATATCAAATGGAATGTTTTCCCCTTCTCTGTCAGGAGACAGAGAAGGCCATCAACATCTAAACCATACCAAACCCAAAATTTGTGCTTTTAAAAAAAGTCTATTGAAGTCTTAGTTATTCAGCATTCTGCTATTTCCCAGTATTCAAGTGATAGATTCATTTGCATCTATCAATCCCATTTTCTGTATGAAATTTTCTTTTCCTATAGACTCAGATTATCCCATGTCTTTATAGTTTTTGAGTATTTCATATACGTATAGAAAATTTAATACAAAGTTACATTTGTGGAGTGATGTGAAATATTTGGACTTACATGTTAGAGTTCCTAAGAAAAAGACTTCTCAAAATCAAATGCAACACTGTCTGCTAACTTAATGAACACCAGGGTCAAATAAGGAAAACAACTTCATTCTGGAAATACAAGAGGCATAGTTATGTGTGAGAGTAACAGTTCTCAGTTGTGGTGTGATGACATACTTGCATATCACAATCAGTTGTGAGATATGTTACAAGTGATCTATTGCTAATAATAGCTAAAGTACTGACATTTGTGAATGATTCACTTTTAAATAAAACTTAGAAGTAGCCTCGAGATTATCCCTGTAATTATGTCACTTTAAAACACCACATTACCCAATATGCTTTATTGAGTTGAAAAGAAAGGGCTCATGTTATCTCTAGGACCCCTGGAGATAGGACCTTACACACAGAGACACAATGGAGGCACACCCCTGGGAATGTGTCCTATGTGTAAATATCCTCCATCACGTATGTTGTGGCAGAAAACAGTTGGGAATTATTCCACTGGAAATCAGAGGTAGAGAGGTTCAGCTCATGATTTCTTCAGGACTCCATTTTTCTGTGAGTCTCTACCCTCTTCCATATGTTAGCTTTATCTCGAATCTGATTTCCTTCTGGTATAAGACAGAAGCCACCCAGGCAGCTTTATTCTCAGGCACCCTCCTTATTCATAGCCCTTGAAAGAAGGAGCTGACTTCTGTCCTGCCCTCTTAAGGATAAACAAGAACTTTTTCCCTGAAGTCTCCAGCAACTCTCTCCTAGACCAAAATTAGGTCAAAGCATTCATTGATAAGTTGATTAGATTTCTTTGATTGGCTAAGATTAATTGGGTCTCACCTCTGAAACTGGAAATAGGGTAACTTCCCCCTAAGTTATATGAAAAAAAATGTAATATCATTGTTAAGAAAGGAAAAAAAATGGATGCTAGATAGGCAATCAAAAATGTCCACTAGAGATATAGGGTATTTTCCATATTAAGTTCTGTCAGTTCCCTTTATCTGTTTAGATGATACATTAATGTAATGAATGAATATGAAACAATTAATTGTGAAGCTCCACTGTTGCCTTTTTGATTATGGAGGATCCAGGGAGCTTCGTTTGACCTATGGGAACCACGTCTGAAGGGTATGGTGGTCCTGTGGGTTCGTTCTCCTCCCACTGTGCAGCAGTTACTTAATGAAGTAACAACCAAGCTAAAATCTTGTCTGAACCTAAGCTCCCTTCCTGGAGAAGTAGCCGACTCCACATTTTCATGTCACAAAGCATTCAGGCCTCTGCATGCAAACTCCTCAGTCCTAGGATTTCAAAGGGCAGGCCATTCCTCACACTGGGGAAGGCAATGAGGCGGGGCACAGGCACATGGCTTACATTTTCCTGTTCATGATATTTTTTTCCATTGACTCAAGCAGCAGCTGCTTTTTAGAGGGCCATGTTTGCCTATGATGACACAGACTGTTTCCAAACTCTGAAATGGTCATCTTCAGATTGGCCGGTGTGATATAACCTCTTTGGAATCAGACTTCTGTTGCCCTGACTGCCCTTGTGATTCTAAAATAGAACCTGGAGTTGAAGAACTATTAATGTAGACGTAACAGTTTCCTCCAAGCAAAATAAAAAAAAAAGGAACCAAGATGATTATCACTGATCCTTTGGCATTGGCTGGTCCAGAGTTGCCCTTGCTCAACTAATTCATTCCTTACATGCACACCCTGTAAAGCTCCAGAACCTCCCACTCTCAGCTCAGCCACATCCTAGGGGACCTATACAGATTCAAGTCTGTCCTCTGAAACTATGTTGTAGGAAACCTTCCTGTCTTGTCACAGCTGTAACTTGATTGCCCTAATCTACTACCTCAGTCAATTCCAACCTTCCTTCCTCTACTCTGCCAAAAGTATTTCAGTGCTACTATTCATGGATTCCTGACTTTCACATGAGCAAGTCCTAGTTCCAGCTCTGCTATTTCAATCTGAAATTCTGTTCAGAGTGCATTGTTGAGTATAATTGAAAATACCATTCAGAGTGGGTATAAATGTGGCCTCCATCAATTACAAACTGTGTGAACTTAAGCACATTTTTTACCTTTCATCATGTACTCTATGTGTATTTATTAAGGGCCAATTGTGTGATAGCACTATGCTAACCTCTAAGACAGTCCCCTCATCTATTAAAAGGAGCCAATAATAAAATATGTCATAGCATTTTTGTAAGGTTAAATGAGATAATATCTGTCAAGTGCTTAGCACAATGCCAGATGCATAGGAAACTTTATAAACAATGGCTAGTGTAGTTATTATTATTAATGAGAAAGTACCTGGTCCATCCACTTCCCCCTATAGTACTGGGCTTCTGAGCAATTCAGGAGTTCTTCAGTCTCTTCTGTATTTATTCCAATTTGCCATGCTCTCTGGATATCCTACAGCTATAGATTGGGCTTTGTCAACCCAACTGGGCCCCCACATAAGTTGCTTGATGCAGGCCAGTGCACCAGGGCCTGATCCTGGTGGGAGATGGTTACAAGGCACAAGGTTCATCAGCCCAGACTCAAATGCCAAGTTCTGTGTCCCTGGTCTGCCCTGAAGTGCAAGTGTGCTGTGCCTGTGTAAGGGATGCACATGTCTTTAGCCATAAATGCTACATGGCTGTTATAAACCGTGAGGTCTGGTAACACCAGCAGCAGCTTATCAGGTTTCAAATGTACCACATTCCTCCAGATTTCCAGATGCTCTTTTCTTTCTCTCTCCCTCTGCCACTCAGTCTATCCCTATCCCCTATTCTAAAGGGCCCCAGATTGCTGACTGCAATCTAGCAATTTGAAATTAAGTTGAATAAAACTTCAGGGAGGAAAAAAACAGCTGGAAGTTTATATTTAAGGAGAAACAGGAGTGGAAAATTACCACTTGCTTCACTGTGCCATGTGATTCTCACGGACTATTATTATATTCAGGCAGACCAAATGAAGGTGGCTCAATGCACTTCAGGTTAGAGAAGAGAAATGGGTAAGAGGGGCAGGCTTAATATCATCACAAATGTACAATGTATTTTAAGCTCCTTGAAGGAAAGTAGTACATTTGCTGGTATACAAGATCTTTTAACAAAAAAACAAACCATTAAAAAAAGCCTGCTTACTACATATGGTCTCTTGCTTGCAAGGAGAAAACCATTCTCTGAGACAAAATCTGGGTAAATATAGCCCTGGTTGAAGTGCTACTACTAAGAGAGAGAAATTGGGTAGGTGACTCTTCCTCGACTTATTGTTCCCTTCATAAAATGGAAATAAAAACACAGCACCACCTTTGTGCTTTAGGACCCCCAAGGTCCTCCTGACATCAACTTCTTCACTAGCCCATTGTGGCATTTGACAGACTTCGGTTGTATGTCTTAAGGATATGCTTTTAAGATTTTTTAAAAATATTTTTTAATTATAGTTGATATACAATATTACATTAGTTTCAATGTACAACACAGTGATTAGAAATTTATGTAACTTACAAAGTAATCACCCCATAAATTCATTACTCATCTGACACCATACATAGTTATTACAATACTACTGACTATATTCCCCATGCTATACTCCACATCCCCACGACTATATTGTAACTTGCCAGTTTGTACCTCTTAATCCCCTCCCCACTTCTCTCATTTCACTACCTCCCAATTCAGCAACCATCAAAATGCTCTCTGTATTTATGAGCTTGTTTCTCTTTTGTTCATATGTCTATCCTGTTCTCTAGATTCCATGTAAAAGTGAAGTCATGACATTTGTCTTTCTCTGTCTGACTTACTCTAGGTCCATCCATGTTCTTGGAGATGACAAGATTTCATTCTTTCTTATGGCTGAGTAATATTCCATTGTATGTATGTACCACCTCTTCTTTATCTATTCTTCCACTGACACCCAGGTTGCCTCCATATCTTGACTATTGCAATATTACAATGAACATATGAATGAGCATGTCCCTTCAAAGTAGTGTTTTGGGTTTTTTTGGATAAATACCCAGAAGTGGGATTACTAGGTTCTTCTTTGTCGCTTGTTATAGCCTTTCTTTTAAAATCAATTTTGTCTGCTATAAGCATTTTTATGAAATATCTTTTTCCATCCACTTACTCTCAGTCTGTGTGTGTATTTTGATCTGAAATCCGAAATCTCTTGTAGGCAGCACATGTAAGGATTTTGTTTTCTTATCCATTCAGCTACCTTATGTCTTTTTTTTTAATTTATTTATTTAAATTAGTTTAAGTGTATAGTACATTGGTTAGACAGCTATATAGTTCATAAAACAATTCTCCCCAATTGCTCCCTCCCTCCCCTAGCCATCATATTAATGCAAACTGTATTTCCTATGCTGTGCTCCCCATCTCCATGGCCAACTATCAACTACTAATTTGTACTTCTTTAACCCTTAACCCCATTCTCCCAGCCCCCCAAACCTCTTCCTCTATGTCCATCACCAAATTGTCTACTATATTTGTGAGTCTGTTTTTGATTAGTTTGTTCTTTTTGTTCCTTAGATTCCACATAGAAGTGAAATCATATGGTATTTATCTTTCTCTGTCTGACCTATTTCACTCAGCATAATAATCTTTAGTTCCATCCATATCATTGCAAATGATAGGATTTCATTTTTTTTAATAGTTGAATAATAGTCCATTGTATATATGAACCATAATTTCTTTATCCAATTGTCTATTGATGGGCACTTAGGTTGCTTCCTTATCTTAGCTATTGTAAATTGTGCTGCTATGAATATTGGAGTGCATAGATCTTTATGAATTATTGTTTTGGTTTTCTTTGGATAAATACCCAGTGCAATTGCTGGGTCAAAAGGTATATCCATTTTTAATTTTTTAGAAATCTCCAGACTGTTTTCCATAGTGGCTGTACCAATTTGCAATCCTACCAACAATGTATGAGGGTTCCTTTTTCTCTGCATCCTCACCAACATTGTTTTTTGATTTATTAATGATAGCCATTCTGACAGGTGTGAGATGATATCTCATTGTGGTTTTAATTTGCCTTTCTCTGATGATTAGTGACCTTGAGCATCTTTTCATATGTCTATTGGCCATCTATATTTCCTCTTTGGAGAAATATCTGTTCAGGTCTTCTGCCCAAGGATTGTTTGTTTTTGTTGTTGAGTTGTATGAGTTCTTTATATATTTTGGATATTAACCTCTTATCAGATGTATCATAAGCAAATATCTTCTCCCATTCAGTAGGTTGTCTTTTCATTTTGTTGATGATTTCCTTTTCTGTACAAAAACTTTTTAGTTTGATGTAATCTATTTGTTTATTTTTTTTCTTTTTGTTTCCCTTGCCCGAGGAGATATATCTGAAAAGAAATACCTGTTAGTAATATCAGAAAATTTACTGCCTATGTTTTTTTCTAGAAGTTTTATGGTTTTAGGTCTTACATTTAAGTCTTTAATCCATTTTGAGTCTATTCTTGTATATGATGTAAGAAGGTGATACAGCTTCTTTTTTTTTTTTTGCATGTATCTGTCCAATTTTCCCAACACTATTTATTGAAGAGACCGTCTTTACTCCATTGTATATTCTTACCTCCTTCGTCATATATAAAGTGAGCATATAGGCATGGATTTATTTCTGGGCTCTCTATTCTGTTCCATTGATCAATGTATCTGTTTTTATGCCGGTACAATGCTGTACTGTAGTCTTGTAGTATAGCTTGACATAAGGTAGTATGATACCTCCAACTTTGCTCTTCTTTCTCAAGATTGCTGTGGCTATTTGGGTTTTTTTATGGCTCCATATAAATTTTAAGATTATTTGGTCTAGCTCTCTGAAAAATGCCATTGGTATTTTGATAGGGATTGCATTGAATCTATAGATTGCCGTGGGTAGTATGGCCATTTTAATGATGTTGATTCTTCCTACCCATGAACACAGTATATGCTTCCATTTATTTGTATCTTCTTCAATTTCTGTTTTTGGTGACTTATAATTTTCTGAAAACAGGTCTTTTACCTTCTTGGTTAATTTGATTCCCAGGTATTTTATAATTTTTGATGCAATTGTAAATGGGATTGTTTTCTTAATTTCTCTTTCTGAAAGTTCATCATTGGTGTATAAAAATGCCACTGACTTCTGAATATGCATTTTGTAACCTGCTATATTACTGAATTCATTGATCAGTTCTAAAAGTTTTTTCGTGGACTCTTTAGGGTTCTCTATATATACTCTCATGTTCATCTATATATACTATCATGTTGCCTGTGTGGATTGGGAGATCTGGAGAGGGAAGGGAATAGTCTGTGGCAGTTCACTGAGAGTGGGCTGCCTGGGGCAATTTGTGGGTAGGGTGGGGCAGAGTCTCAGAGAGAATGGCAGTCAGATCAATATAGCCTCAGTCTTGCTGCAAATTTGTAACTGTTCGTGAGTTCCCGCAGAAGTCCCAGATCACAGCAAGATCAGCTGCTGTCTGGAACTGGCCCACAGGTCCCCGAGTTCTGCCCAAGTTTGTGTTGGCAGCAGTGATCTGCCTGACCCTATCTTGGAAATGCAGCTCGCAGTGCTGGTTGCCTGCTGGGAATGCTTGGCACTGAATGGGAGCAGGGCTTGGCATCCATCCAGCAACAAATTCCCCAGGCAATCTGCAGGTTTGGTGATCCCCTCTGGCCAGCGCTTCCTAATGACTCTATGAGAGGGATCTGCACAGTCAAGCTGGTGCAGTATGTAGATTGCTGTGTAGCAGGGTCGGACTAAGGCACAATGATGGCTGCCCTTCCAACCATCGTTCTGGCGCCAGGTAATGCAGACTTTCTCGGAATGAATCCCACGCAAACCTTTGACCCACCACCGGTGTCCGGGTGAGTGTCCACAGGCCAGAAAGCCTGTGCGCAGGTCCTTCAAAGGGACATCTAGGGATTCAGTGTCCTTCCATCTCACCCAGTTGGCCAGAATTCTCTCTGGTTTCTACAGTTAGAGTTAATAGAATCTCCTCTTCCCTAGGCTGGGACCCTGGGCTGGGGAGCCCCCAGATTAGACCAGGACACCCTTCTCCTTCAGGAGAGTCTGCAGCCTAGCTCTCCCTCCTGGTGATCCTCCACCACTTGCAGATGTGGGTCCAGCCCTATTCGTGACTTTGCCCCACCTACTGGCTTTGATATGGCTCCCTTATATTATCAGGCATAGGTGTTATGATTAGTTGGACTTCAAGTGATTCTCCATGTTGATTGTTTTGTAATTTGGTTGTAATTTCAATGTAGACCTGGGAGGAGATGAACCCTACTTTTACCTAGTCTGCCATCTTTCCCCCTCCAGCTACCCTATGTCTTTTGATTGGAGCATTTAATCTATTTACATTTAAACTAATTGTTGCTAGATATGTAGTTGTCACTATTTTAGTAGTCATATTTTTTATTTTATTTTTCTCTCTTTCTTAAAGAAGTCTCTTTAACAATTCTTGTAATACTGGTTTGTGGTGATGAACTTTAGCTTTTCCTTGGGTTTGGTTTTGTTTTGTTTTGTTTTGTTTTGTTTTGTTTTGTTTTGTTTTGTTTTGTTTTGTTTTGTTTTGTTTGGTCTGGAAAGCTCTTTATCTGTCCTTTGATTATAAATGATAGCTTTGCTGGGTAGAGTAATCTTGGTTGTAGGTCCTGGCTTTTCATTACTTTGAATATTTTGTTTCAGGGACTTCTGGCCTGCAAAGTTTCTTTTGAGAAATCAGCTGACAGACTCATGGGAGCTCCCTTATAGGTAACTAGCTGCTTTTCTTTTGCTGCTTTTAAGATTTTCTCTTTGTCTTTAACCTTTGACATTTTACTTATGGTGTGTCTTGATGTGGGCCTATTTGGGTTCATCTTGTTTGGGACTTCTGCACTTCCTGGACTTGTATATCTATTTCCTTCACCAGGTTAGAAAAGTTTTCTGTCATTACTTATTCAAATAGGTTTTCAATTCCTTGCTCTCTCTCTCCTCCTGGTACCCCTGTGATGCAAATGTTGGTACACAGATGTTGTTCCAGAGGTCTCTTAAATTATTTTAATATTTTTTGATTTTTTTTTCTTGTTACTGTTCCGATTAGGTGTTTTCTACTACTTATCTTTCAAATTCTGATTTAATTTTCTGCTTCATCTAATCTATTCTAATGTATGCTTTATTTCAGTTATTGCATTTTTCATTCCTGACTGTTCTTTTCTATGTTTTCTATCTCTTTGTTAAAGTTCTCACTGAAGTCATTGAGCATTCTTGTAACCAGTGTTTTGAACTCTGCATCTGGGAGATTGCTTGTCTCTATTTTGTTTAGTTCTTTTTATGGAGCTTTGTTCTGTTCTTTCACTTGGGAAATGTTTCTTTGTCTTCCCATTTTGACTGTCTTCCTATATTTGTTTCTATGTATTAGGTAGAGGTGCTGAGTTTCCTGGTCTTAGCAGAGTGACTTTATGTAGCAGGTGTCCTAAGAGGTCCAGCGGCTCAGTTTCCCTGGTCACCTGAGCTCCAAGTTTGTGTCGCTTGTGTAGATTGTGTGCCCTCCTGTTGTAGTTGAGCTTTGGTTGCTGTTTGCACGTCAATGATAAGATTTGACCCACAGTATGATTGATTGCAAGAACTGGCCAGGACTACAGTGGAGGAGCTATTGTGAAAGGGCTGAACTTACAGAGCAGGATTTGCTTTAGCAGAATTCTGGTATGCCATGTCTGCCCTTTGGCTATGTCATTGTGAAGGCAGCCATATGGTACTCCAGCTCATTCTGAACTGGCTACCTGGTGAGCTGGCTCAGGGTCTCCTGGATGGAGCCCTGCTGCAGGCCAAGTTCAGTGCAGACTTGACCTACCTGGGGCCAGCTGGCATGAGCCACAAATCAATCCACAGATTTCTTTCACCTGTACTGGGATTGGAGGTTTCTGAGAGAAACTAAGCTGCAAACCGAGGCCAGTAGCCACTAGTGTTGGGCTTGGGGGTGCTTAGCAAGAGGTACAGGGAATGCCAAGGTCAAATGCTACTTGTCCTTGGGGTTTGTGAACCTTTGAGAGATTTTAGGAAAGTCTGCAGCATGAGCCAAGACAGGCTGTTTGTATAGAAAAGCCACTGGAAGTGGCTTTGGTGGGCCCACAAGTTAAGCAGAGTGGGGTCTCAGGGAATCACCAGGGTAGGGTGACCAATGTTATCCAGGTTAATGGAGACTCAGATATGGCAACCACCTGCGTCTGCACACCGGGAGTGAGGAGGGCTCAACAAAGGAACAATGGCCTCTTCTGGCACTTCTTTCTGGGAAAAAAAAATGCCTCTCCAGGCCTTGCCCTGAAGCCGGACAATTCAGTTTCTCCCCATATGTCCCTGGTGCCTTTGAGTTGCTGCTCCAGAGCTGGAGCTTACAGCAAGTGAGTCCATCAGTGAGTAAGTCCATGAGGGGGCCCTTGAAAAGGAATGCTTGGGACTCCAGCAACCTTATATCTCATGCAGCCTCAATCTCCATTGGTTTTCATAGCCAGATGTTGTGCAGACTTTTCTTCCCAACACTGGTGCTTGGGTCTGGGAAGCCTAGTGTGGGGCTGGGATCCCCTGGTCCTCAGTGGGGGGGGGACCTCTGCAGCCAAGATATCCGTCTGATTCTCAACCACAACATGTGGATGTGGGGCCAGCCCATTTCCATCTCTGCCCTTCCTACCAGTTTCAGTGTGATTTCTTCTGTATAACCTCAATTATAGGACTCATGTTCAGCTAGACTTTAGGCGATTCTCAATTGTTCTGTAGGTTAGTTGTAATTTTGATGTGGACATGAGACGAGGCCAGCCCAATGTTTACCTCCTCTGCCATCTTGACTGGAACTCGTTAGGAAATTCTTAAGAAGATGTCTGGATTAAGTCAGCATAACCCTTCCTCGGTAAGAATATCATAGAGACTCACCCCAATGAGAAATTATGTTTCCTACTCATTGGCAGAGGATCCATGAATGGTTAAATCACACACAGGCAAGAAGGCTTAGTGAGGACAGGAATTCAGGAACCCAAGCACCTCTCTCTCAAATGGTGATATGACTCAATCTGTGTCAGCAGCAAATTGTTTGGAAGAGAATTCTAAGATGTTGGGGGAAGAGGAACAGGGATGGGAAGTTGTGTTAAAGGGATGGGAGAACGTGATTTGCAGAATCCCATAAGACTCAGGGAAAACTTAAGCCACCCAATTTGTGGTACATTGTTGACAACAGTACTAGGAAACTAATAGATTTTGGTACCTGAAGTAAGGTGGTTTAAAACAATAGAAAGTTATTGTCTCACAATTCTGGAGACTAAAAGTCTGAAACCTATAAGGAATCAACATTTCTTGCTTCTTCCAAGGTTTTTATAGTGGCCATCAATCCTTGGCATTTCTCACAGCTGTATCACTCCAAATTTTGCCTCTGTTGTCACATGGCATTCTCCTCAAGCACTTGTGTCCAAATTTCCCTATTATTATGAAGACACCAGTCATATTGGATTAGGACCCATCCTAATGACCTCATCTTAACTTGATTACATCTTCAAAGGCTCTAATTCCAAACAAAGTCACATTCACAGGTACTGGGAGTTTGACCTTCAATATACATTTTTGGGTGGGGGATCACAATTCAGTTCTCAATAAATGTCATAAGAATTCAAGTTGTTACAGTTAGTAAGTGGCCATTGAAAGTGAACTCAATTAAACTTCGAAAGACTAATTCGGGAGTGAAAAATGCCATAGCAAGCAATGAAAACGGAGGCTGGAAATAGAAGACCTCCAGTCTTTAAGCAAGTTCCCCTCTATTTATTCGATAGCTTTCCAATCTTTCCAGAGAGCCTGAGGAGCTCTGAAAGAAGTCAGGAACCTTTTGCTCTTAGTGAAATGGATGTAAAATTGTGAAAAAGTGGTGCAAGGTATCAAGTGGTTTCATAGAATGCTGAATGCTTTATTCTTAGCAGGCAGTCTAATCGCTTCAACTCCAAATGCTGAATTTCCCAAGATACTGGAGAGACATAATCACAACTTTCAGACATACAAATCATTCTGGCAATGGAGTTTCCAAAAAGCAAATAATCTGGATTTTTTTTTTTTCTGAGGCAAATCTAAGTGATGAAACAGAGCACCAGCAGGATGATGTGTTTCTGTCATGGCAGAGGGTTACATTTGTATCTCTTCTAGAGCTAGTGTTTTTAGGTGGAATCACAGCTCTGAGCTTGATTATTTTCTCTGCACGAGCAGGGGGGCTGGCTATTCAGAGGCACTTTGGCATCTGGCAAAATAGATTTCATGACCACAAAGTAAAAATGAAATAACGCACATACCAAAACATAAACACATTGTAAAGTGCATTCAGCCTCAGATTCCAAACCCAGCGACCATGCGTGATTTAGCAAAGAAGCCAGACTCTCGTCTTGGGTGGGGGGGTGGGGGTTGTGGGGGAGGGTCAGGAAGAAGCAAGGCCTCCAAACTGACAGCTGCTATCATTCCAAAACAAGTCATTGTTTATAAATGAATTTTTTGTGATAAATTATTGAATTACATGAAAACTCTGTGATTGCCTGCTGCTGCCAGATTTGGTTTTGGTCTCAAAAGCCAGCGTGGAATGTACTATAGACAGAGCAAAATTAAAAACTGCTGGACTTTTCTCACAAAATTCTCCTCCAAGTTCTGTCTCCCACTAGTCTATAATGCTGGTTCTGGCTTCGGATATCCAGAAGTCCCTTTGGAACATTTACAATATATATGGCTTTCAATTAGAGGCATTTTGACCTATTCTGAGAAAAATGTAAGTATGAATCATAGCTCATGGTTTACTGCATGATAATTAGTATCTCAAATCTAAAAGCAAAGTGGGACGTAACTTGTCGTGAGTATCTACCATGTGTCAGGCTTCGTGCTGCTTACTTTACATAGCTATTTCATTTACTCCTCACAACAGCCCTGAGTGGTCATTATTATACCCATTTTACAGATGGGAAAACTGGTGTGTGCAAAAGTTAAGTGATTTTCCTAAGCTCACATAGAGGGAAAATGAGAAGGCCTGGTCTAGCACCATGCACCTGATTCCAAAACCCATGCTCTTTCTTCTATAGCACACTGGCTCCCTCCAAAGTTTATTAAATGACTATCTTCAGTACTAGTACTCAAAGAAAAGTACTGTGCTGTTTTCAAGCTCTCACATTTATACCTTGTATATTATCTTTCAAGTAGGAAAAATAAAATTGAGGATGAAAAAATTACTGTCTTCTTTTTCATGCCTATACTACGTTGCTGGGGAAATTTAATTGATTCCTGTGAAATTAGCAGGAATAAGAAACAACAGCATAGGCTTCATATCCCAATTTCACTCCTCATGCATCATATGTACCTCTAAACCTCAGTCTCTCCCATACATAGGTGGATGGTAAGACTTGCTCTGCCTATTTCACAGGTGGTAATAATGCTCAAATGACATATCAGGGATAATATTTTGTAGCTCATAAAGCTCTGGACTGTGTAAGTAATTATTATGCCCTAGACTCTTTTTTGATAGTTTAATGAAAAGAAGAAGGTTGTTTAAAACAATAGCCCAGCATTAGTCAATGGTCTTCTAATAAGCAGGATCTCTGAAAAAAAAAAAACTGATATTTAGTGTTTGCTGATTATCATAATGCAAATACTCCCACCAAGGCCAATTTTGAACTATTGACATGACATCACATAACACAGAGTTGAGAAGAGGTGCTCTTGTAAGCTAATATATGTCAGATCTAGCACACCACTACTTCTGATAAATTTCAAAATAGCAGCATCTTTAATAAAAACACCTATAACACCTGAGTCATACTTGAAATACCCAAGTATGTTCCCCTCCTCTTCATGTGTTCTCTTGATGATAGCAAGACTGTGCCTCCAGGCAGGAACAGAGAGCCCAGACCCCCATGACCCAGTCAAACAAATCTTGCCATTTGCTGCTTTGACCACAGTCTGAGAAGTGAGTTTCTACCTCATATAGAACTTGTATATTTCCCAGGAAAAAATAACAGGGAAATGTTATTGCTGCAAGCTGACACTGGATGCCAAGAACAAGAACCTATTCCACCCACTCCTTCCTTGTTTACAGAATAATAGTGAGCCTTAGATATGGCCACATACAGCAGCTTACACAAGATTATTTCTCTCTTGTAAAAGAAGACTGCAAATATGTCAACCAGGACTGGCCTACATAAAGGATCTAGGCTGCTTCTAGCTCTTTCCTCCACTGTTCTCATGGTCCAAAATGTCTGCTGGAGCTCCAGCTATGACATGTAAGCTCCAGTTAGCAGAATGGAGAAAGGAAAAAAAGAAAGGTAGTCTCTAGTACATATTCACTTATATCTGTACACTAATTCCTTACAGGATAGAAAAAGAAAAGGAAATAAATGCTTTTTTTCCTACCTATAGCTCAGCAGTCTCTTCTCCCCATTTATCTCCTGTTGCTAAGATGAGAAGTTAGCAGTCTACAAGTAATTTAAATTGCATATCCATTGGGGGCCAAATAAAAAACTATATTTCTGTGATGTGTGTGCAAAACACATTATATTGTTCTGATCATGATTATTTGGAAGATAGTGACAATCAAATTTAGTCATTACAAATATTGCATTGGAAGTAGATGGAAGTTCTTTTATTTCCAGATGCATTTGTCTAAATACATCAGAATCGGTTATATATTTTAATACAAGTGAGGTATGAATCTGACTCTAGTTGATCCTGGAAAAATGGGGGGAAAGCTTTCTCCTTTCTAATACCATCTATCCAAACTCTTTGTGTCATGGAAGTTAGAGATCTGTTTATTTTGTGAGTTCCATTCAGAACTTTTTGTTTGGGCTTACAAATGCCTGCCTGCCACTCTATGCCTATATCCTCTACCTCCTGCTCCCATTAGAGCTAGTAAATAGCTAGTCATGCATCAGAAAAATTTGCCCTGGTGACTCCTCTAAGATAGAAGTCTCTTGCAGCCAAACAAGGCTCCTCATCTATAGTCTTTCCAAATTGGCATGGGAGTAGGATCAGAGGGACACATTAATCTACACAGAAGTTTTCAGTGACCAATGCAAAAACCACATAAACAGCAAAGGCATGCATGAGAACACCGTCATCCTGCTGAGGCTGAAAGTATTTGCAGATTGTCAAGCAGCATCCAGAGATGAGATGTATCCTGACAACCACCAGCCTACTGCTATTCCATTTTAGAAGAAAAACAAGTGGTATTGGACATTTCATTTAAATCTCCAACTTGCAATGTTACTCTAATCCTATTTAATGTATTATTCCATGACCAGTGCAATATACCAACTCTTTCCACCAGCATTTATCCCTAAAGAGTTAAAATCCTTGACTTTCTAGGTTTCAGCTGTCTTTTAACATACAGATTATCCAATGGGTGAACCCAGGCCTGCAACTGTAGTCACTACATAATTCAGGCCTTTAGCCTTGCAGTCATTCTTTCATTCATTCACTATTTATTTACTCAGCAAATAATGGTATCATGCCAACAGTTGGGATTGATCCGTTCCCACTAAACAAGATATTCCCAGTCTGCCCTCATGTTGCAGTCAGGGGGAAAGACTGTCATTAAACAAAGGGGCGAAGGGGCTTGAGGAAGCTGGAGAGGGAGGGAGGGGTGCCATCAAGAGGGCATTTGGGGCCATCTCAGAAGTTTGGGGCTTTATCCTGAAGACAATGAGAAATTATGTAAGGGTTTTAAGGAAAGAAATTAGATGGTCAGATTTGGAATACGGAAAAATCATCTGTCAGCGGGCTAGAGGAACAAGAATGGGTGCTCGGAGACCAATGATAAGATGATAACCCTGTTCAGGTGAGAAGTAATGGGGTCTTTAACAAGTGCAGTGTCTACAAAATAGAAAGAAATGGACCAATTTATGATAATGTGGAATATGGAGTCAAGCACACAGAGATCACAGTGCTCACTTATCCTCACCCTCAGAAACACTCTGGAAAAACATAGCCCGGGGCTGGTAAAAAATCTCAGGGAAGGCACTACATCTTTTCCACATGCTCTTTTCAGCCAAGAGGAATCCAAGTACTGAAGGAGCTACTTGGGGATTACTGGTAGATTCTGCAACAAGGAATATTTTTAGTGAAAGTTGGAAACTCAGTACTATAATACTGTTGGACAAACTTGTCATAGATACAAAACCCTCTGCCCTCAGATCCTGTCCAATATGCATTTACCCTGGGTACATGAGCTACAGTGAACCTAGAAACTGAAGAAAAGGAGCTACTCTTTTTTAAAAGATTTTTTTTTAATTACATCAAGATCACTTTCTACAACCTGGCGATGCTATGAGTACTGTGTGACATCGGCCTCTGGCAATACTTACCCCTTCTCAAGCCTGACATTGGCCATTTTCATGACATTGCTTGAGGATAGTCTGCGTGGGATGACTCTGTCAGATTCTTCTGACAGAATCCTTTTAATGTTTCTCCTTCAAGTCATTTAATTACATTGCCTCTTAATGAGTTCAGGTTCAGAATAACCTACCAGCTTTCCCTGAAAGGGACAGTAACCCCAGAGGAGCAGGCTGGATTTATGTTGGAGGAGTGAGATGTGCTTGGCATGGGTTTTCTAGATTAGTCTGCATAACATGGGGCAGCAGAGAAGTTCACTTCCCACTCAGACATGGAAGTAAAGCAGAGAAATGGAGTTTAGCTTTTAGGCTTGACTGATCAATAGGTATAAACCTTAACACCCTAGAAAAGAGTTACCCTTGCATTACATACAGAGAGCATCTTTGGACAGGAAATACATACATCCCATGTTAATAGTAAAGAAAGAAAACATAGATAACCTCCACCAGCCCAACCTTGCAAAAAATAAACAAACAAACAAACGAACAAACAGTACAAACTACTTGACAGACACTATACAGAAGGCAAAGGCTGCCCAAATATGTGTTCCCACTTCAAATTTTCCATGTAGGTTGGCTAAAGCTATGTCCTGGAATGTTAATTGGGCCCTGATTGCACTAATGGACCAGAAATCATAAAATACCTTATGTTACCAGTCATTTAAACCAGATAGTTAGGAGTCCAGTTATGGTTAGGTTCAAACTGAGGCTCAAATCTAATATATTTATTGCAAGTAACACTGAATACTCAAGTACTTTCATTTTAAATCTAAATGACTCCACCATGTATCATATTCATTTCCTACATCTTTGAACCATGCAGCAGCTGAATCTGTCATCTTTCTTTCTCATTTGGGAGTATTCAAAGTGACATCTCTTACCATGTCACTGTACCTGGGATAAAATGGAGAGTTTGGTTGCCATGCACTGTTTTACATTAGAAGAATTTAGTCTGAGATGCTAACACAAAGCCAGCAACCTAGCTGCCTGGGTTATAACTGGTGTGGTATATCAGTGTCAGAGTCATTCTTATTTTTTCAGTCTTGGCCTGTTTGCTTCATAAAAATGTTTTTACTTTCCTTGGACCATCATCATGCTATTTCTTCCTTATTTCCTAGAAATAGCCACTGGGAATGTGCACTATACATGGAAATACAAACACGAACCAGAGCTAAGAAGGGCTCATGTCCCCTGACATCAAGGTTTTTGTAAAGAAAATACACAAAAGTAGCCACACCTCACTCTGGCTTCCTAGTAACCCCAGAAAAAAATTCCAGAAATGTGTTTTAATTCTTTAGCCTGAGTGACAAAAAGGTTAAAATGTTTCCCAGAGTCCACTTAGGAATAATTCCGACCTTGAGAAATGGATTTTGTTAGCCCCAAAGCCTATTAAGATTAATGACAAGAGGGGCTCATTATTCTGCCAGAAAAATCTACTCACAAATCTAAGAGGGGAGTTTTATTCTGTTCATTTCAAAAAGAGGGGACCCAGAGTGCCTGACAAATACCCACTAGGAATAAGGTGTACTTCAGACACATGGCAGGGATCCGTGACTGCGATGGTCTCCTGGGGTGGTATCATGCAGTTCAAAAAAGGGATCTTACATGGGATTTTTTACATAGATAGGTCACTCTATTCTCACTCATGGAACCTACCACCCTGGCTACACTGCCAGGCTTTATGAAGCCCAGGATGGTATTCAGAAGCTGGAGCCTTATTCAGGATATAAATAGTTCCTGTGCCTGTTGACCTTGTTGGCCCTCAGCAGCGTGGGTCACTGTTTTCTATTCAACTGCTCAGTCATTGCAGTGACTGCCCCGCCCCCGCCACCTCTCTACTTCTGCTGCCCTACTTCTGCCACTGCTGGCCAAATGACTTCTTGTATGCCTTGCACAGAAACTCTCAGGAAGGAGTCCTGCAGTTTGTCTACTCACCGCCCAGTACCAGCTACCTCTGTGGACTGACTGCCTCATGGGCTGCCGAACAGCCATAGATGGCTGAATTTTAGTCATGTCCTCATCCCTGGTCACCTTAGCAATGCAGAGTACAGAAGTCTGCTGATAAGAAACAGAATTCCAAGACTCAGAGATAGCTAGATGAGAACTCTAGCTTCGATTACCAGCTTATAGAATTGATGGGAGGCAAGTAGACAGGAAGCCTTCTAAGTTTTTAAGAAATTTGGTTCAACTCAAGAAATCTAATTTTGACTAACAACAGCCTATGATTACTCAACTTTTAGGTAAAGCCCAGACTCTCCAAATTTGCACCAAAAAGTAATAGGCTCCAAAGGAGTGCAGATCCCAAAAAAAGGGCATATACACAAAAATTCATCTCAGATGAGCAGAGAACGACAATGGACAAGGGAGATCCTTCCAGAGAACACAGCCAGGTTTTGCCAAATTGTATGACCAAGGAACTTATTGCATGGCCGAGACAAACATTGTCCCTGTCAAGCAGGTTGTGATGCAGGAAATGAACCAGCAACTGCTAGGTGTTGTTTTTTATTGTCCACTTCGTCAAATAAAAGTCTTCCTTGCAGTTATCTCCCACTATTTTATATTTAATGTGTTTATTAGAAAGAGGTCTAGGTTTAGCTGTTGCAACAAAAATACCTAAAAATTCAGTGGCTCAAAGAAGACAGAAGTTTATTTCTCTTTCACATAACAGTCGAGGGTAGCATTGTCCAATAGAAATGTAATGCAAGTCACACTTGTAATTTAAAATTCTCTAGGAGCCATAATTTAAAAAAAAAAAAAGGAACAGGTGAAATTAATTTTTAAAATACATTTCATTTAACCAAATATTACCATTTCAACATGTAGTCAATATGAAACATCATTGAGATATTTTACATTCTTTTGTTTGTGCTTATTTATAGCCCACCTCAATTCAGACTGGCCATATTTCAAGTGCTCAAAAGCCACCATGTGTCTATTGGCTACCACATTGGACAATGCAGAGGCAGAAGGGCAGAAGTGCAGAGGGGCAGTCCAGGGCAGGTAGATGGTCCTGCTCTACAAGGTTAACCAGGAACTCACAGTTCTTCAATTTCATTATTCCACCATTCCTTAGAGAGGAGTTTTCTCAACCTCGGCACCACTGTCATTTGAGACCACATAAATCTTTGCTATAAGGGACTGTATAGTGCACTGTAATGTGTGTTCCCACACACAACTATTGTGTTCCTGTCTTCTACCCACTAGATTCCAGAAGCACAACCTCCCCACCCCATACTGTGACAATCCAGAATATTGCCAAATGTTTGGGGCATAGGGGAACAAATCACCCCTGGCAGAGGTTCTCAAACTTAAGTGAGCATCAGAATGACCTGGGGAGCTTGTTAAAACACAGATTTCTTGGGCCCTTGCTGCTTTAGTAACTCCCTGATGCTTTCAAACAGATGGCAGGTCTTTTTTATTTTACCTAACATTCAAGTTTTTCTTGATAGAACTTTTGTTCTGCTACAAATTCTTCCATTATAGATTAAGGAGGAAGTTTCTGTTAAATTTATTATTCTGCTAAAAGTGTGAATGGTTTTGGCAATGTTAGAAAATATTTTAGGAGCAGGGTATTCTCAGCATCCATATTCACTGCTTATAGATTTCACAATAATTCCAGATTATTAATTTTTACTTTCTTCCTTCTCCATATAAATTAGTGATAGCTTTATAAAACTATTAATTAAAAAAAAAACAGATATCTGGGTCTCAATCCCATAGTTTCTAAATCAGTAGGTCTGAGTGGGACCCCAAAATATGCATTTCTAAAAGCTCCCAAGTAATGCTGATGGTCTTTAAGAACTACCCACTAGGTTGTTGTGCTCCTCTGCCTGACTGGCTCACCACCACATGGCATTCTTGCTGTCAGGAAAAGAGACTGAGACAAAATAGAGGATAAATAATATATCTTAAGGATGTAATGGAGAAGTTGCACGTGTGAACTTTACCCCATTCCATTGCTGAGATTTGGCTCATGACTACATATAGGGACAAGAAAGGCTGGGAAAGGCAGCATCCATCTGGGTAGCTGTGTGTGTGTGTGTGTGTGTGTGTGTGTGTGTGTGTGTGTGTGTGTTTGCATATTTCTTACATGGAATTTAGTCAGTTCTCACTCCTGGTGACCCTATAAATGAATGATATGCACAATGTCTTGTCGTCAATAGCCTTGCTCAGCTCCTGTAGACTCATGCCTGTGGTTTTTTTATGGAGTCAATCTATTTCATATTTGGTCTTCCTTTCCTGCTGCCTTCTATTTCTCCCGGCATTATTGTCTTTTCTGAAGAACCAATGATATGCTCAAATTGAACAGGTTCAATTTTGTCATTTTTACCTCTAAGGGTGTTTCAGGTTTAATTTGCTCTAGGACCCATTTGTTCATCTTTCTAGTAGTTCAAGGTATCCATAGAGATTTCTTCAAACACCATATTTCAAAAGAATCATTTTTTTTTCTATCAGCCCTTTTCACTGTCCAACTTTCACATCTATATGTAGCAATTGAGAATATGAGGGTATAAATGATCTTAGAAGGCTAAGAGTCTCTAAGATCAAGGGTCTCTAATAACACATCTTTGCTCTTGGTAACCTTTTCCAATTCTTTCATTGCTTCCCTTCTGAGTCTCAGCCTTTTCTTGATTTCCTAGCTGCAGTTTCCATTTTAATTGATGGTGAAACCAAGGTAAGCAATTTCAAAGTCTTTATGTTAAAGTTGTGTGTTTTTGTCTTCTTGATCTTCAAATGTAGTCTTGCTTTGACAATTTTTTCTTTCACTTTCATCAGAAGTTATTTCAAATCATTGCTACTTTCTGCCTGTAAAATAATGTCATCTGTGCATCTTAAGTTATTGATATATTTTCCAACTTTTACTCTTCCTTACTCTGAATCTAGCCCAGTTTTTCATATAATATGCTCAGCATACAGGTTAAACAAATAGAGAGATAAAATGCACACTTGTCTGACCCTTTTGCCTATAGGAAACCATTCTGTCTTTCCACATTTTGTCCTGATGGTGGCTTTCTGTTCACAGTACAAGTTATGCATCAGGATTATCAAATGCTGAGGCACACACATTTCTTTTAGAGCAGCCCATAGCTTTTCATGACCCATGTAGTCAAAGGCTTTACTATAGTCTGTAAAATATAGGCTAACCTTCCTCTGAAATTCTCTGGAGCACTCCAGTATCCAGCAAATGTTCACAATTAGATCTCGAATGCCTTTTCCTTTTCTGAATCCAGCTTGACGCTGAGATCTTGGGCATTTTTTGCTCCATTTAGAAGAGTAGCCGTATACCCAGTTAAAACTCAGTTCTATTACTAAGGGGATGATTGGGAGATTGGATAATAGGGACTATTTGCAGGTTCTTCCACATGAGGAAATAATATTTAGCCATAAGTTAGCAGACTGTGAAGAGTTCCATCCAAAAAAACTGACCAGAGGGAGACACATTACCCACAAATCCTAGATTTGAAGCTCAAGATCAGACTTGGGTGTCTATTTTTTGAAAAAGAAATGTATGTCATTTATGAAGGCATGAACTTTTGGAGGTGTATATATAGGAAAAAAGAAGGAAATCAAAAGAGTGGCTCCTCCAGTAATTCTCTCTTCAATACCCATTCCTCTCCTCTATTCTTGTGTGTATGTGTGTGTGTTTTAATTAGTTTCAAGTACACAGTACATTGGTTAGACATCTATATAGTTCATAAAATGATCCCCCAATTGCTCTTTCCCTCCCCTGACCCTCACCTAGCCAACGTATTAATGCTAACTGCATTCCCTATGCCATGTTCCCCATCCCTGTGACCATCCTTCAACTACTAATTTGTACTTCTTTAACCCTTCACCCCATTCTCCCATCTCCCCACACCCCCCTCTGTCCATCACCAAATTGTCTACTATAATTGTGAGTCTGTTTTTGATTAGTTAGTTCTTTTTATTCTTTAGATTCTGCATATAAGTGAAATCATATAGTGTTTATCTTTCTCTGTCTGACTTAAATACTTTCTAGGTCCATCAAAGCAATATCTTTTTCCATCCCCTTCCTTTTAGTCTCTGTGTGTCTTTTAATCTGAAGTGAGTCTTTTGTAGACAGCATATAGAGGGTCTTTCAGCCACTCTATCTTTTGGTTGGAGCATTTAATTCTTTTCCATTTGAGGTACTTATTGATAGGAATGTAGTTACCATTCTTTATTCCTATTTTTGATACATGTTTTTTCTTCTCAAAGAATTCCCTCCAACGTTTCCTGCAATATTGGCTTGGTGTTGATAAATTCTTTTAGTTTATTTTTGTCTGGGAAGCTCTTTATCTGTCCTTCAACTCTAAATGATAGCTTTGCTGGATAAAGTATCCTTGGTTATAGATCCTGGGTCTTCATCCTGTCGAATATTTTGTGCCAAGCCCTTCTGTCCTGCACAGTTTCTTTTGAGAAATCAGCTGCCAATCTTATGGGTGTCCCCTTATAAGTAATTATCTGGTTTTCTCTTGCTTTTAATATTCTTTTTTGTATTTAACCTTTGGCATTTTAATTATGATGTGTCTTGGTATGGGCCTCTTTGGATCCCTGTTTTTGGGGATTCTCTGAGCTTCCTGGGGTTGTATGTCCGTTTTATTCACCAGGTTGGAGAAGTTTTCCATCATTATTTCTTGAAACAACTGTTCAACAACTTGTTTTCCTTCAGGTATGCCAATCAGACAGTTATTTTGACCCTTAATAGTGTCCGATATTTTCCTTAAATTATTTTTATAGTCTTGGCATCTTATTTCTTGCCATTCTGGTTGAGTTTCCTTGGTTTTCCCATCCTCTAGTAGAGCATTTGATCCTTTCTTTTATTCACTTTGTTTATTCCTTTGTTTATTCCACTTAATATACTTCTCGTCTCAGATAATGTGTTCTTCATTTCAGACTGGTTCCCTTTTATAATTTCCATTTCCACTTTTATATTTTTTATCTCTTTGTTGAAGTTCTCACTGAATTTATCCGCACTTCCCAAAAGTTCATTGAGCATCTTTATAACCAGTGTTTTGAACTGTTAGATTGCTTGACTCCATTATATCAGGATCTCTGTTCTCTTCTCTCATATGGTTTCTGCTTCTTTGTATTCTCATTTTGGCTGCCTTTCCGTGTCTGTTCCTATATGCTGAGCAAAGCTCCTAAATCTCCTGATCATATTAGTGTGGATTTGTGAAGTAGGTGTCCAGTGGCACGGTCCTGAGGGGGGTTCAGCTGCAGGTCAAGTTTAGCCCCAGCTTGTGCCCCTCTGGGGCCACTTGTTAAGATTCAGCAAGCAATCCACAGATGCTGTGCTTATAGTTGCCTCAAAAGGCCACACCAGAAACCCAGGCCAGCTGCCTCCAGTGTGAGTGTAGGCGCTGCTCAGCAAGGAGCACCTGACTCACTGAGGATATACTTGGATGTGGCTTGTGTGGGGCCGCAAGTTGGAGAAGGCAGGGTTTCAGGGAATCCTTTGGGTGGAGTGACCTTTGTTATCCAGTTTGATGACATCTCAGCTGTGGCGGTGCAGTGTCCGTGCCCTGGGAGAGGTGAGGGCTCAACAGGGAATAATGGATACTGCCAGCATTTCTGTACAGAGTGAGTTTTGCCTCAGCCCTAACTCTAACAATGTCTCCCTGTTTGTACCAGGTGACCGCTGCATGCAGCCAAATCGGCACTGGTGCTCAGAGCAAACAAGTCTGTCACCGTGAAAATCCGCTCATGAACACGTCCCCTTTAAGAGGCTTCTGCCGTAGCCTCCATCTCACTCAGCCACTCGAGACAGGGTAGCCCTGTGTCCTCGCCCCATCCTACCTTCTGCCATTGCAGGGTGATTTCTTAGATTTCTCCCTATTTGTATGGTTTGTTCATCTAGATCCCAGGCAATTTTTCCTTGCTGCTGCTCCTTGTCTCTGTCATAATTTTGATTTGGTCTTTCATCTACGCCATTTTCTTTCCTCCTCTCCCCCATTCTTAACAAGACAAGAAATTTCCTAGTTTTGTGGTTTGAGAAATTTAACTCCACCCCCAGCTCCAGAAGTTAAACCAATCAAGGAATCCGTTTTCCCTAGCCACAGTGATAAATAAGTTCAGTGTAGGGCACATGACCTAAACCGGTCTAACCAGAGGGGAAGTTTATTACTGTTGTTTGACATTTGGGGCAAGAGAAACTGTCATTCACCTGCATATGAAAAAGGGAACTACAACCCTGGGGCAGCAGGCAGCCATGTGACATGAGAGAAGCAAACCTAAGGATGAAGCCAAAACATGAGAGTCACAGAGAAATAAACCTGAAACCCTGATGGCATTCTGAATCAAACCCATGCCTGGTGTCGTACTTCTGGAATTTTCACATAAATGAAATAATAAATTTCTTATATGGTTTAAATCAGTTTGATGTAGCTCTTTGTGCAATTGTAACCAAAAGCACTCCCAACAATGATTTAACCTAAATGTGTTTCTTCCTTGGCACCTAAAAGGACTGAATAAAGTCAAGGGCAAGTTTATCTCCTAACCATCTACTATAAATCCCTCACTATGTGAGCCCTTGGCATGCATTAGCTCATGTATGTCTCATAATAACCCTGGAGATAACTACTAATAAGGAAATTGAGACTCAAAAAGATTAGTCAACCTTCCCAATGTCACTCTGATAATAAGTGGCTGAACTGAGAATTGAGCTCTACCAACTTTAAGTTCAATGCTCTTTCCACAACATTGGCCTCATATATTATTTTTTGAACCATATATATATAAATAACAAAGGTTTATATGTTTACTTAAACTCCATGTGGAGAACCATTCTGACTTTTGAAAATCTGATTCAATGATCAAAAACACATGTAGAATATTAGTTAGAAGGTGGTGTAGACTGTAGTAGGATTTTATAGGCATCTTGGGCAGGTCCTTCAGAGTAATTGGGATGTGGAATGTGGAAGTCATTTTTATGGGAAAGTTGGGACATGGCCTCCTGTAGGCAGCCTCGGGCAAAAGAGTGAGTATATCAAGAAAAAAAAATCACATTGAACCTGGTGATAAGGTTCATGAGGATGTTAATTAAAAGAAATATCATATTTCAAGACTGTATTAGTGATACATTTTCAAGCAATGGCATATGATTATATACAAGAAAAATATAAGATTTTACCCTGAGATGTCAGTATTATTTTGAAAACCATATGTTTGGTTTATAAAACATCTGTGGAATTTCTCTCTTGCTCACCTACCTTCTTACAGTGTTGCTTATACTTCTCAAATACGAGCTCAGCCACAAAGAGAAGAAAGATGCCTGGCTTACATCTTACTTGAGGATGAGAAAATCTGATTAACTATGCTATTTTAGCATATTCTGAAGTCTTTTATTTGAATGTTATTCAAAATGATTATTTTCTTATCAGGATTAGAGATAAAAATTGTTCATTTTTATATCCACAGTAGCTTACACTTTTGCATTTGAAATTTATCCCTTGGATTGGGTATCTGATCTTACCACAAAAAAGAAAAAAATAATATGCACATGCCCTTACTCTTACACCATACTTTCCTGAACTTGAGTTCCATTTTCCTCCAGAAAGTTTAAATTAAAAATGCCCTCAAAGCTCCTAAATCTGGCTTGAGGAACTTCAGCTTCCCCAATGTTAGTCCAACAATAAAAGTGGTTCAGAACTCGGCTTGGTCCAGAAGCCCATTTAGAAGAGACTGCTTTTACCACCTAAACAGGCACACAATTATGTCTATAAATAAATGTTAAAATGTTAATGAAAGGGGCTTGATGGGATCCTTTACCATCAGACGCTGAGCTATAAAGTAGATTTAATGCCTTTACCATCTCATTTGTGTTCTTAATTTGTCTCTTATGAAGCAAAATGTATTGAAAAGTCTTTTTTTTTTTTCTGCATGCAGGTTTTGACATGCTTTCTGTTTTAAAAATTTCCTATGTAATTATGCCATTTCCTCTTCCTGGCCTATGGCAAAGATTCTTTAAAATTTGTATGCTAGACCCAGTTTCTCTTCATGAGTACTCAGCTAAACTACATTTTCCATCTCCCTTGCATGAAGGTGATGCCACATGGCAGTTCACCATTGGCATATGAGTAGAAGTGATGTGCCACTACTGGATGAAGGCAAATAAGATCATGGGATACTTCACATACTCTTCCTTCATATATTGGCCAACCAGATGCAGAGGACCCAGAAAGAACTCTAAGGCCTGAAGAAACAGGGGAGCCACTAGAAAGAAAGAGCCTGAGTTCCTGAATGACAGCGTGGAGTAGAGCGCCCTACTCTTTGAACTCTAGCTGATCCACATTGGACTGGGACATAAACAAGAAACGACTCTTTGTTAGATGAAGTCACTGAAATTTGGGGGCTGTTTGTTATAACATTACTTACATTGACTAATTTATTGCCCTATTTAGAAAGCAATTAAATATTGTCCAACTTGTATATTGTCCAGTTGAATTTATTGTCCTATTGAGAGAGCAGCCAAATATTTGGAAGGCAAATACATACATGCATGCATACAGGCAGTTACTAACGAAACAACTCCACAGCTCTAACAGTCTGAGCCATGCCACTTAGCCTTTGAGTTCATCCTGTTTGGCCTTAGCTTTGCCTCCCTATCTCAACTTCCGTACCTGGGAAACAGAGACCTTGTCTCACTTTATACTCTATAGGGCCTACTGCAACTAGCACCACTTTGAGTAGTTAATCATAGTAGTTAATGAATAAAAGTTCTGGAAAATCTACTTAAATTTGGTTAGAAAGGAGCTGAGATGGAGAAAATGAAAGTAATATTCTAATTGGAAGCCTGGTGCCTTATAAGTTGAAACTCAAATATCTCTGGATATTGTCATCTAGGTAAGATCATCCAAAGCCTCCCATTCCATATGGTGGAGAAGCCCAAAGCCTTCTCTGCAAATTTTCCTGCAAATTTCTGGAGAAGCTAGCACTCCCATAGTTATCCGTAGCTCTGAATTCCTGCCCCTGCTGCATTCAACCAGTTTATGAATCATCTTTCTGTCTCATGTCCTGCATATGGTCCACTTTACATTAACTCAAGCATGAAGTCTAACCCCTCGCCTAGTTTCTACCAAAAAAAAATCACACTCTTAAGAAGTAACTGTGTGTGATATACTTGACCAAAGATTTAGCCCTAGGTAAGATTGTTTCATCCTAGCAATTTACTACCCAATTTAAACATTATTATTTCAGTTCTTCAGAGTTTTTTGGCCCCGATCATCACAAATTTTTCAATAGTCCTTCTTACAACCCCTAGACTTGGTCTAGAAGCCACAGGAGGCTTCTCTGGAGTAGCAACAAGTGAATTAAGTTTCGAAAGGTGAGTAAGAGTTAACTTGCCAAGGAGGGTAGGTTTAGACAAAAGGAGTAGCACATGAAAAGTTTCTACGGTAAGAGGCAGGTGAGGAGGAACAGAAAGAAGGTCAGCATGGCTGCAGCCAAGAGCATAAGAAATCTAGGATTCGAGAGGAGGCAGGAGTGAAAGAGAGAGGCTGGGCCACACAGGCATTCTAGTCCAGTTAAGTTAAAGCAGAGCAATGGGGAGCCAATGAAGGGTTTAATTTCAGTCAAGACTCAATCAGTTTTTCTTGAGCATCAGTTATTTGCCAAACACAAATAACTCTTACCTTAAGAAGATATCACTAGACTTGTTACCTGGGAAAGAAAACTGAATCTTTTAACAGTTAAAATAAAGGCATATAGTTGGCAAGTGGTAGAAGCAGAATTTAAAGCCAGACTAGCTCAACTTTAAAGCTCATATCCTCTCATCTAGTGAAGGAAAAATGGACAGAAATGCTGAAAAAAAAAAACAGCATTTTCCCCTCACCTAAGGCAAGGTGAGGGCAAAAACTCCCACCCACCTTTGGAATACCTGCAAGAACTTCAGTGTGTCATCCTTCTTCACTCACCTGCCCTGAGGAAGGAGGCTTATTCCTCAGCTTTCTAGCCTCTGAGGGCTGCTCTTCCAAGTCATGTAAGACCCATGCCAAAGAGCAGGTGCCAGCAGAGCTTTCCAGTCATGGGTGAGACTGAAGAGGCTACTAAGAAGATCAAATAATCTCAATAGGTCATCTAGTTTTAAGATTTATAGAGGGTCAAGATGGTAGACTAGGTAAAAGTAAGTTTTGCCTTCTCTCAGGGCCACATTAAAATTACAACCAAATTGTAAAAGTATCAACATGGAGAATCACCTTAAGTCAAGCCGATTATAACATATACATCTGGTGATGTAAAGAAGGAGCCACACTGAAACCAGTAGGATGGGCAAAGACACGACACAGCCTTGACTCACACCCACATGTGGTGGCAGAGCACCAGGAGGGAACATGCAGCTTCAGAGCCCCCTGTGAAGGAGAAAAGGGTCCTAGCACCAGAGGAGGTCTCCCCAACTCAGGGTCCCAGCCCAGGGAAGAGGCAGTCCCAAAAAAATCTGACTGGAAAAATCAGTGGGGATACTGGCCATCTGGGTGAGATGGAAAGAGACTGAAATTCCAGATGTCCCCTTTAAAGGGCCTGCACACAAATTCTTTCACCTGCAGACACACACCCTGGGCACTGACAGAAGAACGGAGGCTGGGGAGGCGCAAGAGTCATACAGGGAAAGACTACATTACATGGTGCAAGAGTGAGGGCAGCTGCCACTGTGTCTTAGGGCCCCCTATGGGGCAGCCTACAGATGGGGGCCAGTTTGCCTGTGCTGAACCCTCCCCACACACTGCCAATTCTGAAGCTCCATTGGCCCAGTGAGATCGGCCCACCATACCCAACCAACAGATTGCCTAGAGCGGCCGTCACCAGGTAATCACCCCTGCCCTGCCCCTTTCTGGGGTCAAACATTCCACATAGGCATCAGACTTCAGCCAGCATTGTGCACACATTTTGAGGAAAACAGTTGCAGGATGATTACCACTGCCAACATGAATTTGGGTGGATCACGAGGATCTGTGGGCCAGCTCCAGATAGCAGCTAATCTCTCTGTGATCTATGACTTTTGCAGAAACACACAGGCTCAGGACTCGCAGCAAAACTGAGACTGAATTGGCCTGACAACCCACTGTCTCCCAGAGACCTCACCCCACCCAACCCACAAATTGCCCTGAGTGGCTCATTGCCTGACAGCCACCCTAGCCCTGGCCTATTCTAGGGCTGTGCATCCTGTGCAAGCAACAGACCTCCCCTGTATGTACATTTCTGGGCAAATAGTGGCATGCAGATCATTGCTGCCAGCATGGGATACAATATTGCTTGGGTGGATCACAGTGGTCTGTGGGCCCATCCCAGACAGCAGCAGATCTAGCAGTGATTGGTGACTTTTACAGGAGCCCATGGACCCAGAACTGGCAGCAAATCTGGTGCGGTACAAGCCTGACGGCCTTGTGTCTCACTGAGACACCGCCCCACCCAACCCAAAAATTACCTGTGGCAAGCCTGTTCCCAGGCAACCCAGTACCATTCTGTGCTTTCCTTGAGACACTAATTTGACAGCAAACAACAGCACTCACTTCATGTGGTCCATGCAAAGCCTGTGCATTCAATGAGAGATTTTTGGTAGCAAGCCACCATCCTCAGGCCCTTAGATACAGTATTTCGTGAACAGATCTCAGGTGTTTGCAGGCCCAAGATGGGCAGAGGCTGGCCTTGCTGCAATCTGAGACTTTTACAGAAAGTCATAGAGACAGTGCTGGGATGTCAGCTGACACTCAGGGAAATCTGCTCAATATATCCAGATGACTCCCTGGGTCCCTGCACCACCTAACACATGTATCGCCAAGAGGCTCTTTCAGTTGCAGAGTCTTACGGGTAACTGACAGGCAGCCTCAGGCGATAAGGAGCACTGGTCCCTCTGCTAAACCACTCCAGGCCCTGTACAGGGGGTAACTGGATCACGGCTTATAGCATCATCTCTTTCACTTACCAATAGATCCAGCACAGGCAGCAACCATCTTCAGACCACTTTGTTGCTCCCACCAGAGAGCCCCAAGCAAGCAAAGGCATAGGCTGACCTTGGCCTACTGGGGAGGATCTCCCAAGTGGCCACGAAATCAATGCACCCAGAGGATAGCACTATACCACAACAGAGCAACACCTGACTAGCCCCATAAGTGCTACACCCAAAGGGTGGTCTCAATAAGTACATAAGGCTGCTAGGACAAATCCCACTCATTAGGGACAGCCCCAATACAGCAACATTTACCCTGTAGGTATAGACAATCCCATAGTTAGTCAGCCTGAGCGTTAATCCACCCACTGATGTGCTAACAGCAATAAAGGCTTAGCAAAAACAAGATCACACACAACCCACACAAAGATCACATCTAGAACCCCTGGCACAGGCAAATAGGGAGAGTGTGCCACTGGGCCACAGGGCACCTGCCACATAAGGCAATCTGGCCAAGGCTGAGAGAAGAAACAAATCATCATAACACATAGAAACAAACACAGAGAGAGAAATAAAATGAGAAAACAAAGAAACATGCCACAAATGAAACAAGAGAAAACTTCAGAAAATAATCTAAATGAAATGGAGCCAAGCAACCTACTAGAGACAGAGTTCAAAATAATGGTTATAAGGATATTCAATGAAATTAGAGAAGGAATGGATTATATCAGTGAGAACTTCAACAGAGGGATAGTAAGCATAAAAAAGGCAGAAACCATAAAAAAGGACCAGTCAGAAATGAAGAATAGAACAACTGAAATGAAGAATATACTAGATGGAATTGATGGTAGATTGGACAAAGCAGAAGATTGAATCAGTGAGCTGGAACACAAGATATTATAAAATCCCTAGTTGGAACAGCAAAAAGAAAAAAGAATTTAAAAATATGAGAATAATTTAAGAGGCCTCTGGGACAACATGAAGTATAACAATATCTGCATCATAGGAGTAACAGAGGGAGAAGAGAGAGAGCAGGGGATTGAGAATCTATTTGAAGAAATAATGACAGAAAACTTCCTTAACCTGGCAAAGGAACTAGACATACAAGTCCAGGAAGCACAAAGAGACCCAAACAAGAAAAACTCGAACAGACCCACACTAAGACATATCATAATTAAAATGCCAAAGGTGAAAGACAAAGAGAGAATCTTAAAAGCAGCAAGAGAAAGGAAGCTAGTTACTTACAAGGGTGACCCCATAAGAATGTCTGCTGAATTTTCAATGGAAATTTTGCAGGCCAGAAGGAAATGGCAAGAAATAGTCAAAGTGATGAAAAACAAGTATCTACAACCATGAATACTCTACCCAGTAAGGCTGTCGATTAAAATGGAAGGTGAAATAAAGAGCTTCCCAGACAGGAAAAAGCTTAAAGAATTCATCAATAAGGAAATAACATTAGACCAACTGGACATAACAGACATTTACAGAACCTTCCATTCCAAAACAGCTGCTTATACATTCTTCTCTAGTGCACATGGAACTTTCTCAAGAATCGACCACATACTGGGGCACAGAGATAGCCTCAACAAATATAAGAGGGTTGAAATCATACGAACCATATTCTCTGATCATAATGCTTTGAAATTAGAGATCAATTGCAAAAAGAAATCAAGAAGAACCACAAATATATGGAGATTAAACAATATGTTACTGAAGAGTAACTGAGTCAGAGAAGAAATAAAAAGAGAGATCAAGAGATACATAGAAACAAATGATAATACAACATATCAAAACTTTGGGACACGGCAAAAGTGGTCATCAGAGGAAAGTTCATATCTTTACAAGCCTATCTCCAAAAACAAGAATGAGCCCAAATAAACAACCTAATGCTTCATCTTAAAAAACTAGAAAAGGAAAAACGAATGAAGCCTAAAGTCAGCAGAAGGAAAGAAATAATCAAAGATAGAGCAGAAATAAATAAAATTGAAAACAAAAAAAGAAAATAGAAAAAATAAATGCAACAACGAACTGGTTCTTTGAAATTAATAAAATTGACAAACCCCTTGCTAGACTCACTAAAAAAAAAGAGAAAAGACACAGATAAACAAAATCAAGGATTAAAGAGAGGAAGTTACGACTGACATTGCAGAAATACAAAGGATCATACAAGAATACTATGAAAAAGTATATAATACTAAATTTAATAACCTAGAAGAAATGGACCAGTACTTAGAAAAATACAATCTTCTTAGACTGAATCAAGAAGAACTGGAAAATCTAAACAGACCAATCAGCAGTATGGAAATTGAAACAATCATCAAAAACCTACCAAAAAGTAAAAGTCCAAGACCAGATGGCTTCACTAGTGAATTCTACCATTCAAAGAAGATTTCATACCTATTCTCCTCAAACTCTTCCAAAAAAATCAAAAAGGAGGCAATACTTTCCAATTTATTTTATAAGACCAATATTATTCTGATACTAAAACCTGGTAAAGATAACACACACAAAAAAGAAAACTACAGACAAATATTTCTCATGAACACAGATGCAAAAATCCTTAATAAGATACTTGCAAACTGAATACAGCAACATCTTAAAAGGATTATATACCACTATCAAGTGGGTTTCATCCCAGAGGCACAAGGATAGTTCAACATACGCAAATCAATTAATGTGATACACCACATAAACAAATTAAAAAATAAGAATCATATAACCATATCGGTAGATGCAGAAAACGCCTTCAACAAGATACAGCATTCATTTATGATCAAAACACTTAATAAAATCAGTTTAGAAGGAAAGTACCTTAACATAATAAAGGCCATATATGACAAACCCTCAGCCAACATTAAACTTAATGATGAAAAACTAAAAACCTTCTCTCTAAGATCAGGAACAAGGCAAGGCTGTCCACTATCTCTACTGTTATTCAGTATAACATTGGAGGTCCTAGCAAGTGCAATCAGACAAGATAAAGATATAAAATGCATTCAAATAGGAAACAAGGAAGTCAAACTGTCACTATTTGCGGATGACATGATTCTCTATATAGAAAACCCTAAAAACTCCACAAGAACACTAGTAGAAACAATAAGCAAATACAGTAAAGTGTCTGGATACAAAATCAACATTCAAAAATCCATAGCATTCCTATATTCTAATAATGAAGTGTCAGAAAAAGAAGCGGAAAAAATAATTCCTTTTTCAATTGCAACAAAAAGAATAAAATATCTAAGAAAAAAATTAACAAAATGTGAAGGACATATATAATGAAAACTACAAGACACTATTAAAAAAATCGAAGAAAATACAAAGAAATGGAAAGACATTCCATGTTCTTGGATTGGAAGAATCAACATAGTTAAAATGACCTTATTACCTAAAGCATTATACAGATTTAATGCAATCTCCATCAAAATTCCATTGGCATTTTTTAAAGAAATAGAACAAAAAAAAATCATCAGATTTGTATGGAAGCACAAAAGACCCCGAATTGCCAAAGCCATCCTGAGAAAAAGAACAAGGCTGGAGGCATCACTCTGCCCGACTTCAAATTATACTACAAACCAACAGTAATCAAAACAACATGTTATTAGTAGCAAAACAGACACATGGAACAGACACATGGAACAGAATCAAGAGTCCAGAAGTAAACCAATATTTATATAGGCAAATAACTTTCAACAAAAAAAGCCAAAAACATACAGTGGAGAAAGGAGAGCTTCTTCAATATATGGTGCTGGGAAAACTGAAAAACCACCTGCAAATTAGACTGTTGTATATCACTACATTCCAAAATTAACTCAGAATGGATTAAGGACCTGAATATAAGACCTGAAACAATAAAATGCATAGAAGAAAACATAGGAACTAAACTCAAGGACCTTGGACTTAAAGAGGATTTATGAATTTGACCTCAAAAGCAAGGGAACTGAAAGCTAAAATAAATGAATGGGACTACATCAAACTATAAAGCTTCTGCTCAGCAAAAGAAAATGTCAACAAGGTAAAGAGACAACAATCCAAATGGGAAAATATATTTGCAAGCAGTACCTCCGATAAGGGGTTAATATCCGAAATATACAAATAACTCACAGAACTCAATAACAACAACAACAACAACAACAAAACAAATGATCCAATCAAAAAGAGTGCAGAGGACCTGAACAGACACTTCTCCCTACAAGACATACAAATGCCCAACAAATATTTGAAAAGATGTTCAACATCGCTAGCTATTAGGGAACTGCAAATCAAAACCACAATGAGATATCATCTCACACCAGTTAGAATAGCTATAATCAACAGGACAACTAATAACAAATGTTGGAGACAATGCGGAGAAAAAGGAACACTCATACACTGCTGGTGGGACTGCAAATTGGTACAGCCACTGTGGAAAACAGTATGGAAGTTCCTCAAAAAACTAAGAATTGATCTACCATATGATCCAGCAATCCCTCTATTGGGTATTTACCCCAAAGACTTGAAAACCCATATCCGAAAAGATATTTGCACACTGATGTTCATAGCAGCATTATTCACAGTGGCCAGGACATGGAAGCAACCAAAGTGTCCTACGATAGATGATTAGCTAAAGAAGCTGTTGTACATATATACAATGGAATATCACTCAGCCATAAGAAGAGATGAAACATTGCCATTTGTGACAACATAGATGGACTTTGAGATAATCATGCTAAGTGAAATAAGCCAGACAGAAAACGTTGAAAATCACATATCACATATATGTGGGTTATAAACATAAAAGCAACAAATGAACAGGACAAACAAACAGAGACTCATAGACATGGACTATAGGCTAGTAGTTATCAGAGAGTAGGTGGTGGGGGAGAAAGGAATAGGTAGATGGTTAAAGGGGGTCAAATATAGGTGCGTAGGTGGAGAGTGAAGTGGATAAAGGGGATCAAATATATGGTAGGAAATATATGAAGGAAACTATTTTGGGTGTTAAACACACAATAGAATATACAGATGTCAATGTACACCTTTAAATTATATAATTGTATTAACTAATGTTATCCCAATAAAAAATTAATTAAATTAAATAATAAAATAAAATAAAATAAAAAGAAAGACATTATGATCAATACGTTAAGAGGACATAACTCTAGTAAACATAGGAGCACCTACATACATAAAGTAATTATTGACCAGCATAAAAGGAGAGATCAACAGTAATACATTCATAGTGGGGGATTTTAATACCTCACTGACACCGATGGACAGATCTTCCAGACAAAAAGTCTAAAAGGAAACAGCAGGCTTAAATGACACACTAGACCAGAAGTATTTAATTGATATCTTTAGAATGTTTTACCTCAAAGCAGCAGAATAACAGTCTTCTCAAGTGCCCATGGAACATTTTCCAGGATAAACCACATGTTAAGACATGAAGTAAGTCTCAATAAATTTAAGAAGATTGAAATCATATCAAGCATCTTCTCTGACCACAATGGTATAAAACTAGAAATCAATTACAAGAAAAAAATGGAAAATATACAACCATGTGGAGGCTAAATAACATGCTAATAAACAATGAATGAGTTAACAATGAGATCAAAGAAGAATCAAAAGATATCTAGAGACAAATGAAAATGAAAACACGACTCATAATCTATGGGACACAGCGAAAGCAGTCCTGAAAGGAAATTCGTAATAATACAGGCCTACCACAAGAAATAAGAAAAAGCTCAAATTATCAATCTAACCTTACACATAAAATAACTAGAAAAAGAACAACACACAAAGCCCAAAGTGAGGAGAAGGAAGGAAATAATAAGGATCAGAGCAGAATTAAACAAAATAGAGTCTAGAAAAACAATACAAAAGGTTGATGAAACCAAGAGATTGCTCTTTGAAATGATAAACAAAATTGGTAAAACCTATACCAGGTTCATCAAGAAAAAAAGAGAGAGGACCTAAATAAATTAAATTAGAAATGAGAGAGGAGAAATGACAACTAATATCACAGAAATACAAAGGATTGCAAGAAAATACTATGAGCAATTATATGCTGACAAATTGGACAACCTGGAAAACATAGATACATTCCTAAAAAACAATACAATCTTCCAAGATAGAATCAAGGAAAAAAAAAAAAAAACAGAAAAGCTGAACTGATAGACTACTACTAATGAAATGGAATCAGTAATCAAAACCTCCCAGCAAACAAAAGTCCTGGATCAGATGCATGCACAGGTGAATTTTATTAAATATTCAGAGAAGAATTAACACCTATTCTTCTCAAACTCTTCCAAAAAATTTAAGAGCACGCAAGGCTCCCAAGTTCACTCTACAAGGCCACCATTACCCTGATTCCAAAACCAGACAAAAACATTACAAAAAAAGAAAATTACAGGCCGATATCATTGACGAATATAAATGCAAAAATGCTCCACAAGATGTTAGCAAACTGAGTTCAGCAATACATTAAAAAGATCATACAGCATGATCAAGTGGGAGTTATTCCTGGGATGCAAGATTGGTTCAATATCCACAAATCAATTAACGTGATACACCACATTAACAAATTAAAAGATAAAATTTATATGATCATATCAATACAGAAAAAGCATTCAACAAAATCCAACATACATTCATGATAAAAATTCTCAGCAAAGTGGGAATAGAGGGAACATACCTCAACATAATAAAGGCCATATATGACAAACCTACAGCTAACATCATACAGTTAACGTCATTAGGAACAAGACAAGGTTGCCCACTTTCAGCACTTCTGTTCAACATTTTATTGGAAGTTCTAGCTACAGCAATCAGACAAGAAGGAGAAAGAAAAGGCAGCCAAATTGGAAAGAAAGAAGTAAAACTGCCATTATTTGCAGGTGGCATGATATTATACACAGAGAACCCTAAAGATTTCACCAAAAAACTGTTCAAACTGATCAATGAATTCAGGATACAAAATTAATATTCAAAAGTCAGTTGCATTTTTATATACCAATGATGAACTTTCAGAAAGAGAAATTAAGAAAACAATCCCATTTACAATTATATCAAAAACAATAAAATGCCTAAGAATTAAGTTAACAAAGGAGGTAAAAGATCTGTTCTCTGAAAATTATGTCACTGAAAACAGAAACTGAAGAAGATACAAATAAATGAAAGCATATATTTTGTTCATGGGTAGGAAGAATCAACATCATTAAAATGGCCATACTACCCAAAGCAATCTATAGATTCAGTACAATCCCTGTCAAAATACTAATGGCATTTTTCGGAGAACTAGGACGAATAATCCAAAAATTGATATGGAACCATAAAAGATCCTTAATAGCCACAGTATTCTTGAGAAAGAACAAAATTGGAGGTATCACATTACCTAATATCAAACTATACTACAAGACTATAGTAATCAAAACAGCATGGTATTGGCATAAAGACAGATCCATTGATCAATGGAACAGAAAAGAGAGCCCAGAAATAAATCCACACCTATATGCTCACTTGATATATGACAAAGGAGGTAAGAATATACAATGGGGTAAAGACAGTCTCTTCAATAAATGGTGTTGGAAAAATTGGACAGATAACATGCAAAAAAAAGAAGCTGGACCAACTTTTTACACTGTATACAAAATAGACTCAAAATAGATTAAAGATTTAAATGTAAGACCTGAAACTATAAAACTTCTAGGAGAAAACATAGGCAGTAAACTCTCTGATATTACTAACAGGAATTTCTTTTAAGATATATCTCCTCAGGCAAAGGAAACAAAATAAAAAATAAACAAATGAGACATCAAATTAAAAAGTTTTTGTACAGCAGAGCAAAATAACAAAACAAGAAGACAACATACTAAATGGGAAAAGATATTTACTTATGATATATCTGATAAGGGGTTAATATCTAAAATATATGAAGAACTCATACAACTCAACAACAACAACAACAAACCAAAAACAATCCAATTTAAAAACGGACAGAAGACTCTGAGGCCACCACTGAGCTTATCTGACTCACTCGTTCATGTGCCTCGCTTCGCTTCCTCTGTAACGATGTCTGACAAACCTGATACGGCTGAGACTGAGAAATGTGATAATTTGAAATTGAAGAAGACAGAAATGCAAGAGAAAAATCCACTGCCTTAAAAAATAAAACAATTGAACACGAGAAGGCAGGTGAATCATAATGAGACACACACTACAAATATGCACTGTACATTCTAAAAGCACTGCCTTCATATTACACTTCTCTTAGCTGTTTAACTTTGTAAGATGCAGAGAGGTGCGTCAATTTTAAATGACTGTGCTGCCCGTTTTTACATCAAAGAACTACTGACCACGAAGGCCACACCTGTCTCTCCCACCTGCTTGCATGGCTGATAGGGAAGGAAAAGAACTTGAATATTGGTGAAGGCAGAATCTGGGTAGGACGACAGTGAAATCTAGAGTAAAAACCAAACTGGCCCAAAGTGTCTGCAGGCTGTAAAATATAGTTTAATCAGAGTGCTATTTTTTTTGTTCAAACAATTATTTAAATATGCAAATAAAAAGTTTTGAAACCTGAAAAAAAAAAGGCAGGACATACAGATGACCAATAGACATATGAAAAGATGCTCATGATCACTAATCATCAGAGAATGCAAATTAAAACCACAATGAGATAACACCTCACTGCCGTCAGAATAACTGTCATTAATAAATCAAAAAACAAGCGTTAGTGAAGATGTGGAAAAAGAAACCCTTATACACTGTTGGTGGGATTGCAAATTGGTACAGCCACAATGTAAACTGTCTGGACGTTCCTCAAAAATTAAATATGGATCTACCTTTTGACCCAGTAATTGCACTTCTAGGTATTTATCCAAAGAAAACCAAAACACTAATTTGTAAAGATTTATGCACCCCTATCTTCACAGCAGCGCTATTCACAATACCCAACATATGGAAGCAACCTAAATGCCCATCACCAGACAATTGCATAAAAAAGTGGTTTATATATAACAATGGAATATTACTCAGCCATAAAAAAAAAATCCTACCATTTGCAACAACATGAATGGGCCTTTAGGTTATTATGCTGAGCCAAATAAGTCAAACAGAGAAAAATAAATATCATATGATTTTACTTATATGAGGAATCCCAGGAACAAAAACTAATTGAAAATAAACTCACAAATACAGAGGACAATCTGGTGACTGCCAGAGGGGAAGGGAGTTGGGGGGCTGGGAGAAAGGGGTGAAGGGTTAAAGAAGCACAAATGAGTAGTTGAGAGATGGTCACGGGGGTGGGGAGCATGGTATAGGGAATGTAGTCAGTAGTAATGTAATGGCTTGTGTAGAGCCAGATGGATGATAGAGAAATTGGGGGGGATCATTCCATAAACTATATAAATGTCTAACCAATGTTCTGTATACTTGAAACTAATAATAAAAAAATTAATTATAGGAACAAGATCACTCAAATCTACATTTCACATGGTCTTTTTTTTTTTTTTTTTTTTTAACAAAAGCTGGGTACAATGAAAAGTGCACTGGATTTAGAGCAGAAAGACCTGGTTTCAGGTCTTAGCTCTGCCATTTGAAAACCTGAGCTTCAGTTTACATAACTGAAGAGGCATTGCTAGGAGCATTGAAATAGGTAGTACATGTGAAACTGCTGCAAATAACATTTCAGGCATGAGCCCATTCTTGAGGATAGATGTCTAACTTTCACAGTACTACAGGACACATCTATCACTATATATGTTTTATAAATATGATTATTTCCTTGGTTTCCCTTGCTGGTTCCTCCTCCAGCAAGTTGACCCTTGAATGTTAGGAGCTGCAGAGTGCTATCTTGGTCTCCTTTTTTCCCTCTAGTTTCTGTGGGTGATCATCTCTGGTCTCATGGCTCAAGTATTGACAAGTTCAAAACCTCTCACAGGAAATCTGGAACTATTCCCCAACTACATACCTCACACAATATCCTGCAAGTACCTCAAACTAGTTCAAAATGGAACTCACTATCTTTCCTCCATACCTTCCACACCATGCACACCAACTTGGTGAATGACACCTTAAATTATTCTCTCTCTCCTCTATTCCTCTCTGTTAACTTTGAGTCCTAATAAATCATAATAATATAATTTATTGAGGACTTACTAGCTGTTGGGCACTGTGCTCAGCATTTTATGTGCATTTTCTGATTTAACCACTAAAATGGCCATATGAGGTTACAATGCAGTAGCAGCCTGCTTTTATAGAGAGGAAAAATGAGGTTTAGAGCAATATTAAATTGTCTGCTCACAGAACACAGGGCAGCATTACTTCAGAGGCTAGCTGTTCACCACCATGCTATAGAATCTCATGCTTCAAGTTTCCTCAACTTGCACTTCCAACTGGTTACCAAAGGCACATAAATTGTACCTTAAAAATAAATATTTATCAATTTAAGCCAGCCCCTTCTTTCTCTTCCTACTGCCAATTACTTGATCTTGACCTAAGATTTATTTATTTTTACTTAACAACTATCTGTAATACACTTACTATGCAGCAAGCATTATTTTAAGCACTTTAAAAAATATTACCTAGCAACCCCATATGATCTGCAATTGGATTAGGAAACTAATTAGATTAGATTGGAAAACTAAAGCACAGAGTAAATAAGTAACCTGCCGAAGATCACATAGCTAATAAATGGGGTTGGGATTTGAACCCAAGCGGTCTGGCTGCAGGCTGTGATCCTAACCATTACATCATGGTATCCCTCCAAAACAATCGCAGTAGTGTCCTTGGTAGCTTCCCTCCTGCCAGATCTCTACCCAACCTTAATGAATTCCCCGAAATTTGTTTCACAAAAGTATAACTCTGACCTCACCCCTACTTAAAACCCCCATTGACTTTCTCTGTTTAGAGCCCCTACTCCTCTTTTGATCCAGATGCAAATGATATCCAGGTCTCCTCCCCAATCATGCACTATGTCAGTCACGCCAAAATCATTGCCTTTCCCCACCATCCCATGCCCTTTTTCATCTCCATGTGCTTGCATATGTTGTTCCTTCTATATGAAATGTCTATCCCCCTGAAATAAATCTACTCAGCCTTCAAGACTCAAATATCATCTCCTCTTTAAAAAATTCTTTCCAAGAGGAAAAAACATGGTGTAGATGATAGAGGCTTTGTTCATCCCTCTTGCGACCACATCAAAGTTGTGACAGAAGCACAAAGCAAAGAGCAAGCAAAGTCACCTAGAATCTAAATGAATAAAAGCACTACAACTAAGGAAGAAAATAAGAAATCACACTGCAGCAGTTTAAGGTAGAAGGGAGCAAAGACATGAGGCTAGTGGTCCTAAGTGGCTGAGTGGGACAGAGTCTATAGCACGGGCAGCCGGCAGCTACAGACGCATCTTAGAGGGGCCATGTTCATGAGCAAACTTTCAGGGTGACAGATTCGCTTCCTCTGAGCATGAGTGCTGCTTTGGCTCCACAAAGGGCACCAGAAACTTACAGAAGGGCACTGAGTTGTCAGAGTGAGGATCAGAGGGGAGGCTTCTCCTGGACAAAAGTGCTGGCAGTATCCATTGTTCTCTGTTGAGCCCTCTCCACTCTCAGTGTGAGGACTCAGCACTGCCATAGCTGAGAAGTCATCAAACTGGATAATGGAAGTCGCTCCGCCTGGAGGATTCTCTGAAACACCACCTCCTCCAATTCAAGGCCTCACCCAAGACACACCCAGGTGTGTCCTTGACAAGTTTGGTGTTCCTTGCTGAGCAGAGCCAAGACTTACATTAGTGACAGCTGATGTCAGTTTCTGGCATGGCTTCTTGAGGCAACTATAAGCACAGCATCTGTGGATTGCTTGCTGAATCTAAACAAGTGGCTCCAGAGGGGCACAGGCTGAGGCTAAACTTGGCCTGCAGCTGAACCCCTCTCAGGACTGTGCCACTGGACACCTACTACACAAAGCCACATTAATAAGACTGGGAGACTTAGGAGCTTTGCTTAGTACATAGAAACCGACACAAAAAGGCAGCCAAAATGAGAAGACAAAGAAGCAGAAACCATATGAGAGAACAGAACAGAGACCTAGGAATAATGAAGTCAAGCAATCTCACAGATGCGGAGTTCAAAACACTGGTTATAAAGATGCTCATTGAACTTAAGGAAAGGGTAAAGGAACTCAGTGAGAACTTCAACAATGAGATAAAAAAAATGGAAATGGAAATTGTAAAAGGGAACCAGTCATAAATAAAGAACATATTATCTAAGATGAGAAGTATATTAGAGGAATAAACAGAGTGGATAATGAAGAGGATTGAACCACTGATATAGGGGATGGGAAAGCCAAGGACACTGGCAAGAAAAAGGAAGACAAGAATATGATAATTTAAGGAGCCTATGGGACAAAATTAGATGTATAAATATCCATGCTATAGGGGTATCTGAAGGAAAACAAGAAGTTCAAGAGCTATTTGAAGAAATAATGATGGGAAACTTCTCTAACCTGGTGAAGAAAATAGACATACAACCCCAGGAAGCACAGAATCCCAAAAAAGATGAACCCAAAAAGGCCCGTGCCAAGACACATTATAATTAAAAAGCCAAATGTTAAATACAAAGAGAGAATATTAAAAGCAGCAAGAGAAAAGCAGATAGTTACCTATAAGGGAACACCCATAAGACTGGCAGCTGATTTCTCAAAAGAAACTTTGCAGGACAGAAGGGTTTGTTGCAAATATTCAAAGTGATGAAAACCCAGGATCACTACAACCAAGAACACTTTATCTAGCAAAGCTATCATTTAGAGTCGAAGGACAGATAAAGAGCTTCCCAGACAAAAGTAAGCTAAAGTTGTTTATCAACATCAAGCCAGTATTATAGGAAATGTTGGAGGGACTTCTTTAAGTCCCTCCAAAACAGGAATAAAGAATGGTAATAACTACATTCTTGTTAACAAGTATCTCAAATAGAAAAGAATTAAGTGTTCCAACCAAAAGATAGAATGGCTGAATGGATAAGAAAACAAGACCCCTACATAGGCTGCCTACAAGAGACTCGCTTCAGATTAAAAGACACACAGAGACTAAAAGGAAGGGGATGGAAAAAGATATCGCCTTGATGGATCTGGGAGGTATTGTTCTGAATGAAATAAGTTAGATAGATAAAGACAAATATCACATGATTTCACATGCATGTAGAATCTAAAGAACAAAATAAAAAACAACAACAAAAATGGAAACGAACTCAGATACAGAGAATATATTGATGGCTACTAGATGGGAGGGGGTGAGGGATGACAAAAAAGGGCAAAGGGATTAAGAAGTACAAATGGATAGTTACAAAATAGACTTGGAGATATAAAGTGTAGCATAAGGAAAATAGTTAATAATTTTGTAATAAATATGTAAGGGAAAGAGGGGTACTAGATTTAGTAGGGTGATCACTTTGTGAGTTATGTAGATCTCTAATCACTGTGCTGTACAACTGAAACTAATATATTATTCTATGCCAACTATAATTTAAAAAAAAAACTCATTGAATTGTACAATGTAAATATGAGCAACTAATTGTCTATTATTTTCCACATTAAAATTTAAAATTCACAGTCCTCTCCTCTGCACATCTTCCTGCCCTGCAACCCCCACACCTCAAATGGGGCTGCTGAACCCTCTAAAGTTGACACCTATCTTGTGCATCATTTCAACCCTTTCAGCAATTGTAGTGGATTCACATTCCCTATTTACTGAATGATGCTGCAGAGTATAATATGTCCAAAGTCTCAAGAGAGGATGTTGGAATATGGCTTTCTGAAACCCAAATTTGAGCAGAAGTAGTTTAAGAAAAGTAAGAAAAAGATTAAAAGTTCACATTTCTTTCTATGAATAAAATCAGAGTAACATGTTGGTATACACATTTGAGAAAATAATTAGAGCCATCTTTCTGGGAGGATTTTTTGTTTTGTTTTGTTTTTTAATGTTCACTACATAACCACAGCCTCTTTCCTGGTAGCCAGAGCTCACACATGACTCCCACCTTCCTAGGGCTTATATTTCTTGGAAGAGTAGGACATCTGTATGGAATTCATGCTTACAAATATTCCACAAACATTAACTACATCTTTTCATGATTGGCTACCTCTTCCCCTTCCTTTTTAACTTTTCTGTTTTTCTTTGGTTTTTACATTTTGTTTTATCTTTATTAATTTTCTAATAACAATAACAGTAAACATTTATTGATCATTTACCATGAACCTGGCACTTTTCTAAGTTTTCTAAAATCAGTTTGTGGACTTCTCTCTCATTAGCATCAGAGTGAAATTAAATTACTGGATCTGACAGTCAGACTGACAATAAACATTTTTGAAAATATATTCATATGTACTGGTGCTCTTCCTACGTCAGCTAGAATTCTGAGTGTGAGATTGCAGTGTCAAGAGGATAAGCAGGTCCCACTTTTGAAAGACACCGCTGGGTCACAAGACATACATTCTCACCAACATGATACAAGGTATCCGTTTGCTTTCTCTCTGCTACCTATTGGTGTTGACAGACTTATTCATTTTTGTTAATCCAGTGAGTAAAAAAATGTCGTTACTTGTTTAATTTGCATATCTATGACTCTAGAGAATTCAATATCTTTTCATATATGTTTGGATATTTTCAGTTTCTACTTTGTGAATCTATAAATTTTTCCCATTTACTATTAAATTTTATTTTTCTTACCAATTTGATGATGTTCTTTATACTTAGAGTTTATACTTAGAGCAAGGAGGAAACTAGAAATAATTAAATGTATACCAATAGGGCAATGGTTAAATAAATTATGACACTTCTATGCCATGGAATATTGTATTTTGAAAAAAATTGGCTAAATCTGTTTTTACTGACCCAGAAAGATGTCTTGGACCTATTGTCAGTGAAAGTATGCAAGTCGTGATTAAGCCAAAGAAAAATAAAGGAAAAATTTTTCGATAGGTGTGTCCTGTCACTGCCATGCTGGCCTCTTCTCATAGCAGCTCCCTCAGAGGGCAGAGGACATTCTCCAGAGTCACAAGAAAGTTTCCCAGGTGAAAATATATTTGAATTGCCCACTGATTACAAATATTCTGCCATGAGAGCTTGCCATTCTTTTTATGTCTTTCCTTCCTTTCTTAAAAAGAGAAAATCTCCCTAGGAGAGACTATGTAGCAAGATGGTATGCAATTTACAGTTTATTGCGAATGACTTTATCTATTTCTTTCTCTAGAATAGGATTTAACAAGAGGTAAAGGCCTGGGAGTCACTTACTAATGGGGGTTGGGTATAAGGACAGTATTGGAGGACAAAATTAGAAGCCAAGGGCACAGAAATAAAAACATTGCCTAAATCACTTTTTTTTTATTGCCTGAAGTTAAACAACTCTCTTTGACACTAGCCTATTATGGTGGGAGTGGAAAAGTAGGAGCCAAAAAAGAAAAAGGAACTCACATGATTCAAACATACTGATAGCTAATAAGTTTGGGTCCTGAATGGATGACTCTCAAAAGACCATCCTGCCTTTCAATGCTTTTTTTTGCCCACCATCATTTAACACCATCTTACACGCTCCATGGAAAGTGAAAAAGTATGTGAATATAAATAAATATAATCCTAGCTCAGCCAAGTAATTTAATGTATCTCAGTGACAATTCTTTTCAACAGTAACATGAATATAGTAATCCTTACCTCTCAGAACTTTGAGGAAAACTAAATGAGATAATGCTTGCCTGGCACAATGCACTGCCCTCAGTAGAAGTTAGCGCCATTCCCATTGACCAAGGGCAGTCCCGGCAGTCCAAAGGAAGGTCAAGGCTCAGGATATACACCCTCCTTTCTTGATTAAAGCCAAAGTATTTTTGGATGCACAATTCATGTTAATTTGCATAATTTCTTGCCTATTCTGTGCTTATATGGAAGATAGATACACGACATCAGCCATCAACATTGTCACTATGGTCTTTGCCATGAGTGCCAGAAACAAGTATTAAAGAAAGAAAAAAAAACAAAAAACGAAAGAATGAAAAAAGGGGAGAGAAGAGAGGAGGAAGAATAAAACTGGTTTGTTGAACAAGCTACTACCCAAGCTTATTCTTCTCCTAATAACTTGACCAGCATTTATACAATACATCATACAGAGGAGCAAGAACCCTGGCAACATGCCAGAAATATCGAGGATCTGCAGTACATTGAAACAGGTTCTTTCTCCCTTCTTGTTGCCTTTTGCCCACAAGCGTTTGGCTGGCATTAAACCAAGAAAATCCTGTTTGTTTTCTGTTTAGATGGTCCTCCGCTCTTCTGCAGAGTATCACAAGTCCTTTATGTTGTGTAGAACATATTAATACACAGCCAGTGGGGAGTCATTTTTCAAGATCCTCCATCCAGGAATGAATCCGACTGAGAATGAGTAACTCAGCCTGCTGGGCAAAAAATTATTTACAAACTGAAAGAAGAAAGTACCACCACATCCTAAATAGCTGGCAAAAATCAACTTTTAAAATCTTTTTTTTAAAGCTGGATAGTGGTGAAGAGGACAAAAGATTTTAAAAGTTTAAACTAATTGTTTCTATGTTAATTTTGCTTCTCATTTATTATCTAGATGTCATTCTCTTGTTCTTTCTCTCTTGCTTGCTCTTCAGAAGTCTCTCTCATTTCCAACAACATAAACACATCCTGAAACACACACACATGCGTGTGCGCACACGCACACACACACACACACACACACACACACTTTGTTCCCACACTCCCCTTCAGTCGTCGTTGTATTTCTCTGTTTCCCTTTGCAGCACAAGCACTGAAAGGGTTGTCTGCTTATACTGTCTCCTCTTCCTCATGTCCCATCTACTCTTTTGTCCACTATGGTTTCACTCATCATTTCCCAAAACCTCCTTTGTCAACATCATAAATGATCTTGTAAAGAAATCCAAAGAACACTCTGTGTCTTATCAGCTTTTGACACAATCAACCACTCTCTCCTTCTCTCCTTCATTCTTGCTGTCACCCTCATCTTGTTTTCTGCTCATTTCACAGCCATGCTTCTGCTATCTTAGTTGGCTCCTCCTCTGACAAATCTTTCTTCCCTGTCTTCTCCTTTTCCCCACTTTCCTTGTGTTCTTTTGTTCCTTCTTTCTTTGATACATGTTCTTGGAACTCAGGGGAAGAATTTGAGTGACAGTGCTGATGTCCAAAGTCAACTAATTTATCCCCAGAATAAAGTTAGGATTCCCTGAGCTCTTTACTTCCTAATCTATACCCTCTTTAGAGGGTCTCATTTATTCCTTGGCTTTAAAAACATATCTGTGTTACTGACTCCAATATTCGTAGACCTCTCTTCAAAGCTCCAGTTTCATATGTACCACTGTCTTCTTGTAATATTTCATAACTATTTCAAAGGTGCCGTGGCCAAAAAGTGCTTTTGATTCTCCCAGAACCCCAGTTCACTAATCACTCAACCCCAACCAAACTCTTTCAACCCACTGTTTTCCATTTGAGTATATGGGGCCAACAGAAATGGGAATCATTCTTGACCCTGTACACACACACACACACACACACACACACACACACACAATTTTAACCCATCGGCACATCTTGAAAGCCCCTCCTCCAAAATACAGCTGTAATTCCCACCACTTTTTATTTTCATGTCACCAACTTATCCTGGTACCATTACCTCCCGCCTGGACTATCAACTACTAAAATAACTTGAAAATTGGTCTCCTTGCTTCCATTCTTGTTTTCCTTCTGTCTAATCCCCAAGAAGGGTCAGAAAGATCTTTTTTAAAGGCCTTTGAAAAAATGTGTATTATCACCACATGGCCTCTATGATCCAGCCCCTGCCCAACCCTCCAGTGGCATCTCAAGTCACTCTCTCTTCCTCACCATTACTCATTCACACTATCTTCCTTACAATGCCTAGAAAACACTAACCTCTTTTATCTCAGAGCCTTTGCACCTGCTGTCGCCTGAAGTGCTTCTGCCCAGACCCCTGGACCTTCCTATGGCTGGCTCTTTCTCTACTCTTAGATCCCATTTTAGGGGTTACTTTCCTAGAAGGGCTATCAAAATTAGGCCTCACCCCTCTGATATTCTTTATCACATCACTTTATTACTTTTGCAGCACTTTTTACTGCATGTATTATGGTATTGTGATAGCCTGCCTCTAAAACAACCCATTATCTTCATCTCCTGTTATTCACATCCTCTGAAGTTCGTTCCCACACTGTGCTAGGGTTGATCTGTATACCAATAAACTACAGAAGATAACATGTCACTTCTGAGACTAATTTATAAAAGACACCGCAGCTTCCATCTTGCTCTCTCTTTCTCTGTATTCCTTCTCGGATAACTCACTCTGGAGGACACCAGGTGCCTTGTTGTGAGCACTCCTGTGGAGAGTTCCACATGTTGAAGTGTTAAAGCCTCCTGCCAACAGCCACATAAGTGAGCTTGGAGGTTGATCCTCCAGTCCAGTCAAGCCTTGAGATGATTGCAGCTCGAGCAGATACCTTGACAGCAACATCATGAGAAACTGTGAGCTAGAATTACCAGCTAAGCCACTCCTGGATTTCTGACACTCACAAACTGGGTTAGGTAATAAATATTTATTGGTTTAAGCTGCTAAATTTCGAGGTAATTTGTTACTTATCAAAAAAGGATATATAGCATTACCTATTCATTGTCTGTCTCCCCCACCAGAAAGTCTAACTCATTCACTCTTCTATCATGAGTGCCTAGAATTTTTCTTAGCACCCAGCAGTCACTCAGTATGTATTTGCATAACAAGTAATTAAAGTGTCTATTACTATTTTTACCATCAATAAAACATTAACTTATCACTTAATAATTTAAAAATGTGTGCATCGTCTCAGTTAATCCTGTGATTAGCAGTAACCTAGATATTCTTTCCATTTCATGATGAAAAACCTGAGGCCCCAAGATCTCAGGTAGTATGTTCATGGCCACCCTCCCACTATATTACAAAGCTGCTACTCCAACCTTGGGCTTCTGGCTTCAGCCCTGGTATTTTTTTCCCTACACACACTGGCCTCATATCAGTTACCCACAGAATATGAGCTTCATCATTCTGATGTTCACATTTCTGAACAAAGTATCCAGCATATTGGCATCTTGAGGAGGCTACCTTTTGCCCATCTGATGTATGGCTTGATTCGTCAGACCTAATTGACCCAGTCATCAACGATGTACAGAAAAAATACCTAAATTAGGAGCACAGAATTGTTCATTCCTCTCTAAAATAGTAAGGGAAATATATTACATGGCTTTTCTTCCCCCTTCCAAAACCATAAAAGGAAGTGAAAACATACTTTAAAGTCCCCAGGACTCAATTTTAAATATACTACCAAGTTTCAAACTCTCTGAGGACTTCTAAAAATGGATATTTTCTTCAATCCCTAGATAAACATTATTTTGAAATATAACAAGTTCTCGAGTATCTGGGATGATTTGCCACTAAAGAGATTTTACCACTTGAGGGTCTCTCTGTCTCATGCTCAAGTCCCAGGTTGGTGCAGGAAAAGCATATATTTGACTGAACATAAGACTAAGTGATCCAGAAAAGGATTCACAACTAAGTTAGAATGTGTCTCTTTGTGCCATTCTTAAGCCAAATACAACTCTATTTCAAGAGATGAAAAATAATTCAAATGCATGTATTAAATTAATTTGCCTTAAAAAAAAATTTTGATATTACATTTTCCTGATAATTTCCATAATCATTTTTCATACACCTGTAAGAAAAATCTGGTCCTGAGGTAGAGTTATTTTAATCAAGTTAGAATCCCAGATTTGCTTCAAGTGCATTCTTGAACATGTTGCCTCTAATTTATCATATGTAAAACTGGGATAATTTTTTTTTTACCTTGTAAGATTGTTATTGAGAGGATTAAATAAGTGGTTAGAAGCATACCTGGCATTCCTGTAGAACTATTGACTATTAATATTTTTCTAGTTGTTACTATTTATTTTTATTTTATTACTATCATCCATGTGTTTCCTTCCCCATAATAACATATATCTGAAAATCTTTAAATTTATTTTCTGCATGTGGGATTCACTCAGGACATATAAACATATATCTCCCCACTCAACTGTTTTCTCCTTGAAGGCAAAACATTCCCATATCTTCAATTATTTATACCCTAAACAAAAACATTATTTAAGAAAAATGTTGGAGAGAGTCCCAAATACTATTCCTAGCTGTACCACTGTCTTCCTATGTCATTTTGATCAAATTCCTCTCTAATCTTCTGCTGCTGCCAGAAAATTTCATGATCCTGGGTAGAGGAGTAAGAGGTTCAGAGTGATTATAGGACTGAAGAACTGTCAACTGATTTAGACCTTTGTTTGAGAGATACTGGGTCTTGGTATTATTCTTATTCTGTGCCCTGAGGGTAAAAAGTGGTAAGACAGATGATGGCTCTTTGTCCAGATGTCTCCAATCAGGATTAGCTTCCCTGAGTCCTTTCCAAAATAAAATCTTAAGTGCCTTATCTCATGCACCTTGAGATGAGGGACTCATCTCATGTTCTATTTATAAAACAATAGAAATTTGGGGGCTAGTTCCAAGATGTGTTCATTTACATTACAGATTGTTTTCCTCATCAAAAGTAACACTTTCAATTGTTCCAGATAGATTGATGATAGATAGATCTTAATTAAAGAAGCATTATTATATATAATAGAATAAATTTATTTTAACTCATTATAGAACTATTTAAATTTTTCCTTTGCTGATTCAAAGGAAGATTTCTGAGAATTTTGTACTTCTTTTTATTCATTTGTTGACATATGTTGTGAAATTTATATATCTCCAACAGGAATGATTTAAAATAAATCATAAGATAGTTCAAAAAGAGGGGTAGAAGGCTCTTTGTACCTTACCAGAGCAAGATTTTACCACAAACAGTTGAACCCTGAGACTGCATTTTAAAACTTCATGCTACACTGTGTGCATCCTGGTCAACTCTAACTATGACCTCTTTGACAATGACAAAATTCTAGCTCTAGCTCTAGCCTCTTTCTTGAGTCCCAGGTCAATTTTCCTAACTGCCTACAAGGCATTCGTACTTGAATATCTGACAAAATATCTCAAACTTAACTGCTAATCAATCTTCTTGCCTCAGATGTTTCTATAACCCTTTAGACAGATCACCATTATATTATAGACCACCATAATTTAATGATCTACCCATGTTTCAGTCTTATTTCCTAGAATGTGAGTTCCAAGAATGCAGAGACCTTTTAAAAAAAACCTGTATTTTCCTAGTTTTAGCACATGACAACTATTTAATAAATGTATATTGAACAAATATCTGACTTAGTAACTGCATGTATGACTCACGGTAATAAGAATGTAGCACTCTCAAGCAGACAAAGTAGGGACAGATTGGCTCACTGGGTAGGGACAGGGGAGAAGAATAAGTGAGTACAAAAGGTCAGGGCTTGGAACAGGCATCATTACAGATTTCTAACCTGTCTTTACCACATACGTGATACTTGGAGTTAAAATCATATGAAGCTCCAAATTGTCATCACGGCCTTCTTCACTTTTATGTCAGTTCTCTTGGCATTGGGTTTTTGCCAGATTGTGGGAGGATTTCATGTTCAAAGCCTCAAGAGAAATCTGATACTTCTTTCTTTTCAAATGGGTCATATGTCAAGCAGTGAACAGAAAATGTGTCAGATTCGTAAAAGCTGCACCAAGATATTTTGGCCTCTTGGAGTCTCATTCAAGTCAAAATTGTCCTAGCATGTTGAGAAAACCAAAGATGTCATCTCTCAAAGAGGTAAAATTAGACTCTCCCACAGCTCTAAGACTTCTGCAGAGCTGCACAGGAAAAGGGTTCTCCCTGGTTTAAAAAAAAAAAATTATGCTATTTCAGTGTAATGAATCACCAATATTTAGAAGGGCGTGTAGATTCAGAAACATAGGGTTGTAAAAGATGCTGTAAATAGGGTGACCCTATAATTTATTTTCCAAAGAAGACACTTTCAAAATGGGGCACAAATAATAATTACACTGAGGCAACAGCATAAATTGGGACTTTCCTGGACTAACCAGGACTTAAAGTTATCCAAAATGTAGAGAAAGGATCAAGGGACTTAGGAGTGAGTCTACAACTCTGTCCTCATGCAGTCGTGTGCTGAAGAAATAACATAGGAAGTCCCCAGTAGGTTGTACCCTACTGACTCTGAGTTTATGCTAAATGCCAATACCTCAGATGCTTTTCATACCTAATTTAATTACTTCATCTACCCAAGATTTAGAATATTTGGGGATAGAGGTATGATACATTTTAACCAGTCTATATAAACCCCCCCTAGCCAATTATTCGTATGGTCTTTCACCATACCCTGGTTGAGCACCAAATACAATTAGGTTAGGAATCGGGGCTCAGAGCTAGGTAGTTGCAAAAATGAATAAGACATATACCTCCCTTCAAAGAGTCTGTGGGCTAATATGTGAGATACATGAAACCAAGAAATTACAATGCAATACATTCAAATGCCAAAAGCACATATTTCTCAAGAGGGCAAACAGGGCTAGTTAAAATTCTTGAGGCTGCTAGCATCTCTCATTGCACTATGGCATCTTGTTTTGTGATGTGAAACCCAGGTAAATTTCGCTCTTGCCTGCCTCATTTTTCTTACTGAGGTCTATTTGTGTCTTAGTTCACAACATGTACTTAAGATTTATAAAATTACATGTATTTAAATTTCTTCCATAATTCAGGTTGTTAACTAAAAAGAACTCTCCTTTTTCCTCCTTTTCTTCTAGCTTTAAATTACATGGTTCCATGATTCTCTTTTGCCTTTTATTTCTATGAGTAAAGGTTTGCTTTGCAGGAGTACTTATTAAGAAAGTATGGCCATTTTAGCCAAATTGCAAAATACACTGCACAAGTTTGAGTGAGAAGCCTAGTGAACGAAGTCTGAAATTCCCCTTCACTTCAGTGCTGTTGAAACGCCTCAGCTGCAAGGCGACATTTTTATGAGCTTCTCTTTCTAAGAATTTAGAATTCTATTCTGTAGACCTGATAAATTCCCTTCTGAGAGTTGCAACATGTGCTTCTATTTTCTCTAATGATTTTAGAAGTAATTAACACCTCAGGTTTTTGTATTTACCCAGTCATCTAAGGATTGCAAGACATATCACATTGACTCACTTATCTGGCTATAATTCCTTTGAAATTAAGAAAGCTTTCCAAATGGGTAGGTTTATTTTAGAAAGGTGGACAGTGCAATTAACTTAGGCATTCGTGTATCCAATGTCTTATGTTATTTCCTCGATTTTGCATGTAGTAAAGTAAAATTGGTTGGCATCTGTGACATTGTCTGTACAGCAACCCCTTCTATGTTCTCCTGAGATCTAATCCCTTGCTCCTTTCTCCCATAACCCAAACCTCCACGGTTACTCTGGGAGCCATAGGGTCTTACATGATCCTACCCCCTAGCCATAATTGATGGGTTCAGAGTGGGCATATACCAAGCAGAGCTATCATAGCATTCTGCTCCCTGTGCAACCACCAGTCTCACAAAAACCAATCGGTTTGGGGTAGGCATTGGCCAGTCTCGGGACAACTGAAGTCTTTTTGGATTATTTGAAAAGTCCTGAGAGAATCATTCTTCTCTGATAAAAGAGATCATAACATGTAAAGTTTGTCTCTATTTATATTTATCACACTTGAGAATTCCACATCTTTGCTACCAGTGCATTATCGATCTCATTTTTTGCTAATCTGGCTTTTGTTATTCTTTTTGGCAAAAGATTTTTATTGTCATTTTAATTTGCATTTCTCGAATATTAATAAGGTTGAATTTCATTTCACATGTGTACTGGTCATTTGATTTTCTTTTTCTATGAATTCCTTGCTCATATTCCTTATATGTATTTTACATCAGGATGTTGTTTTTCTTATTGATTAGTAGAAGTTCTTTAGAGTTTATGAATGTTAACCTTCTATTAGCTTTATACATTAAGTTTCTACAATTACAAAATAAGAGACTCCATAGTTAGAATCCAGTTTATATATTATTAAATTAATTAAATAAATAGGCATTAGTCTGAAGTGGCTGTACTGCCTTGCTGGCAAACCAGATCTAAACCTGTAAATGTCTCAAGGTTATAAAACTAAAACACAAAAGACAACCAATCACAAACAACCAACTAGGCTTTAAGTTATGGCCAATTAATAATTTCCTTACTTTTCTTCCACCCTTTCCCTATAAAAGTCTCTCTTCAGCTCTTGTTTGGGGAGTACTATCCACTTTCTATTTAATGCTAGCTGATTGGAATCAATTTTTTTCTCAGATAAAGACTTAAAGTCTCATTATATCTTTTAACAATATTATTTGGAATAGACATTATCAATTAATAGACATATTTAGCATGTAATAGAGAAAGGTTATAAATATAAAGATGGAAAAACATACCAAAAAAGTAGTAATAATAATAAAGCAAGTGTGACAAAATAAAACTCATTCAAAATAGAATTTGAGACCAAAAATAAATAAATAGGCAAAAAAAAAAATGGGGCTTTTAAATAAAGCAACAATTTACAAAGAAAGATTAGGATAATGAGTCCTTATCATGTTAATGGCCGTGCACTTAACCACACAGTATTTTTAAATATAAAGAATAAAAACTATGGGTCCAAAGACTGGGTGAACAGAATTCCTGTAACTAAGGATGTAAAGAAAAGACGATGTTGAGACCAGTAGGAGGGGTAGAAATGCAAAACGGGCTGGCCCCACACCCATGTGTGATGGTTGAGCATCAGGAGAAACATCTTGGCTGCGAGGGCCCCCAGAGGAGTAAGGGGCCCCAGTCCCACATCAGGTTCCTCATCCCAGAATTCCACTGCCCAGGAGAGGAGTTCTCACAATATCTGGCTGAGAAAATCATCAGGAATTCCATCCTGCTGGAATGGAGACAGAGGCTACTGAAAACCCAGGCATCCTCTTAAAGGGTCCACACAGACTACTCACCCACAGACATTCACTCTAGGCTTTGGCAGAGGGATAGCAACTGAGGAGGTGCTAGAGACATACAGAGAAAGACTGTTGCACAGCTGTAGGGTGAGGGCTAGAGGGAAAGCCACCATTATCCCTGTGTTAAGCCCTCCTCCTGTGTAACCTACACGTGGACACCATCTTTCTTATGTTGAGCCCTCCCCCCACATGGCCAAATCTGAATCTGCATTAACCTGGTGAATACCACTTGCTCTACCCTGGTAATTCCCTAGGATCCTGCCTTACCCAACTCACATACCACTTGAGGTTCTTTCAGCAGCTGAGCCATTCAGGCAGCCTGCAGGTGATGTAGGACTTGGGGTACCCTAGGTCTTTTGCTGAGCTGCCCTAGGTTTGGTACTGCTGGCAGCCAGCCTCAGTTCTCAGCATGGCCTCACCCAAGCACCTCCAGCTCTAGCACAGGTAGCTACCAACTGTGGATAGCTTCGTAACCCTGGGCTGATCACAGGCAGCAGCTGACCTTGGCCAACATGGAAGCTTCTCCAAAAGGTCCCATAATCAACAAAACCAGAGGCTAGCTTCAAACAACAACAAAATATTCCCTAATTAGCCCCACAACCAGCACACCCAGGCACACAAGCCCCACTGGGGTGAAACACACTCTGTGGAGTCAGCCCCCACACAGCAGCCCATATGCTATAGGTGTGGACAATCCTCAGAGCCAGTCAGCCTGAGAGTCAACACTACCCACTGATGTGCCAAAAGTAATCAAGGCTCAACTACAATAAGAGGGTACAAACAAACCATGCAAGAGACATTCCAGGAGCACACAGTGCAGATGATCAGGGAGACTGCACCCCTGGGCCATACAGAGCATTTACTATGTAAGTCAACCCAGTGAAGACTGAGAGACCTTGGAGATCTACCTAATATTAGAAACAAACACAGAGAAGGAACCAAAATGAGAGAACAAAGAAACATGTTCCAAATGAAAGAAAAGAACTCCAGAAAAAGAACTAAATGAAATGTAGGCAAGCAACCTACCAGAGACAGAGTTCAAAATACTGGTTACAAGGATGCTCATGGAATTTACTGAGATTTTCAACAAAGAGATAATAAGCATTAAAAAAGACATATAAACCATAAGAGAGAACCAGTCAGAAATAAATAAATATATGTGTGTGTGCGTGTGTGTGTATGTATATATATATATATATATATATATATATATATATATATATATATATATATATATACATACACACACACATATATACAATAACTGAAATGAAGAATACAGTAGAAGGAATCAACAGCAGATTAGATGAAGAAGAGGATCAAATTAGCAATTTAGAAAAAAAGTAGCAGAAAACATCCAATTGGAACAACAAATAGAAGGGAAAAAAATGAGGATTATTTAAAGGGCCTTTGGGACAACATTAACTGTAACAATGTTCAAATTATATGAGTACCAGAAGAAAGAGAGAGAGAGCAAGGGATTGAGAACCTGTTTGAAGAAATAATAACTAAAAACTCCCCTAAGCTGGTGAAGGAAATAGCCATACAAGCCAGGAAACACAAATAGCCCCAAACAGGATGAACCCAAAGAGGCCAACACCAAGACACATCATCATTAAAATGCCAAAGGTTAAAGATAGAGAAGATCTTAAAAGTAGCAAGTTTCTTACAAAGGAGCTCCCAAAAAGACTGTCAGCTGATTATTCAACATAAACACTGCAGGCCAGAAAGGATTGCCACAAAATATTCAAAGTGATAAAAAGCAAGGACCTACAACCAAGACTACTCTACCCAGCAAGGCTATCATTTATAATTGAAGGAGAGATAAAGAGCTTCCCAGAAAAGAAAAGGCTAAAGAAATTCATCACCACAAGACCAGTATTACAAGAAATGTTAGAGGGACTTTTTTTAGAAAAAGAAGGGTGGGTGGGGACATAAATATGAATAATAATATGTACCTATCAATAATACTTTAAATGCAAATGAAATGTTCCAATCAAAAGACATAGGGTAGCCAAATAGATAAGAAAACAAAATATATATAAGCTGTCTATAAGAGACCCACTTCAGATGGAAAGATACACAGACTGAAAGTAAAGGGTCAGAAAATAAAGATATTTCATGCAAATGGAAACTGACCGCCCTCCCAAAAAAAAAGCTGAGGTAGCAATACTTAGACAAAATAAAGATTATAATAAGAGATTTTTTAAAAGAACATTACATAATGATAAAGGGATCAATCAATCCAGGAGATATAACCCTAGTAAATATCTATGCACCCAACATAGGAGTATATAAATATATAAAGGAATATTGATCAACATAACAGGAGAGATTGACAGTAATTAAATCATAATAGGAAACATTAACACTCCATTGACACCAGTGGGCAGATCTTCCAAACAGAAAATCAACAAGAAAACAACGGCTTTAAATGATACACTAAATCAGATGAATTTAATTGATATTTTTAGAGCGTTTCAACCAAAAATGTCAGAATATACATTATTTTCAGGTGTACATGGAACATTTTCCAAAACAGACCACATGTTAGGCCACAAAACAAGTATCAATAAATTTAAAATGATTGAAATTTTATTAGATCACAGTGCTATGAATCTAGAAATTAATTATAAAAAGAACTGAAAAACACACAAATACATGGAGGCTAAATAACATGCTACTAAACAATGAATGGGATAACAATGAAATCAATGAGGAAATCGAAGTACCTTGACGGCCTGAGCAAAATGGCATAGATGATAGAGGCTTTATTCATCCCCTCAGTGACCAAATCAAATTTGTGATGGAAACGCAGAGCAAACAGCAAGTAGAGTCACCTGGAATCTAGATGAACAGAAGCCCTATACTAGGGAGAGAAATAAGAAATCACCCTGCAATGAATGGTAAGAGGTGGGAAGGGGTGAAGACCAAGGCTGCCCAGTCCCAAGTGGCTGAGTGGGACATAAGCTTCTGCAATGGTAGCTGGCAGCTTCAGACTCCTCTTAAAGGGTCTGTCCGCAACCAGACTTTAGTGGTGATGTACTCGTTTGCTCTGAGCACCAGGACCGGTTGGCTGCTTGGGGGCCACCAGGGACTTACAGGGGAACACTGAGATGTCAGAGCAAGGGCCAGAGTCAAGGCTTTCTCTCAGGCAGAAGTGCTGGTAGTATCCATTGTTCCTCTGTTGAGCCTGCCCCACTGCCAGTATGCAGACACAGCACCACTATAAACGAGAGGTCATCAAAATGGATAACAGAGGTCACTCTACCCAGAGGTTTCTCTGAAACTTCCCTTTCGCCATTCATGGCCCTACCCAAGCCATATCCAGTTGTGTTCTCAACGAATCCGGTGCTGTTTGCTAAGCAGCAACAAGACCCACATTTGTGGCAGCTGTCCTCGGTTCCTGGCATAACCTCTTGAGACAACTATAAGCACAGCATCTTTGAATTGCTTGCTTAATATTAAGGGCTGGACCTGCTGGAGCACAGGCTGGGGCTAAACTTGGCCTGCAGCTGAACTCCTCTCAGGACTGTGCCACTGGACACCTACGACACAAAGCCACACTAATAAGCCCAGGAGACTTAGGAACTTTGCTTAGTACATAGAAACAGACACAGAAAGGCAGTCAAAATGGGAAGACAAAGAAGCAGAAACCAAATGAGAAAATAGATAAGGGATCCATAAATAATAAAGTCAACCAATCTCACAGATGCAGAGTTCAAAACACTGGTTATAAAGATACTCAATAAACATAGGGGAAGGGTAGATGAATTCAATGAGAACTTTAACAAAGAGATAAAAACACAAAAATAGAAACAGAAATTATAAAAGGGAACCAGTCAGAAATTAACAATACATTATCTGAGATGAAGAGTATATTAGAGAATTCACAGAGTGGCTGAAGAAGAGGCTCGAACCACCAATATAGAGGACAGGGAAGCCGAGTACACCCAAAGTGGCAAGAATAAAGAAGCCAAGACCATAAACATTTAAGGAGCCTATAGGACAAAATTAAATGTAAAAATATCCATGTCAGCAGGGAAGGAGACAAGGGAAAACAAGAAGTTGAACATATATTTGAAGAAATAATGATGGAAAATTTCCCTAACCTGGTGAAGGAAATAGACATGCAACCCCAGGAAGCTCAGAGAGTCAAAAAAAGATGAACCCAAAGATGCCCACACCAAGACATATCATTATTAAAATGCCAAAGGTTAAAGACAAACAGAGAATTGTAAAAGCAGCAAGAGAAAAGCAGTTCGTTACCTACAAAGGAGCATCCATAAGACTGGCAGCTATTTCTCAAAAGAAACTATGCAGGACAGTAGGGTTTGGCACAAAATATTTGACATGATAAAAACTCAGGATCTACAACCAAGAATATTTTATCCAGCAAACCTATTATTTAGAGTCAGAGGATAGATAAAGATTTTCCCAAACAAAAATAACCTAAAGGAATTTATCAACACCAAGCCAGTATTACAGGAAATGTTGGAGGGAATTCTTTGAGAAGAAAAAACATGTATCAAAAATAGGAAAAAAGAATGGTAATAACTACATTCTTATTAACAAGTACCTCAAATAGAAAAGAATTAAGTGCTCCAACCAAAAGATAGAATGGCTGAATGGATAAGAAAACAAGACCCCTACACATGCTGCCTACAAGAGACTCACTTCAGATGAAAAGATACACACAGACTAAAAGGAAGGGGATAGAAAAAGATATTGCCTTGATGGACATAGAGGGTATTGTGCTGAATGAATAAGTCAGACAGAGAAAGACAAATATCACATGATTTCATATACATGTGGAATCTAAAGAACGAAATAAACAACAACAACAACAGTGAAAGCAAACTCATTGATAGAATATTCTGAAGGCTACCAAATGGGAGGAGAGGTGGGAGGAGTGATGAAAAGGGGTGAAGGGATTAAGAAGTATAAATGGATAGTTACAAAATAGACATGGAGATATAAAGTGTAGCATAAGGAAAATAGTTAACGATATTGTAATAAATATGTAAGGGGAAAGAGGGGTTTTAGATTTAGTGGGGTGTTCACTTTGTGAGTTATATAGATTTCTGATCACTATGCTGTACAACTGAAACTAATATATTATTCTATGCCAATTATAATTGAAAAAAAACTCATTGAATTGTATAATGTAAATATGAGCAACTAATTGTCTATTATATTTCAATAAAGCCAGAAAAAAAATAATCAGTAGCTATCTTATACTCCAAGATTTAACCGACAAGAATCTACTTGAAATAGCAATAAAAACTATAAAATATCTAGGAATAATCTAACAAAAAATTAACATAGTAGTAAAACTATAGACTAAAGGTATAAAAAAAAATAGCTAAAGGGAAAGCTTAACATTATTAACATATTAATTATTTTTCAAATCTTATCTTCAAAATCTCCATAAAAATTCTAAGAGAATATTTTCATGGCATTTGGCAAGCCAATTCTAAACTTACATGAAAAATATGTAAGAGGTTTCAATAAATTTTGAAAAAGAAGAAAAATGACAGAACTGCCTTACCAATTAAAGAGTGATTTAAAATGACGCATTGGCTCAAAAATTAACAAATACATCAATAAAATAAATTAGAGATCAAAAATAGACCTATATACATTGAATATTGACATATAATATGTGGCTTTTCAAATCAATAGAGAAAAATAAAGATGATTCAATAAGTAGTGTTAGAATAATTAGATATTCACCTTGGAAAACCTGAAAAACAAATTTCATCTCTCTGTGTTGTTCAATATATAGCCTCTACCCACATTGTGGCTATTTAAATTTAAATTTTGATTAATTAAAATTAAATAAAATTAAAACTTCAGTTGTTCCGCTCCCTTAGTCACATTTCAGGTGTTCAATAGCCACATGTTGCTAGTACCACCATATGGTATGGGACAGATACAGAACATTTCTGTCACTGTAGAAAGCTCTATTGGAACTGAAATATTTTAAATATTATATCATTGTTAAAAATATATCGAAAAAGTATTTTTATAACCTTGGAGTGAAACAGGCTTTTCTAAAATTCAGACCCCAGAAGTCATCATAAGAGTGCCAATTTGACTATTCAAAAACAAAAACTTCTGTTTCAAAAGAAAGCACCATCAAATAAAAGGACAGATGATAGAATGGAAATAATTTGCAACATGTGAAATAGAAAAGGAATGAACTGCTAAAAATAAAGGTGGGGGAGGAAATAGACCCAATAGAGAAATAGGTAAAGGATCTGAATAGACAATGTACAGAAAAAAATAAAAAGATGAAAAGATTTTCTACAATTTTACTAGTGAAAAGAAAAATATAAATCAGAATACCAAAGAAATGGCAAGGTTTGCTCATCAGACAAGCCCCTCTTGGAGAGTCAGTAGCAAATTAAAGTATCTGAGAAGTCTTGTGGTGCATAAACTAATTTCAATTTGTTTAACTCAATGTGCCCCATATTTGTTTATCGAAATTCTCCCCTATCCCAACTGTTTTAGAAAACATAGCTATAGTGTAAAAAAATGGCCAAGCAGATGTCAATTCTAGTTCTATTTTAATGAAATAGAATTCTTTCTATGTAAATGATAGTACTAAAGTGCTTGCAAATGACAGAGGCTCTTAAATAGGTTAAATAAAACACTTTTCTCTAAAATGTTTGCTGTAGCTACTTTTTTTCACAGATAATGCAGAGATAATCCTTAACTTTTTACTAAATTATTAGAAATTCTGACTGCGATTTAACTAAAAACTGTTTCCATCTACCTAATAGCCAAAGTCTGGTTGGTTAAGAGCAGTGGTTACTTTCTTTAGTTTTTTCTCACCTGGGGACAGAGTTGTTGCTCACTTCGGCAAATGAAAATCTTGTCAGGAAATGGGTGAGAGGATGCCACAAATGTCTTGTAATTTGAAAGAATCTCACTGAAATTGCATTTGTCTCTTTGGGAACATGCCTCCATCTCTAGCTGAGAATCACTGATTAAGAGGATTTATTTCTAGCCAAAACAAATTTTTATCTTCTAATTTCTGCTAATTTACCCAGAAGTCTCTCATCGGCTTATTTAACCAGACTATTTTACTTACATAGTATTCTGACATTTTAAATTCGAGAGTTCTATGTTATTCGAACATCTACTCCAAAAGAGTAAAAAGCAGTCTTATACAAATTTGTCTATTTCCAAAAATGTTTTCAGAAAACTTTATTTTTGTCCATCAAAAGTATGTTTTCTAGTTTCAAGAACAATTTTTTTTTAATTCCTTTCAAACGTTCTCCAAACACATCTTTGTAAAGAAATTTGACAATGTGCATATTTTAAACTCCATCTGCCTTTCTTCAGAATTAAAACTTAAATACCTTAATAACTGCAGTTGCAAAACTGGTTAATAATTCGTGCCTTCAGTAGAATAGAAACATTCTATTTATTTGTAGATTGCTTTGTAGAAGTACAAAAGAGTATTTTAGTATATTAATACTGCAATTATTTAACATTTATTACACATAATTGTAAATGTTTATAAATAAAAATTTCAACATGGTTGTTTTTATTTCCTACCCCCATTAGAATCCTAATCACTAATCTTTTTAAAAAACATTGTTTTTAAAAATCTACTAGAGGTCATTGAATTATATACTTTATAATGGTGAATATTGTGTTATGTAAATTTTATCTCAATTTTTAAAAATGATTACTTCATTATCAGTCAGATATTGGAAAATTAGCTTAAGATGCTAGAACAAATCAACCCTACCCCCTAATAACTGGCTTTTGAACAACACAGGATCCCTTTGAAGAACCAAGCTCTGCCACAGAAGCCTCCTTCACTGTGGTTCTGTAAATTATAGGCTATTTATTTTGCATTGAACTCTTCCCACAAACTCGTATTTTGGATACATGGTACTACTGTAAGACATGCATTCTTCATTGCTGATGGCAAAGCCACTGTCCTAATCTGCTGTTCAGTTTAAAATCTGATAATAATGGTTACTTTACCTCAAATGAAATCCTACAGGCAAACATGTCATGAGTGGCCCAGTTTGACTGAGAACAGATCCAAGCCACTGGTCATAAAGGGTAAACACTTAAGACATTTAACCCAGTCCAACAGTACTAAATGGAAGGGGATGGTCATCTGGATTATGAATCACCTAATTGACATGTCAGAAAATAAGCATTTTATTGACAGTAGGTGATTGTGGGAGAGAGTCATTTTTCATGCAAATAGCCAGATACCCTCTCTCTCTTTCTTTCTATTCATACTTCTGTGGTGGAGGGAGGTGGGAGAATGAAGCGGGCAGTGAGAAAAGAAGTAATTCTCCACTACAATTTAGTATTACTTGATAAGTAACAGTTTATTTTTTGCATTGGTTTTTAATTCAACAGCTCTCCAACAACAACAAATCTGTAATTGTTTGCGGTTTCTAAACAAATGTCAATTTCTTACAGAAGATTTTTCACTTTGTACATCCTGTTGGTAGTTTTAAGAAGGAATTTACAAGAAAAGGTTGATATTTCTTCTTTGTCCATCTCTTCCTCAGTTGGACACATTTCTCTGGTTAGTAGGACAATGGCATTGTAGAAACACACAGCCCATCACACACACACACACACACACACACACACACACACACACACACACACGTTTATTACAGTAATGGGAATGGATTAACTCCAAAATGGTCTAATCCATAGATACTTGAGATTAGGAGCCTGTGATCTTTTCTCTTCCTAACCTTACTCTACCTTGTGTTTAAAACAGCAGTTTATGCATAGTAGCTACTTGATAAATATTCATTGATTTTAACTTGTTAATCAAATGTTCATTGATTTAATTTCAATTTGTTGATGTACTGATTCCAGAAAAGTTACCAGGCACCCACATGACAGGATTAAAAAATTTTAACTAAAAAATCATAGTCATTTTTAAATTGAACCATACACTTGATTTTTCCCAACTAGCTCCCTGATCTCCAAAAAGTTGTCTCATTCTTTACTGCAGGTTGATTATTTCCCATCTTTAAAACCCTTTTCTGGGAAGAGGGCAGCTTTAGCCTAATTTACTTCTTTCTCAGTGAGATCTTTGCTGAATAAATTATTTAATATACTTCATTTCACCTTGTAGAAATAATAGCTCTAGACATTCTTATGAGTACACTAGTCAGAATCAAAACTTAAACTTTAGACTTTACACCTGGAAGATAACAAAGGGGAGAAGTCCACTGCATAAAGTTCAATTAATTAATAAAGTAGCATATATGTAGAAATCAGAGATAAGTATCATATTTGTAGGAAAAATTACCTAGAGTTTTGAAATGCTAAGATGCGGCTTACTTAGTATTATATTAATTTTTATGTAAAAGAATATTTCCTTTTTATTTCTTTCATTATTTATACAAATTATTAGATTATGGATTTGCTTCCTCCCCTCTCCCCAATCTACCCTCACCCAACTCAGGTGAGGGTGCCCGGCAGTTTCTGTTCTTTTGTGTGTGTGGAGGAGGGATAATATAAATATATACTGAAAAATCTAGATGTGTTCAGAATTGGCAAATAATGGTTCCCAGTAAGTTTGACATCCTGAAACCTGGGATTTCCCTTTTAAAGAAAACAAGATTCATAAATAACACTCTTAAAACAGTTCTTTAAGAAATAAACCCATCTTGAGCAGCTCAAGAGAACACAATGAACAACATGTAGTTGAGAAATAAAAATGAACCCACGGAGAAACCAAAGCAGAATACAATCCGAGAATAATGGACAATTAATACCGAGCAATGTTTAGATCCCATGATTGGTTAAATTAAGAAGATTTCCAATGTCTTAATGTCATAGGTATTTGTAATAAACCTCAAGAATGATTTCCTGAGTCTGGGAGTAAACCAGGAGAAGACTGGAGTTTATCTGATCACAGTGGGAGGTAAGGCCCATTTCCCCAAACCATCAAGTTCCTTTATAAAAGGACTTTTGTGAAGACAATAACAGCTCAGAGATCCCAGCTGGGGCTTTAATCATCTCTGGGAAGGGACATCTTGAATTTCTTTGTCTTCTCAGTGCATATGTACTTTATAGGACCAGTATAACCTCAACAAGTATTTGATAGTAATGACTTGGAGAGTTGGGGGAGTCGGGAAGTTTCTCTGATTTGAGAAAGGGGAAGCATATTACCTAAAACTGGAGTAATGTTACTTTTCTGAATAGTAGTAACACTCCAGAACCTCCAAAGGTAGGATTGGAAGGGAAATCTGGAAGTGGGGAACAGCTGGGCCACATGATGCCAACTCTGTTCTCCTGGGAGTCATCTTCACTCTGGGGAAGGGTTAAGCTGTAGTGCATTGTAAGGTGTTTAGCAGTAGTACTCCTGGTGTAACCACTAGATGCTTGTAGCATCCCCTCTTCCTCACCAGTTTATGACAAATAGAAATGTCTTCAAATACCGCCAAATATTCCCTGGAAAACAATATTGCCCCCAGATGGAACCATTACTTTAGTGTTTCTCCTTGATTATCTGTTCACTCCTTTAAAACTGGCCAAGCATGCCCCAAATACCTTGTTTCTAGAGTTTAACAAAGAGAATACAAATTCATAGAGGAGGATGATCTAAATGATCTTGTTTACAAGCTTCAGCTGACCTAAACGCAGGGAAACAAACGAGAGATTTCTTCCTACCTCCTGGTTGTTTCATCTCGATGGATGCCACCTTTAACCTTTGTCAAAGGAAAGTCTTCCCAGACACTTGGAATCCTTAAAGACTAGACCAAGAGTTCTGTGTCTAGCCTACATTCCCAGGGTGTTGTGTCTCAACTCCTGCTACTTATCTGAGGATATTCCTCTTTGTCCAGGTAAGTGAAACAGGAATGATGTCATCAGGATAACTATATTTGAATATAAGAAAATAACAATGGAATTCGTTCATGGAGAGGAACACACTATAGTTTCAAGGGAGTTGTTTCCTTATGCAGTGTCATATGTTACAGTTATATCTTAATCTAATTATCCTAAAAGTCATACATGTGCTCACGTTATTTTTCTGGGCACATCCACTGCTTCCTTTGATCCCTGAGAATTGCTATGGAAGACATGATGAGAAGGAAATGGAAGGTATTTGTTTTTTTGTTGCTGAATTAGCTGTTGCCCCCACGGCACATCTTCATTGGTGTGCAGTGATAAACATGTAAATGACTGAAGACTGACACTTCTGTTATAACGGCTTTAATTTCTTTTTCATAGTGACATACAATTTCCTGCATTCTCTGCCCCTGGGATGTTTTCTGCAAAGAGAAAAATTTATTTTCAACTTTTAGCCCATTTGCCTTAATTTGGCCTCATAAATTCTCTGTGTTCTCCAAGACCAAGAGAGAAAAGTAACAGAACAAAACTCAAAATTAAGTAGAACCCACAAATGCTGTGTTTCCTGGAGAAAGTTTCTGTAGAAGAACAATGTGAGCCAGGTGTAATCCTCCACTCTGAAACCAACGAGTAAGAATAATTCTAACTGGTGTTTGAGAATGAATTCGTGGGGAGTTTAGAAACCATGCTAAGTTTCCAAAAACATTTGGAAATACTCTTCGGCTCAAAGAGGTACATATTCTAAATAATAAAGAAACCAGAACAGAATGTGTGCTTGTTCTTGAAGCACTTGGGACAACTTCAGCTTGAACATCCCATGTCATTGGGTTTCCACATGACCATCACCTGCTTTAGGCATTCAATAAGTCATTTAACCTCTTCAAGTCTCAGTTCTCTCGTTTGGAAAATGAAATTAGGATAATTTTTTCAGTTCCAGGATCTTTTATATTTCAAATTGGAAGTTCTCATAAGTGTTTTTAACAGGAATGTATCATTTTGTCACACAAACTTCTTTCCAAAATCTTCCTTGATTTTAATTCTCTTACCTAATAATAGATAGAATATTCATAGATTAGACACTGCTCTGCCTGAACTGTCCTTCTGAACATTAATTTTCCATTTCATCATCTCCTACTCCCTTTATCTTTCCATGGCCAAAAGCTACTCATTTGACAAGTCTTGGTTCAAGCCTCTAAGCACATATTCCATTCACCTAAGCAGAATAAGGTTCCCTTTCTCTGCATATACTTCTACATATATTATGCACTTAGCACAGTATATTTAAAGTGATCTGTTTCAGGAAGCTCTTTAAGTGCAGGAACTATCTCTTTTATCTTCATATTCCCACTGCCTAGCCTAGTAACTAGTAAATAATAGGTAATTGAAAAATATATATATTTAGTGACTCTTATTTAATGCATCTAGGAATACAACACCTTGCCTTGCAGAAACAAGAACACTAACCAATGTGTTGCTATAAAGAAATATGATTCTATCTATCTCATATTGTATCCTAATCTAGGAAAGAGAAACTAAGGGAAAATTAGAAAAGTGAATGATTATTCAACTTTTAGAAGAAAACTTTAAGTAAACATAAATTGTATGGCCAAAGTAAAAGCTAAAGTCCTTACAAGGGCCTATAAGTCCTACCTGATAGGTCTCAACCACTTTCCTCTATCTCCGTGACCTCATCCATTCCTTATTCTCTCTCTCTCCCCTCCTCCAGTCCAGCCAGAGGCACAGTCGCACTTCTGTCTCAAGGCTATACATTCAATATTTCCTTGGCTTAAATCCTCACTCACCAGTTAACCACATACCTTGGTCTTCACATTTGTTTAGGTCTTTGCTTATAAGTCATCTCCTTAGTGAGATCTTCCCTGACCATCCTATTTAAAAGTGCATTAGTCATCCTACTCCATTCCTTATTCCCTTCTACAATTTATCTTCTCCAGACTTTATCACCATCTAAAATATTATATATTTTACTTATTTATCTTATTTACTATTTGTCTCCAGTAAAAAAAAAAATATAAGCTCTAAACATATCTGTTTTGTATAGCTCTATTTGCCCATGCCTAGAATAATACCTGAAACATAAGAGATGCTCAGTAAACATTTATTTAAAAAACACAATAGTCCCGCCCTTATTGGCAGTTTCACTTTCTGCAGTTTCAGTGACCAGCCTTCAACCACAGTCCAAAAATATGAAATAGAAAATTTCAGAAATAAATAATTTATAAGTTTTATCTATTTTTCTGCATTTTTATTTTTATTTTTAAAATATTTTTGAATTTTTCAATTACAGTTCCTTACAATATTATCCTAGTTTCAGGTGTACACATAGTGATTAGACATTTATACAACTTACAAAGAGATCGCCCCAATGAATCTAGTATCCATCTGACGCCATACACAGTTATCACAATAGTATTGACTATATTTCTTATGCTATACTTTACATCCTCATGAATATTTCAAAACTACCAACTTGTACTTCTTAATCCTTTCATGCACCCCCAAACTCGCTCCTATCTGGCAACTATCAAAATTTTCTCTGTGTCTATATGTGTGTTTCTGTTTTGTTTATTTGTTTATTTTGTTTTCTAGATTCCACATGTAAGTGAAATCATATGGCATTTGTCTTTCTCTGACTTACTCCACTCAACACAATACCCTCTAAATCCATCCACTTTGTTGCAGATGGCAAGATTTCATTCTTTTTTAAGAAAGAGTAATATTCTATTGTATATATGTACCACCCCTTCTTTATCCATTCATTCACTGATGAACACCCAGGTTTCCTCCATATTTTGGCTATTGTAAATAATGTTGCAATAAACATATGGATTCACATATCCCTTCACAGTAGTGTTTTGGGTTTCTTCAGATAAACACCCAGAAGTGAGATTACTGAGTTCTTATTTGTCTCTTGTTACAGATTTTGTTTTAAAGTCTATTTTGTCTGATATAAGTATTGCTACCCCAGCTTTTTTTGTTTGTTTGTTTTCATTTTTAAGAAATATCTTTTCCATCCTTTTACTTCCAGTCTGTGCATGTCCTTCTATCTGAAATGAGTCTCTTGTTGGTGGCATATATAAGGATTTTGTTTTCTTATTCATTTAACCACCCTATCCTTTGATTGGAGCATTTAAAGTAATTGTTGATAAATATGCAGTAATTGCTACTTTATTATTCATATTTTTATTTAATCTTTTTGTCTTTTTTTTCTTCTTAAAGTCCCTCTAACAGATCCTATAATACTGGCTTGGTGATGGTAAGCTGCTTTAACATTTTCTTGTCTGGGAATATCTTAGTTGTAAGTCCTCACTTTTCATCACTTTGAATATTTCATGACAATCCCTTCGGGCCTGCAAAGTTTCTGTTGAGAAATAAGCTGACAGTCTTATGGGAGCTCCCTTGTAGGTAACTAACTGCTTTTCTCTTGCTGCTTTTAAGATTATCTGTTAGTCTTTAACCTTTGATATTTTAATTATGATGTGTCTTAGTGTGGGCCTCTTAGGTTCATCTGGTTTGGGACTCTGTGCTTCCTCGGCTTGTATGTCTATTTTCTTCACCAGGTAAGGGAAGTTTTTCATCATTATTTATTCAAATAGGTTTTTAATTCTTGTTCTCTCTTTTCTCCTTCTGATATCCCTATGATACAAATATTGGTACACTTGATGTTATCCCAGAGGTCTCTTAGACTATTCACATTTTTTTTGGATTCTTCTGTTGTTGTTGCTATTCTAATTGGGTGTTTTCTCCTACCTTATCTTCTAAATCATTGATTCGATCCTCCACTTCATCTAGTCTACTTTTAATTTCTCCTGGGGTATTCTTCATTTTAATTATGGTATTCTTCATTTCTGACTTGTTCTTTTTTATGTTTTTCATCTCCACATTTATGTTTTATATCTCTTTCTTAAAGTTCTCACTGAGTTCATCTATTCTTCCCCTAAATTCATTGAACATCTTTATAACCACTGTTTTGAACTCTCCATCTGGTAGAGTGCTTGTCTCCATTTTGTTTAGTTCTTTTTCTCAAGATTTGTTGTTTTTTCACTTGGGACATGTTTTTCTGTCTTCCCATTATGGCTGCCTAATTATGTTTGCTTCTATGTATTAGATAAGGCTGCTGTGTCTCCCAGTTGTAGTAGAGTGGCTTTATGTAGTAGGTGTCCTGTGGAGCCCAGAGGCACCATCTCCCTGGTCACCTGAGCTGGGTGCTCCAGGTGTGTCCCTCCTGTTGTATAGTTGAACCTTGGTTTCTGTTTGTTTGTCAGTGGGAGGAATTGACCCTCTGGCTGATTGGTTGTGAGGACTGGCCATGACCACAGTGGCGTAGCTGCTGTGTAGGGACTGACTTTACAGAGTCTATCTGCATATGGCTATCAATCACACTGGACTTGGAGCTTTCTCAAGAGACTGAGCCACAAACTGAGGTCAGCTGCCACTAGTGCCAGGTGTGGGAATGCTCAGCAAGAGGTACGGGGCACTTTGAGGCCAGTTGCTGCTTGTTTGGGTTTTGTAAACTTTTGAAAGATTTTAGGAAAGTTCACAGCATGAGCCAATACAGGCCATTTGTGTGGGAAAGACACTAGAAGCAGCTTGGGTGAACCCACAAGTTGGATGGGGCAGCGTCTCAGGAAATCACCTGGGAGGAGCAGTGTTAGCCAGGTTGGTGGAGACTTAGGTATGGTGGCTGCCTGCATTTGCACACTGGGTGGGCCCAGCAAAGAAACAATGGCATCTGCAAGCATTTCTTTTTTTAATTTATTTATTTAAATTAGTTTCAAGTATACAGTACATTAGACATCTATATAGTTCTTAAAAAAATTCCCCCAATTGCTCTCTCCCTCTCCTGGCCCTCCACCTAGCCATCATATTAATGCTAACTGCATTCCTTCTGCAGTTGATGCATCCCCAAGACCAACTATCAACTACTAATTTGTACTTCTTTAATCCTTCATCTCATTCTCCCAGTCCCCCAATCCCCCTCTTCTCTGTCTGTCATCAAATTGTCCACTATATTTGTGAGTCTGTTTTTGATTAGTATGTTCTTTTTGTCCCTTAGATTCCACATATAAGTGAAATCACATGGTTTTTATCTTTCTCTGTCTGACTTATTTCACTCAGCATAATAACCTCTAGGTCCATCTATGTCGTTGCGAATGGTAGGATTTCATTAATGGCTGAGTAATATTCCATTGTATATATGAACCATAATTTCTTTATCCAATCATCTGTTGGTGGGCACTTAGGTTGCTTCTATATCTTGGCTATTGTATATTGTGCCGCCAGGAATATTGGAGTGCCTAGATCTTTACAAATTACTGTTTTAGTTTTCTTTGGATAAATACCCAGAAGCACAATTGCTGGATCAAAAGGTATTTTCATTTTTAATTTCTTGAGAAACCTCCAGACTGTTTTCCATAGTGGCTGTACCAACTTTCAATCCCACCAACGACATATGAGGGTTCCCTTTTCTCCACATTCTTGTCAACAATTATTTTTTGATTTATTGATGATAGCCATTCTGACAGGTGTGAGATGATATCTCATCGTGGTTTTAATTTGCTTTCTCTGATGATTAGATGACCCTGAGCATCTTTTCATATGTCTATTAGCCATCTGTATTTCCTCTTTGGAGAAATATCTGTTCAGGTCTTCTGCCCATCTTTTAATTGGATTGTTTGTTTTTTTTGTTGTTGAGTTGTATAGGTTCTTTATATATTTTGGATATATAACATATATCCTTATCAGATGTATCATTAGCAAATATCTCCTCCTAGTCAGTTGTTTTTTGTTTTTGGTTTTTGGTTTTTTGGTTTTTTGCTTTGTTGATGGTTCCCTTTGCTGTACAAAACTTTTTAATTTGATGTAGTCTCATTTGTTTATTTTTTCTTGTTTCCCTTGCAAGTGTTTTTATATGGGAGAAAGCTGTCTCTCCAGCCCTCCCTCTGAAGCCAGACAATTCAGTTCCTCCCCATAATTCCCTAGTGCCCTTCAAGCTGCTCTCTCAGCACTGGAGCTCAGAGAGAGGAAGTCCATCAACAAGTAAGTCTATGTGCAGGCCCTTTAAGAGGAATGCCTGGGACTCCAGTTACTCTCCATCACTCAACTACAATCTCCACTGTTTTTTACAGCCAGAAGTTATGAGGACTTCTCTTCCCGACACTGGAACCCTGGGCTGGGGAGCCTGGTGTGCCTAATTTATAAATTAAAATTTATTGTAGGGATGTATATGTAGGAAAAAATAGTATACAAGGTTCTATCTGCAGTTTTAGGTCTCCATTGGAGGTCTTGGAACATATCTCCAACGGGTAAAGGGAGACGACTATAAATAAATAACCAGACAATACACAGTCAATATACATGCCTTTGCCCAAATTATCTAGATATTTCCTAGCTGTTTATATAAATGGCCAAAAACTGAACTCAACACATGAGAATCGAACTGTCTACCTGACATCTCCACCTGGAATGGCTACTAGGCATCTCAAGCTTAGCAAGTCTAATCCAAATTACTTGATATCTTCTGAAAAACATGTTCCTTCCCAAGTCTTCTCCAGCTCAGAGATATTGCAAGTTCAGTTCAAGACCACTGCACTAAAGCAAATATTGCAATAGCATGGATATCACAATAAAGCGAGTCACATGAATTTTTTAGTTTCCAAGTGCATATAAAAATTATGTTTATACTGTACTGCAGTCTATTAAGTATAAAATGGCATTACATCTAAAAACATCAATGTACATGCTTTAATTTAAAAATCCTCTATTGCTGAAAAAAAATGCTAACCATCATCTGAACCTTTAGCAAGTCATAATCTATTTGCTGGTGGAAAGTTTTGCCTTGATGTTGATGCAGCTAACTGATCAGGGTGGTTGTTGCTGAAGGTTGGGGTGGCTGTGGCAATTTCTTAAAGTAAGACAACCATGAAGTTTGCCACCTCAATAACTCTTCCTTTCATGAGCGATTTCCCTTAGCATTCGATGCCGTTTGATAGCATTTTACCCACAGTAGAACCTCTTTCAAAATTAGTCAGTCCTCTCAAAACTTGCTGCTGTATAATCAACTAAGTTTATGTAATACTCTAAATCTTTTGCTGTCGTGTTAACAATCATCACATCATCTTCACCAAGAGTAGAGTCCATCTCAACAAAAAAACATTTTCTTTGCTCATCCATAAGAAGCAACTGCTCATTCATTAAAGTTTTATCACAAGATTGCACCATTTTCAGGCTATATATCTAATTTTAATTTTCTTCCTATTGTCACCATATCTGAAGTTATTTCCTCCACTGAAGTCTTGAACCCATAAAAGTTACACATGAAAGATGAAGACAGCATCTTTCAAACCCCTGTTAATGTTGATATTTTGACCTCTTCTCACAAGTCACAAATATCCTTAATGGCATCTAGGATGGTGAATTTTCTCCAGAAGTTTGACAATTTACTTTGCTCGGAATCATCAGAGAAATCGCTAACTATGGCAGCTAACTATAGTCTTATGAAAAGTATTTCTCAAATAAGACTTGGAAGTTGAAATTACTCCTTGATCCATGGGCTGCAGAATAGATTATATGTTAACATGTATGAAAACGATATTGTTGTACATATTTATCAGAGCTCTTGGGTCACCAGGAGCAATGTCAATGAACAGTCATACTTTGAAAGGAATACATTTTTTCAGAGCAGTAGGTCTCAACAGCAGGCTTAAAATAGTAAACCATGTTATAAACAGGTGTACTGTCATCTAGGTTTTGCTGTTTATTTATAGAGTACAAGCAGAGTAGAGGTAGCAAAATTTTCAAGGGCCCTAGCATTGGCTTCAACTTAAAGTCACCAAGCTGCATTAGCTCCTAACAGGAAGGTCAACCTGTCCTTTGAAGCTTTGAAAGCATGTATTGACTTCTTTCTAGCTATGAAAGTCTTAGATGATGCTTTCTTCCAATACAAAGCTATTTTATTTACATTGAAAATTTGTTGTTTAGTCCAGCCACCTTCATTAATTATCTTAGCTAGATCTTCTGGAAAGCTTGCTGCAACTTCTCCATTAGCACTGGAAGCTTCACCTTGCACTTTTATGTTATGGAGAAGGCTTCTTTTTTTAATCTCATGAGCCTACCTCTGCTAGCTTCAAACTTTTCTTCTATAGCTTCCTCACCTCTCTCAGCCTTCATAGAATTGAAGAGAGTTAGAGCCTTGTTCTATATTAGGCTTTGGCTTAAGAGAATGCTCTGGCTGTTTTGATCTTCTATCCAGACCACTAAAACTTTCTCCATATCAGCAATAAGGCTATTTCACTTTCATGTGTTCACTGAAGTAGAACTTAATTTCCTTCAAAAACTTTTACTTTGCACTCACAACTTGGCTAACTGGCACAAGAAGCCTAGCTGCTGGCCTATCTTGGCTTTGACTTGCCTTTGTCACTAAGCTTAATCATTTTTTAGCTTTTGATTAAATGTGAGAGATGTGTGACTCTTCCTTTCACTTGAACACTTAGAGGACAGTGTAGGGTTATTAATTGGCCTAATTTCAATATCGTTATGTCTCAGAGACTAAGGAGGCCAAAGAAGAAGGAGAGAGATAAGGGAATGGCTGGTCAATGGAGCAATCAGAACATACACAACACTTACAGATTAAGTTTGTCATCTTATATGGGCACAGTACATGGCAGCCCCAAACCATCACAATAGTAACATCACGGGTCACCAGAACAAATATAATAGTAATGAAAAAGTTTTAAATGTGATAATTACCAAAATGCAACACAGGGATACAAAGTGAAAAAATGATGTTGGAAAAATAGTGCCAATAGGCTTACTCAATGCAGTGTTGCCACTAACCTTCAACTTGTAAAAAAACCACAATATTTGTGAAGTACAATAATAGCAAAGCACAATAAAACAAGGTATGCATGTATACAGTTAGAGCTGGCACCTTGTAGCCAGTTGCTCAAGCCAAAACTGGGCAGCATTTGCGGCATAGATAACACTATGTGTTCACAAACTGATTTCATTTTCTTCCTGAATAGGCAGCCAGATTACATTTCCCAAGCCTTCCCCCAGCCTCTGCAGTTAAGCATAGTTATGTTACTGAGCTCTGACCAATAGAATGTGGGTGGAGGTGATGTACCCTACATCCAGCCTGGCCCCTTAAATTATCCACTGGTTATCCATGCTCTCTCTTTCTGTCCCTGGTGATTTGAGAAACCACCTGGTTGAAACAACCTGGTTGAAAATGAGAACTCCACAAGATGTAAGAACTTAAATGTGGGATGCTCATTCTCCTTCTGACCCATACTGGTCTGTGATATGAACAAGAAAATAATTTTAAGTGCATTAAGTCACTGAGATTTGGAAGGGGATGTTTGTTACAGCAGTTACCACCCTGACTAATACATAATTTTGTTACCTCTCTTTCCTTCTCACATTTAATACATTATCCAAATTCTGAGAATTCTTTTTCTTACAACATATCTTCAATTTTTCCTCTCCTATCTTCATTACCAACACCCTAATTCAAAGGTCTACCATCTCTTGCTTGAACATCTACAATAGCCCCTTATTTTCATTCTTGTCATTCTCAAGTTTGTTCTCCAAATGATGATCTCCAGTAGCTTCTGTTGTACTTATAAATAAAGCTGCTACCCTCTCATGACCTGTATCTCAGCCCTCACTTACCTTATTGTTCTCTTTATTCACTGCACTCCAGCCTCTTTGGCTTTTTTTACCACTTCATGGTAAAGAATTCTTACATGTTCTGTCGTTCCCTCCGCCTAAAGTGTGCTTGCAGTGACTTCTAATGTGGCAGGTCCTTTCTCATCCTTCAGGTCTTACCTTAAGCCTCACCTTTTCATGACCTTCTTCGAGTGCTCAAATTAAAGTAGGTGCTCAAATTATTCTGTTATGACACTCTGCTTTTTTCCTATATAGCACTCAACAGTTAGTAATTATATACTTATATTTACTTGTTTAAAATCTTTTTCCACTAATAATAATATGGAAAAATCCATGAGTGTTGAGAACTTGTCCATTGTAGCCACCACTAAATACCAACCAATTAGCACAATGCTTGGCACATTGTATGTGCTCAGCAAATATTCATTGAATAGTTGAATGAATTAATATAGATTGACCATTGACCCTGTCTGGAATTCATCATTTTCTTTTCTCTCAATATAACTTGTTCCTCAAAATATCACTTTCTTCATAATTGTGAGAGTATTTTTTTTTAATTTGCAGGCTCACATCCAATTTTACCATATGTATGTTTATAAGTATTAATAAAACATAACATATTTGAGCAATCAAGGTGTATTTTTTAAGAAAATACACTTCACAATCATTCTTACAACTGGGTTTGAGACGATTTTTTTTCTTAAAAAATGTTAAGACATTTTTCTTTATTTTTAATAAGAGAAAATGAACGACATAGTCTCACTAGCATACTACAAAACTATTCTCATCATTGTTGTTTGTGGTAAGAAGAGGGCTAAGCAAGGGCAGAAAATGAGAAATTTATGACAAATATCAGACATGTTAAAGTGAATTAGTCTGTGATCTGAGCAGTCCAAGAGAGTTAGATAACATGAATCAGCAAGAGATTTCTCCAAGAATATCTCCGGAAGTTTCCAAAAAGTCAAAATCCAGGGACAAACCTGAGTTTGAGAAATGGAATTGAATCAAGAAGAGAGTTCTTAGCAATAATGCACAAATTCTATATTTTGATTTTGTAATTTTTTTCTCTTGACTCTCGGGGGTCCTTGGCCTCAAATAATTTTTCCTGTTACCTCTACCTTTATCTACACTGTATATATTTTATATAGTTTAAATCAGAAGGTCATGGAATTTATATTCTATCTTCTATTTCTACATAGGCTTTATACCATTTTAAAGGCTAAATAATATTTCACCAAGTTGCTATACAATTCTTTTATATGAAAGGCAACATAGCATAAAAGTTAAAGACCTATATTTTGCAGCTATACTGCCTGAATTCAAACACCAGTTCTGCTACTTATTGGGGCTGTGAAAAATTATTCATCTCTTTATAATTTTTTTCTCATCTTTAAAATGGGACAACTAATGCCTATTTCATAGGATTACAATTAAGATTAAGTGAACTGTCATAAATAAAATATTTAGATCAGTAGTATACAAATATAGCTATTTTAATAATTGGATATTTATGTTTCTGATATTTTTTGGACTTACGCATAGAACTACAATAAACATTCTAATGCTTAAAGCTCTTTTCTTCATTGTTAACTATTCCAAGAAAGGCTTTTCCATGTTTTGTCTAAAACATTAAATCATATCTCTCCCTTAGTAACTGTGTTTCCTTTAAACAACTGACAACTGGAAACCAGATTATGGACAAGCTTATATTGGGCCAATATTAAGTAGTAAAAAAAGCACCCATTTTTGCTGAGGCTTGAATTCTAAGGTTGAACTCAAAGTAAACAAGCAGGTGAAGAAGTTGAGATGATGAAAGACAATAGACTATTACTCAAGACTAATGGTGTTGTAAAGGAGATAAATGTCTTTGAAGTAGCACCCTTAAAACCTGTGACCTTTAGGTTGACCTTTCCTTTCAGATTGTGGTATGCAGGTTGTCTTGGAGTCTGTCGAAAGTCAGCAGTTAGAAAGATGGACCTTGAGAGAAATAAGTCTCTGAGGAAGGTGTCTCCTCAAAGTTATAACTCCATTTCCTCTACAAACTACCCTTTGGCTTCCAAATTCCCAATCACTTTCAAAATGTTTGAGCTTTGTAGCTCATGCTCTCATAAGTGCACCTTCTCCTAGAGAGAAAATGTGTGTAGTCCTGCTCCATTGTTACAGTCCATGTTGTCAGTACAGAGGAAAAATAATAGAGGAATTTAGGCAAATTGTGCTTCCTTTTGAGGAGTAAAGTAAACACTAGTTGCCTGCAAAGAAAATGGTATTCATATGAATTATTCACTTTGCTAAGGGCATTGAAGAAAACAGAGGATTTGTGAGTTTTTTAGAAGGTACCAGAAACCATATACCTTTGATCAGAATTAGTGATTTAATAGGTAATCCCTTAGAGATTATTTGAAGCAGCTCACGTTTATACAGTATGTTAAAGCAGCAGCCCCCAACCTTTTTGGCACCAGGGACCAGTTTCATGGAAGACAATTTTTGCACAGACCAGGCGGGGATGGGGGATGGTTTCGGGATGATTCAAGCACATTACATTTATTGTGCACTTTATTTCTATTATTATTACATCGTAATATAAAATGAAATAATTATACAACTCACCATAATGCAAAATTAGATGCACCCAGATGCAGCTGTGCAATTGAAGTACATCGACTCACTTGCCACTATAAAGCCTGCCACCAGGTGCAGCTTAAGTGTCACTTGCCACCCACTGATAGAGTTTTGATATGAGTCTACAAGCAATTGATTTATTATGGTTTCTGTGCAGTTAGACCTCTCTGCTAATGTTAATCTGTATTTGAAACTGCTCCCCAGCACTAGCATCACCATCTCAGCTCCACCTCAGATAATCAGACATTAGAGTCTCATAGGAGTGCAAACTCTACTATGAACTGCACATGCAAGGGGTCTAAGTTGCCTACTCCTTATGAGAATCTAATGCCTGATGAGCTGAGGTGGAGCTGAGGTGGAGATGCGAGCGCTGGAGAGGTGCTGCAAATACAAATGAAGCTTCACTCACTGATCCCACTGCTCACTTCCTGCTGTGCAGCCTGTTTCCTAACAGACCATGGACTGATACCCGTCCATGGCCAGGGGTTTGGGGACCCCTGTGTTAAAGTTTTCAAAAAGCTCTCCCTTGTGATGACAGTTAATCTTCACACAAAATCTTGATATGAAAGCAGACATGAGTATTATTCTCCTAGTACTTATTATTTGTAAGTTAAACATGCCAAGCTATATTGGAGCCTGACACAAAAGAAAAATTAAGCTATATGGTTCTCTTTATTTAAAATTTTGATATTTTACTCTTATGGATTTTTTTTCATTAACTTTGATTGCATTAAAATGTTATTTTCTGATTGTTGAGTGCTTTTGGTTCATCCTCTTAGTCCATTAATTGTCCATTGCAATGCAAAGTGTTACTTTAAAATGTTGTTATCCTTACAACCCAACATTGCTAGTTAGTAAACTTAGTTAAATGTTATAGATATGTGTCTAAATTTTGCACCTAAGGCATATTCTGCTTTACATGCTACAGCTCAAATGCCAGTGGGCAACTAAGAAATTAACCATTTCTTCTTCATCTTCTTCTGTCCTCAGTGGAAGTAGAAAGTAATAGGAGATATGGCTGTTTTCTATTAATTTGCTTTAATTTCTGATTTAAAAATATTTTATCAAAAAGTACCTTTATAGAATTTTGTCTTAATCAAAGACTAAGGAAAGCTTAGAATGGAGACTACCAATTTACTCTTTCCTATTTCTTTACTAGTAACATCTAAAGGGAACACTTTTAACTTCTGAAAACTAATTTCTGGCATTTTCAGTCAGTATTTTAAATAGGACAGTGTGATTCTACCTCTTGATTTATCAAATAGATGCAATATTTATGCTAGTACAATAGATATCAAATCCTCTTACACTAACATACTTTAACTCTCCCAGAACAATATTTTTTAGTAAAATTAATAACTTGTTTTCATCATTACAATGTAAATGTCATTTTCTGTACAGCAAAATTGTATAATATAGTTATTTTTATACAACTTTATTTTTTACTGGTGTTACCTCATGACCTCCTTTTTGCCTAATAATTATCTATAAGAATATCTATCTTAGATGGAAGCAAAAGTTCCTACATTGTCTTTTAGTGTTTTATGTTGAGAGGTCCAAAGTTTTTCTCATTTTTGTTTCTTTGTATGTAACTGGTTTTAGGGAATCTTCTCTTTAGTTCTGGTGTTCTGAAACTTCTCAGAAAAGATAATGATATTGTACTTTAGGTCTATTTTCATTCACTGCACTTAGTTCTCAGTGGGCCATCTCTATCTGAAGATTCAGAGTTATAATCTTAGGAAAATTTGGAGGTGAGGGGAAGAGTTCTTTTTAGGTCATTTTCTTCTCATGATTTTTCTTTATTCTTTTCTTCCAATCTTACAATTACTTGAATGTTGGACCTTTTTATTCTTTTCTTTCTTTTCTCCCTAGGAAATTTCCTTTGTTTTATCTCTCATCCTAGTGATCTCACTGGGTATTTTTGAAAGTTTCTATGATTTACTGTAGTATCTTTGCTTCTTTTGAGTTTCTCTTTTGATAGCTATCATTTTCATGTTAGACCCTTCCTTTCAATGACTGTAATTTAAAGAAAGAAATGTCAAAGCGAGCCAAGATCACTCTGTCATTCCAGATAGCAAAAAAGCTGTTAATGATTACTAATGTTATATCAGAAGGATTCAGTATTCAAATTCGCTGACCAAAAATGGGACTATTCTATAGGATAATAACATCAATAGACCGTAACATATTAAATATGTTTAAATACATGAGTTTGTAAGGACAGAGAAGCAAAGCAAAACCTAATTAGTCACCATTGGAGGATACTAGTGAACCCATTCATTATTTAGAAAACTAAATAAAGAGGAAGAAGCAAGTATTTATCATAATTTTCCTAGTTGTCAGTAAATATCAAGTGAGAAGTTTCTCTTTGTGGAAGCATTCTAATAAGTGAAAGATAAAATTAGAATATTACCATTTTTCATCCCATGAAAAATTAACGAATAAGCACAAACAACTGCTAACATCAGAAAAGAGAAAGACAGGGGGTACCCAGGCAAAATGGCGTAGATGATAGAAGCTTCGTTCACCCCTCTCGTGACCACATCAAAGTTGAGATGGAAACACAGAGGAAACAGCAAGCAGAGTCACCTTGGGGTCTAGAGGAACAGAAGCCCTATAACTGGGTAGAGAAGTAAGAAATCGTCCTGCAACAACTGGAGGTAGGAGGAGGCTAAAATGTGAGGCTGCCTGGTCCTGAGTGGCTGAGTGGGACAAAGGCTGTGGCAGCAACAACCAGCAGCTACAGACACCTCTTAAATGGGCCATGTACATGACCAGACTTTTTCAGTGACGGATCTGCTTGCTCTGAGCACCAGCGCTGAGTAGGCTGGTGGGGTCAGTAGGCACCAAGAACTTACAGGCGTATAATGAGTTGTCAGAGCAAGGGCCAGAAATGAGGCTTTCTCCCGGGCAGAAGTTCTGGCAGTATCCATTGTTCCCCTGTTGACCCCTCCCCGCTCCCAGTGTGCAGAGGCAGCATGCCATAGTGGAGACGTCATCAAACTGGATAACAGAGGTCACTTTGCCCAGAGGATTTCCTGAAACTCCGTCTCCCCCAACTTGCGCTCCACCCAAGCCACATCCAGTTGTGTTCTCAGAGATTCTTGTGCCACTTGCTGAGCAGTGCCAAGACTCACAATGGTGGCAGCTGACCTCGGTTTCTGGCCATGGCTTCTTGAGGCAACTATAAGCACAGCATCTGTGGATTGCTTGTTGAATCTTAATGAGTGGCCTAGGAGAGGCATAGGCTGGGGCTATACTTGGCCTGCAGCTGAACCCCTCTCAGGACTGTGCCACTGGACACCAACTACACAAAGCCACGCTAAAAAGAACAGGAGACTTAGGAGCTTTGATTAGTACATAGAAACAGACAGAGAAAGGCAGCAAAATGGAAAGACAAAGGAGCAGAACCCATATAAGAGAACAGAACAGAGATCCAGGAAAAAATGGAGTCAAGCAATCTCACAGATGCAGAGTTCAAAACACTAGTTATAAAGATGCTCAATGAACTTAGGGGAAGTGTAGATGAATTCAGTGAGAACTTTATCAAAGAGATTTTTTAAAAGCATAAAATAGAACTGGTAATTAATAGGGAACCAGTCAGAAATGAATTACATTATCTGAGATGAAGAGTATATTAGAGGGAATTAACAGGGTAGATGAAGAAGAAGCTCAAACCACCAATATAGAGGATGGGAAAGCCTAGGACACCCAATCAAAATGGCAAGAAAAAAGAAGCCAAGGATATAATAATAGTTTAAGGAGTATTTGGGACAAAATTAAGTATAAAAACATCCATGTAATAGGGATACCTGAAGAAGGAGAGGTAGAACAAGAAGTGAATAAGCTATTTGGAGAAATAATGATGGAAAACTTCCCTAACTGGCGAAGGAAATAAGATCTGCTTATTTCTATTGCAGCTATGAGACTTAGACCCAGAAAGCCACTTTTCTTTATTTCAGTTATTGCCCAGCTTCATTGAACTTGTGGAGATTCAAGGTCAGCATACAGTTTGGTCTTTCCCAGGGTGACTAGCAGGCACAGCTCCCTGCTTTCAAACCCTGGCAGCCCCCAAAAGACCCATTCAGGACTCTTCACCCTCTGTGGCTGCTCCGAAGCCCATAACCCCTTGGGAGACCTTCCCTCCCTACCCCAACTGTCAGAAAGTTCTAGAACTTTCTCTAGCTACTGCAACATAGGATTGCAGGATCGTGGAGCCATGACTGCAGGGTTCTCACTCCAGGAATTTAAACAGATTTTAATCGTCGCAGCTCAGGCTTTATAAGAAAAATATTCTTTTAATGGCTTTGGTTTAAGTTCTTTCTGCCCATCCTTCAGTGGCTGCCTATTTACCAGGTTTAGCAAATACTAGATTTGATAAATTTGGGCAGGTGTGAAAGTGTACTACTATATTGTTTAAGGCCGTTAATGTGGCTCAGAAAGGAGTTCAAGTTCGATGTACAGGAAAAGCTATTCATACTTCCCAGGGGCTTAGAAGCTTAAGTATTTTAATTTTCTCACAGTTAAGAACATCTTTTGGAAATTTCCCAAAGCCATCCTCAAATCACATTTAAACTGAGTCAAAACAACAGATTAGTAGTTATCAGAGGGGAAGTGTGTTGGGGGGAGAAAAAAAGGGTAAAGGGGATCAAATATATTCTGATGGAAGGAGATACAGACTTTGAGTGGTGAGCAAACAATAGTATATACAGATATTTTATTAGAAAGTTGTACACCTAAAATTTATGTTATTAATCAATGTTGCCCCAATAAAAATTTTTTTAAAAAGCAGCAGGAGAAAAGCAGTTAGTTACCTACAGGTAGGTAGCACCCCATAAGACTAGCAGCTGATTTCTCAAAAGAAACTATGCAGGACAGAAGGAAGAGCTTGACACAAAATATTTGACATGATGAAAACTCAGGATCTACAACCAAGAATATTTATTCAGCAAAGCTATCATTTAGTCGATAGACAGATAAAGGGCTTCCTAGACAAAAAATAAGCTAAAGGAATTCACCACCAATAAGCCACTATTGCAGGAAATGTTGGAGAAACTTCTTTAAGAAGAAAAAACATGTATCAAAAACAGGAATAAAGAACGGTAGTTACTATATACATATCAACGAGTACCTCGAATGGAAAAGAATTAAGTTTTCCAAGTAAAAGATAGGGAGGCTGAATGGATAAGAAAACAAGACCCTTACATATGCTGCCTACAAGAGACTCACTTCAGATGAAAAGACACACACAGACTAAAAGGAAGGGGATGGAAAAAGATAATGCCTTGGATAGACCTAGAGGATATTGCACTGAATAAAGTAAGTCAGATAGAGAAAGGCAAATACCACATGATTTCACATACATGTGGAATCTAAAGAACAAAATAAAGAACAACAACAACAAAAATGGAAACAAACTCATATATACAGAGAATATTTTAAGGGCTACTAGACCATGAGAAAGGGGGTTGGGGGATGGTGAAAATAGGCAAAGGGATTAAGAAGTATAAATGGATGGACACAAAATAGTCATGAAGATATAAAGTGTACCATAAGGAAAATAGTCAACAATGTGGTAAAAACTATTTAAGGGAGGAGAGGGGTACTTCGTTTAATCAAGTGACCACTTCATGAATTATATAGATCTTTAATTACTATGCTATACGACTAATATATTATTGTATGCCAACTATAACTTAAAAAAAAGCTCATTGAATTGTACAATGTATATATGAGCAACTAATTGTCTATTATACATCGATAAAGCTGGGGAGGGGGAGGGAAAAGAAAGAAAGAAAAGAGAAAGACAGACAGATATTATGTGCCTCAATGGAAGAATACAGTACCATCTGAAAATTTCTCTTTCCAAAAAATTCAACCTTAAATCTGATCAGACCTTTAGATCTAATTTATGAGACATAAACAAAACAAATAAACATGTTAAACTACACCACCTGGATGCAACCAGTAAACCTCACTATATGGAAACTGTCCAAGAAGGAAACCCTTGTTTCTTCAATAAATAAATTGCAAACGAAAAAAAAATTCAAGGAAGAAAAAAAACTGGCATAGATAATAGAGGCTCTGTTCATCCCTCTGGTGCCAAATCAAAGTTGTGACAGAAACAAGGAGCAGCATCCAGGAAAAATTGCCTGGGATCTAGAGGAACAAGCAAGCCATACAACTAAGGAGAAGTCCAAGAACGTACCCTGCAACAGCAGAAGGTAGAATGGGGCGAGGACACGGGGCTGCCCAATCCCAAGCAACTGAGTGAGATGGAGGCTACAGCAGCGGCAGCAGCAGATGCCTCTTAAATGGGCTGCATCTGTGAGAGGATTTTCGCAGTGACAGATCTGTTTGCTCTGAGCACCAATGCCGATTTGACTGCATGCAGAGTCACCTGGTACTAACAGGGAGACATTGTTAGAGTGAGGGCTGAGCAAGACTCGCTTTGTACAGAAGTGCTGGCAGTAGCCATTTTCCCTGTTGAGCCTTCCCCTCTCCCAGTGCACGGACACAGAGCTGCCATAGCCATGACATCATCAAATTGGATAACAGAGGTCACTCTGCCCAGAAGATTCCCTGAAACCTCGCCTCCCCCAACTCACAGCCCCGCCCAAGCCGCATCCAGATATATCCTCAGCGAATCAGGTGCTCCTTGCTGAGCAGTGCCAAGACTCACACTGGAGGTAGCTGGCCTTGGTTTCTGGTGTGGCCTTTTGAGGCAACTATAAGCACAGCATCTGTGGATTGCTTGCTGAATCTTAACAAGTAGCCTTGGAGGGATAGAGGCTTGGGCTAAATTTGGCCTGCAGCTGAACCCCTCCTCAGGACTGTGCCACTGGACACCTACTTCACAAATCCACACTAATAAGACCAAGAGACTTAGGAGCTTTGCTTACTACATAGAAACAGACAAAGGAAAGGCAGCAAAAATAGGAAGACAAAGAAGCAGAAAACATATGAGAGAATAGAACAAAGATCCAGATATAATGGAGTCAAGTAATCTAACAAAGGCAGAGTTCAAAACACTGGTTATAAAGGTGCTCAGTGAACTTTTGGGAAGTGTAGAGAATTTCAACAAAGAGATAAAAACATAAAAATGGAAATGGAAATTATAAAAGGGAACAAGTCTGAAATGAAGAACACATTATCTGAGATGAGAAGTATGTTAAATGGAATAAACAAAGTGAATAAAGAAGAGGATCAAATGCCCTACTAGAGGATGGGAAAGCCAAAGACACTCAATCAGAATGGCAAGAAAAAAGATGCTGACTATAAAAATAATTTAAGGAGCATATGGGACACTATTGAGGCTCCAAATATCTGTCTGATCGGCGTACCTGAAGAAAATCAAGATGTTTAACAGCTGTTTGAAGAAATTGTGATGGAAAACTTCCCTAACATGGTAAAGGAAATGGACATAAAACCCCAGGAAGCTCAGAGAATTCCAAAAATCAGAGATCCAAAGAGGCCCGCACCAAGACACATCATAATTAAAATGCCAAAGGTTAAATACAAAGAAAGAATATTAAAAGTAAGAGAAAAACAGATAATTTCTTATAAGGGAACATCCATAAGATTGGCAGCTGATTTCTCCAAAGAAACTATGCAGGACAGAAGAGCTTGGCAAAAAATATTCAACAAGTTGAAGACCCAGAATATACAACCAATAATAATTTATCCAGCAAAGCTATCATTTAGAGTTGAAGGACAGATAAATAGCTTCCTAGACAAAAATAAGCTAAAGGAATTTATCACTATCAACCCAGTATTACAGGAAATGTTAGAGGGACTTCTTTAAGAAGAAAAAAAAGTATCAAAATGGGAATAAAGAATGGTAACAACTATACTCCTGACAATAAATACCTTAAATGGAAAAGAATTAAGTGCTCCAACCAAAAGAAAGAGTGGCTGAAAGGATAAGAAAACAAGACCCCCACATATGAAAAGAAAAGGGATAGAAAAAGATATTGCTTTGATGGACCTAGAAGGTATTTAAGTCAGACAGAGAAAGATAAACACTATATGATTTCACTTATATGTGGAATCTAAGGAATAAAAAGAACGTACTAATCAAAAACAGATTCACAAATATAGTGGAAAATAGAGGGGAGGAGGATTTGAGGGGCTGAGAGAATGAAATGAATGTTTAAAGAAGTACAAATTAGTAACTGACGGATTGTCACGGGGTTGGGAAGCATGGCATAGGGAATGCAGTTAGCATTAATACATTGGCTAGGTAGAGGGTCAGGGGAGGGAGGGTGCAATTGGGGGATCGTTTTATAAACTATATAAATGTCTAACCAATGTACTGTATACTTGAAACTAAATAAAATAATAAGAAGAAGAAAAAGAAAAAATAAAAAACATCCTTAAAAAAAAGAAAAAGAAAGATAGAAAGGGACCCTGCAGAGTAAAGAGATTAAAAGACATATGAACTAAATATAATGAGTGAAACTAATTTGGAGCCTGTTTCACACAAACTATAAGATAAAATTGTGACATTTATAAGACAATTGAAGACTTGAACACTGGGTATTGGACAATATTAAGGAATTATTATTTCAATTCTAATAACGATATTGTGATTTTTTAAAGAGTCGGTATCTTTTAGAAAAAGTGAGATATAACCTGAAATATTTAAGGGTGAAATAATACCATGTCTGAGATTTGCTTCAGAACAATACAGGAGAGTAAAAGTAGGTAGGTATGGATGGCGAGATTGGCCATGAGTTGCTAATTGTTGACGCTGAGCAATGGCTGTATGAGGATTTATTGTGTTATTCTCTACTCTTACATATATTTGAAATTTTCTGTAGTAAGAGATGTTTAAATAAGTATTTGAAAATTCTTTGATAATCAAGACTTATGGGTTGGTAAATGGGTCAGCAGGCTAGCCATTTGTTAAGGAACTCCCAATTATCAGTATGTGAAAGTATTTTCTCAGAAGCAATTTCTTGAAAGAGCAGTTTCTCCAGTGTCCTACCTGAAGAGTAGATCCCTGGCTATTTATGTTTTCAGAGGAGAAAGGAAGGAAACATCCTAAGAGTTTTACTTAATCCTCTGGTTCAATTTAACAACCACCCTGCCCTCCCTTCCCTTGGTATCCCTGAATGATTCCAAAGAATGAACTTCTACTGTTATTCTTGAGGATAGGATGTCGTGCTAACACATCAGGAAGATCTTGGGGTTCAATTGTCCCTCTACATAATTTCAATTTAATATCTCCTGTTTTTAGTTCCACATATCATTCTTGCCCTTTCCTGGCACCTGTAAGTTCTTAAGTATAACAGTAGGAGGTTTACAGTGGACAATTGATTCGCCTGCCATCAATATCCTTCTTGGTTCCTTATCAGCATCCCTCTTAATTTAGGTTGTAACCTCCTCTATTCTACTATTCTAAATACAATTCTTTGTTCTATTTTCAGTCTTCCAAGAATTGGTTTAAATTTCTCATCCTTTTATATTTCTTCCCTCCTTTTTTGGGTCATAGGAGGTAGAGAGAAAAGAGAAAAACATATGAAGTCAGTGCATCAATTTAACTGGAAGACTAGTTAAGACTCTGATTTAAAATACAGCTGCTTCATAGGAGAGACTATGTATGTTTATCTTGTTTACCATCACATCTAACACAGTGTCATGTGCAAGAGTAATTCTGAATACTTTTTAAAACATTCACATTTACTTTAAGATTGTGATGTATGGCAGGATGTCAGAAGCCCAAGAGCAGATGAAAACTCTTATGCTCTACAAAGAAAACAGAAAAATGTCCAGAGCTCAGAAACTGATCAGTAATGTATGTGCCATCATTTTTTTAAAGCTACATTTGAAAATATTTTGGCTTTAACTTTCCTTCCCTTATACTAATCATCTTAGTTGTTAAGTTTGTTTAGAAAGTAATTTTTGAAAGATTACACTGATAACCCCAAGCCAGTTTGAGACAGGGTAAGTCTGCTGATGTGGAACTCTTAAAATGTCCATTAGTACACTTTTCTTGTCACTTATCACCCAGGGGGTCAAGCCTTTGGTATGAAAGTTGTTTATAAACTGGTAGCTTTATTTTTAAAACAGTAAGGAAGGACTGAGGTGCTGCTGGCATATTGTACACTTAAAGTTTTTAGAGGTCTGTACACATTATGAACCAGCCCTTGGTGTGTGAGTATTTTACAACCTGCCATTAACTCCTAACCTTCTGTTGAACCTTGATGCAGAAGGTATCAATCTCTTTCTGAAACTACAAGGTATTGTTGGGAAGCTGATTTTCTTTTTATGTAATCCCTTGACAAAAGGAGATACTAATAACTTTTATTTAGAGGACACAATTTCATGAAGCTTTTGATTACCTATTTCACAATTATTTTGGCATTATGGAAATCTTCTGTAATACTTTCCATGTTTTTGAGATATGGTCATAAAGACTGAATTAACCTAATTCAACCAGCCTTCAAAAAGTCACATCTTCTTTCAAATAACAAATTCCTTCATGGCTATAGAGGATATTGTTATTTGTGAACCCAACATTCATCCATTCATCCATGCCATCTCCTCTACCCAGATATTCATCCTAGAAGCTGACCCTCCCACATCCCACTAATTTCAGCATTGACTGGCTGAAGCAATCTCTATATTCCATTGTCCTGACGATCGTTATTGACTTCATGGGCATGTGGCATGTGACAGCTGAACCAATCAGAGTGAATCAGGATACTTCCTTTGGAATATTGAAGCCCTGAAGTGCTACAGTCATTTATGCCACCATGAGGTAAGTCAGCTTGAGAATTGTGCCAATAATTGATAGGGAGCAGAGACAGCAAAATAGTGGAGAAACAGATCTAGGGCCACAATTGTTAATCCCCTTTTGAAAACTGACCTATTCAGGACATTTTCTGAGATGAAATCAAAAATTTCCCCTTATTTTTTAAGCCAGTTTCAGGTAGGTACCCTGTCACATACAACAAACAGTATCTGGACACATATAACAGTCCCCTTGGAGTCTACACTTGGGGAGGCACCATTCAAATTAAACTTAATTTCTTTTGTGTGTATGGCGAAAGTAAGTAGAGGTAAATCGAAGATAAGAGATGGACATGGAGAAGTTGAGAAATTTCCCAAGATTGTAGAGTGTGTTAATTTAAAAATAAAAGGCCTTCCAAAATGAGAGGCAACAAGTGTTTGTCTGATGTCAATAAGAATAGCCATTCAGGATGCACAAATTCAGACAGAAGCCCAAACAGCATTCTGATTAGGAGACAAGAGCAATGGGTATTAATTAGAAGGGGAACAATTACATCAATAAAAGAAAGGAATTTCTACTGGTGTAGATAACACAACATAGTGATATTTATTCTAAAGAATGTTTTTAATTTTCATCAGTTCTTGTTGTCTTTACAAACAATTCTTTGGGACACAATGTTGCTTTAGACTCAGTACAAAGTGTATTTTGCCGTTTTAACATTCTAAAGATTTGAGGCCTAGGATGTGAAAGGCAGTTCTTGTGGTATGGCAGCTCCAGTGCCCTTTTAAAGTGGCTCCATTTATATTGTTGTTTACAAGTGAGTCAGGAAAATGAACTTGATTTCTAAATGACTTTCTATATGTATACATGCATGCATGCTCACACTCATACTGCCAGGTTTCTTATGTGTAGTAATGTATAATATTCACTCTTTCAACACACCCCTTTAGATGTTCTAAATTCTCATGTAAAATATTTAGATATTCCTCTCATACCAACCAAGCAAAGTACTCTGGAGAGAAGGGAAGAAACAATGTCTTTATTAATCAATTTTGCTAACACCAGTGCTACAAAATCTAGGACTATGTGGTAGGCAGAAAAGTAACCCCCACTTCCTAGTGTTGTCCACATTCTAATTGCCAGAACCTGTGAATATGTTAGATTACATTGCAAAAGAGAATTAAAGTTGCAGGTGAAATTAAGCTTGCTAGTCAACTGAGTTTGAGTTAGGGATGACCCTGAATTATCCAGATGAGCCCAATTAATCTCAAGAGTATAAGTGGAAAAAGGAGTGAGAAGAGTGAGAACCAGAGAGATGGCAGTAAGAGAAGGACTCAGACCAAAATTGATGGCTTTGAAAATGAAAGACTAGGGCCACAAATCAGGGATGGTGGACAGCCTCTAGAAGCTGGAAGAGGCAAGGAAACAGATTCTCTCGTAGTATTCAAAAGGAACACAGAGTTAGCCCAGTGAGATTCATGTCAGACTTCAGACCTCCAGGACTGTAAGAGAATAAATTTGTATTTTTTTCGACCACTAATTTTTTCGTAATGTGTTACAGCAGCTTACAACTAATACAGACCACTACTATGCTTTCTTTTTCAATTGAGCTTTCTATTTACTAATATGAAAAGCACATTTTGGTCAACAGGATGAATGCAGGTAAGGTTAACAGGAAGTCTAAAGTTGTTTGAACTCTGGGAAAGTCAATTGACACACCTTCTATATATCTTTGAACATGGATCAACAACAAAAACTGGAAGACTGCATTTTTTAAAATCACAGAGACAACTTGTATAAGATATTCTGGTTGTATTCCTCACTTATGCATAATACGAAAGAGCTGATCCTTCATTGGAATCTGTTACTACATTATTTTTCTAAATGCCCTCTCCTTCCACCACATAATCAGGGTATTTTGGTTGATTTTTGTATGAAGGATTAATATTATTTATTATTCATATTCTTTCAAAAATATCCATTTTTCTGCTTTCATAAATTAAAAATGCTGGACACAATGTAGCTTTTTTTAAAAGTTTTAAATTTTATATTAGTATTAGGTATACAGTACAATAGTTAGACAATTATATTTATGAAGTGCATAGCTTAGCCTTTGATATGTATATGTAATAGTCCTAAACATTTATTTTCACTATCAAGAGATTGTTCATAATAATTAAAGTGTATAAAGCACTTACCATGTGCTAGACACTATTAAGCCCTTATGTGTATTATCTTAATTAATTCACAAAATAAATAGTTATCATTACTACGTCTCATTTACAGATGAGAACACTGAGGCTTAGACAGGTAAAATAATTTGTTCACTATCTCAAAAATAATAAATGGAAGCACAGGGACTTATACAGGTCTCTCTAACTCCAAAATCCAAATCTTTTATTCTATACATATCAAAAGTGTGGGAGTTTGAGATGAACTCTGGACTAAATCAAACCAATTTTTGAAAGTCATTTGTGAGTGGTACTTTCTGAGTTTTGTTGTTCGTTGGGGTTTTATTCTTCAGTTTGTTTGTTTTACTTTAATCTTGATCTTGTTTTCTGTACTCCAAGAAAGTCTCCAATCCTGTTACTTGAAGGTTCAAAGTAGCTGGGTTCTGGTTAATTGAGATTGAGCTATACAAATCCAGAGTACCGCTACTCGTTTTTAATGCAAATGGTAACAGCAGCTTGTACATGGGCTCTGGGCAGGCTGAGCACTTGAAGGAGCATCAGCCAGGACCATTTACTGTACCTCCAAGAGAGCCACAGGTCCTGCAGGAGGCAGAGAGCAAATATACTCAACCTTCTTCCACTGTGTTGCATGGCTTATGTGGGTCACCTGATGTGTCTGTCAAATAAATGAAAGGTGGTTTCCTTGAGAATCTGTGAACCATGATCACTGGCAACCACCTATCAATAAGAGTCACTGTATATATGAGGTGTGGCCCAGCCTCTGTGTCATCCCACTGATCTGATCTGAGAGTAAAGCTGACCACACAATGCTCCAGCAAGCCCCATCTTCACTCTAAGGCTATGATTCCTGGCCCATGATCAGAGCAAGGCCCTCTTTGCCATGTGTCCATTGTACTTATTATTGATAATAATGAGGGCCACCCTTCACTATGCTCCTTTCATTTGCTGAACTAGGCCCTTTACCTATATTCTCTCAATCACCAGAGAAATCCTACAACAAAAGTATTATTGCCCCCACTTTGCAGATGAGGAAACTGAGGCTCAGAAAAATTAAATAATGTTTATTAGTTTAATCTGCAAATATGAGTTGAGTACTTAGTACTCTGTTAGGCATTCTTCTAGGCCCTGAAGATACAGAGATGAAATCTCATTGCCTTCAAGGTACTCAAGGTCTAGTAACACAGAAACCAATAATCATATGATAGCAAGTCAAATGATAGAGCTACAAACAGGGTACTGTGGGAGCAGAGGAGAGGTACCATAGTGGAGGGGAGAAAAAGTTCACAAAACACTTCCTGGAGGAGGTGATATGTGAGCCGAGTCTTTACATTTGCATAGGAATCACCCAGGTGAAGAGGTTGAGGGGACAAAAAGAGATTCCTAGGAGAGAGCAAGGTAAGTAGAGGCAAAGAGACATAAAGTAACTTGCGTGTGTGAACCAGTGGAATTCAATGAAGCTGGAGCATAAAGGGAAGGAAGACAAAGGTGAAAAATGAGGCCGGAGATGCAGACAGAGCCAGATCTTGGTGAACTTCGTATCTTATGTTAAGGATCTGTGATTTTTCTCCTGGAATTTTAAAATATTTTAACTTAGGAATTGACAATAATAAAATGTATGAAATGAAGAAATCTTCGTCTTCTAGATGCTAAAGTTTTATGTAAAAACGTACATATGGAAACAACCTAAATGGCCTTCAACAAAGAAAATGTGGTGGAGAGAGAGAGAGAGAGAGAGAGAATATTAGTCAGACTCAAAAAAGGAAATTCCACCATATGCAACAATACGAACCCCAAGGGCATTATGCTAAGTGAAATAAGCCAGTCCAAAGAAAATATTCCATGCCTCCATTTATGTGAGGAATCTGAAATAGCCTAACTTATAGAAGCAGAGTAGAATGGCAGTTGCCAGGGGGAGAGGGAAATGGGGATCTGCTGTTCGACGGTATAAAGTTTCAGTTATGCAAGACAAGTAAGTTCTAGAGATCCGCTATACAACACTGTGCTTATTGTGAATTTACAGATTTGTTAAGAGGGTAGTTCTCATATTATATGTTCTTAACATAATAAAAAGACACAGTAGTTCCCCTTTATCTGCAGTTTCACTTATCATGGATTCAGTTACCCATAGTCAACTGTGGTCAGAAAATATTAAGTGAAAAATTCCAGAAATAAACAATTTGTAAGTTTTAAATTGTGAACTGTTCTGAGTAGAGTGGTGAAATCTCTTGCTGTCCCACTCCACCCTGCCTGGGACATGAATCATCCCTTTGTCTGGAGTCACCTCGCTGCAGATGCTCCTCGCCCCTTAGTCACTTAGTAGTTGTCTTGGTTATTAGATCAACTGTCACGGTGTCATGGTGTATGTATTCAAGTCACCTTTATTTTACTTAATAAGAGTCCCAAAGCACAAGACTAGTGATGCTGAAAATTCAGATATGCCAAAGAGCAGCTGTAAAGTGCTCCTTTAAATGAAAGGTGAAAGTTCTTGACTTAATAAGAAAAGGAAAAGAAAACATGCAGAGGTTGCTAAGATCCATGATAAGAGTGGATCTTCTATCTATGAAATGTGAAGAAGGAAAAAGAAATTGTGCTGGTTTTGCTATTGCACCTCAAACTGCAAAACTTATAGCCACAGTGTGTGATAAGTGCTTAGTTAAGATGAAAAGAGTGAGGGAGGTAGACGGGGGACTAAAAAGAAGAAGAAAAAAGAAAAAGAAAAAGAAATTTTTTTAAATCATTTCTTCGATTAAAAAAAAAGATGAATAGGCACTATTTTTGTGGGTGGAGGATGTGAACAGAAAATGTGTTCCAATTGACGCAACGTGTTGCACCTGCGAGCATGTACGAAGACTTCAACAAGAGATCCCTGAAACAAGTGACCACATTCACATAACTTCTATTACAGTATATTATAATTGTTTCATTTTATTATTAGTCATTGTTAATCTCCTAGTGTGCCTATTCATAAATTAAACTTGATCATACACATGTATAGAAAAAAACATAGTCTGTATAGCTTTGTACTATCCCCAGTTTCAGGCATCTTGGCGTTTATTCCCCACAGATAAGAGGGGACTATTATGTAGAAAAACCTTAGGAATAGGTCTTTTAGACATTCTGACTCCTTCAGATTTGCAAGGAACCTAAGGAATAACTTGACTTGGTGTCTACTGACAAGTAAACATGCCCATTTTTGTGAAATGATAATGAAATACTATTCATGCTTGATTTGTGTTTGCTGCTATCAAAATGCTTGCCTGGAGGGCTATTCTGGGTCTTGATAGCACTTCTTCTAGCCTTGCTTTTTTTGCTACCATCTCTGCCTCTTTCCACAATCCAAGAAGAGACCCTAACCAGCACCCCAACAACACATGAGTCCTGCGAAATGTTTGACACCCACATTCTTCAAAGAGAAAATAGCTGGAAAAAGTCAGAAAAAGCAGGGCCACATCAATACACTTTTCTGAATTATCTTAGCAGGTCAATGGCAAAAAGACATCACTGGGGAAAATACTTATGGCATAAGAACGCTGATGTTAAATCTATTGTCGGTTGTGAAACAACTCATAATAATGTAATCCAGATATATGACTGTGCTTTAAAATACATGGGTGCTATTTATAAACTGTCCTGTTTACAGAATGTGTTCTAAATGGACATAATACATTTCTTAAGTTTTTCTTCTTCCAGTGTCCAGCACATGTCTACAAAGTGAAATGAAATAAATAGTAGCAAATGAATGAATAAATGAATGTTAGAAAGGATGGAAAAAAAAACCTGTGTACAACCCAAAGGGATCTTAGAGATACATTTGTGCATCCCCCTCCTTTACCAGCTCAGGAAATAGAGGTCATTAAAGGGTTTTATTATTCTTATCTATAAAAACCATCCCAGGCCCACAGAAGTCAGCAGAACTTAGAAGTATCCTTGACAAGCCTCAAAAAGAAAGAGCCCTGTGAGCAAAGTGAGTCATAACAACCCCTTCTAATTGTGGGAACCAAACAGTAGCAGGTTGTAAAAGGAAAATCCAGCATGTTCCCATAAATCCCAGAGTAAGTCTTGGAGACAGTGTGTAACAGGCTTGAGAGTGTTCTCTATCTTATCAACCATGGTGCTATCCTTGGAAAGGTTACAGTCTAGTTAATGAAACAAAATATAGTCCTTGCGATGACTTTAAATCACTCCAAGAGCCACTTGCAATCAAAAGCAAATTAATAGAATATAAGGTATTAAAGGGAAGGCATCCAGGAATAGAAAAATGTTGCACCACCCTTTGAAAGAGAGCTTGTCACTCATGGACAGGCAGAACACCTCTACTGCTCATCTGTTGAAGACTCACTTTGGCCACACCCAACCATCTTGCCTTGTGAGTACTGGCTTTCAAATTTAAAAGAGGTTCCTTGACCAGTGTTAGAGGTGCAACCCCTAGCCACATTTGCTTTTCTTCAAATCTGTCCTTTTGAGAGAGCAAACATAACCATGGCTAAAATGCGATACTTCCTTCAACCAGTTTCCTGAACTAAACTAGAAGATAAATATAAAAGTCACACTAAAAACCATGAACTTTGACTTGATTTCTCCTTGCCCAAGACTGTGCCAGACAGAACCATAAGGTTCTAATAACCATCAGAGATGTAGTTCTAAAGAATCATTTCTCACCTCATTTGTTTACACACAAAGCTGCCTTCTATTTGTCAAAAATAACTACACTTATCCATGTGCATTGCTTTGTGCTGGGCTCCTTATTGTACCCTAATGTGAACAACAAAGTCATGGTTGCAAGACACACTGGAATTACTTTCTAGAAGTGATCCATCATAGGATGTGACCTTGGGGGGGAAGGGGTTCAGCAGAAGAAGCATCCTGGGGTCCCCACTTCCCTCTGCCCATGGGATTAGGTTCTTAAAAGAAAAGTGCCACAGGCCTGGGATGCTATAATTATCTCAGCCATTTAAGGATTATGCTCCTGGGAGACTATAATTATCCAAATATTGTTGCATTCAGGGATATTTTACTTACAAGGGAGTGCCTTCATTTTTACAGGATCTTTCAAGGGGGTCTAAAGGGTGTGTCCTCTCTAATGTGGTTCCTAAAAGAAACTAGAAATAAACAAGTGCATCTGGCACAAGGGTGGGGCCCAGCTGAATCCAACCCACCCAAGGACTTTCCACGTGGGCAGAGGAACCGGCTTCCTCTTCTTGCCTTAAAAAAAGTTATATACCACTCTAGGCCCAAACCCAGGGACTTTATTCTTTCTTAGTCAAACCCTTCTTTTCCTCCACACCCACCCACAAATATATTTTCAGTCTGAAGTCCACCTATTTTGAGAAATTTTTTTTATGGCGACATTGGTTAACAAAATCCAGTAAGTTTCATGTGTACAATTCAACAGTAAGGCATATATATATTTACATTGTATGTTCACTGCCCATATTTAGATTTCTTTCTGTCGTCACATATTTTACCCCTTTGACCCCATCTACATCCCCCCTCTCCCCACTACCCTCTGGTTACCACTAGTCTATTGTCCATGTCCATGAGTCTCTGTTTGTCCTGTTTGTTTGTTGCTTTTAGGTTTATATCCCACATATAAGTGATATCATATGGTTTTCAACTTTTTCTGTCTGCCTTGTTTTACTTAGTATGATTATCTCAAGGTCTATTCGTGTTGTCACAAATGGCAATATATCATTTCTTCTCATGGCTGAGTAATAGTACTACTGCTTCTTTATCCAATCATCTATCATAGGACACTTCAGTTGCTTCCATGTCCTGACCACCACAATATTTTGAGAAAATTTTAAAGAAAGTTCTGAACTTTTAAGATGCAACTTCTACCTGAGGTTTGTGTATCATATCATTCACATCGTAATATTCTTCCACCCTGAACTTTGATCCTTTATTACTCCCATTAAATCCAATGAAATGCTATTCGCTGTAGAAAATTATGTAGCTTTAAAAGGGGGAAGAGGGAGGGAGGACCAGAGGAAAAGAAGAGAGAACTACAGTATAGAAAAGAGATGCTTAATTCACTTCAGTGAACTTTCTTGATTAAAATAGCTAAAATCCCATTTTTACTATGTAGCAAGCATTATTCCAAGAATTCTGTGTCTCATTAATCCTGACAGCATTCTTATGAAGTAAATACTGTTGCTGCCCCTCTTTTACAGATAATGAAGCCAGGAAACAGAGGTTAAATAACTTGCTCAGTATCACACAGCTGGTATGTGAGAGGAGGAGGAAGACCCACACGTGGCAATCAGACTCCAAAATTACTCTTAGCCACCAGGCCACGCCACTTCCTAATCTGAGGTGCTTGTCCCATGCCAGACATTGTATGCAATATGGTGAGAGGAACAGAACAATGAGAGGGCCTGGTTTCTGCTTCCGTGGCCCTGTGATCTACAAGAAAAGATATGTGGAAAAATTAATGGAGAACAAAACAGAATGTGACAGATATGATTGGAGAAGTATAGACAAACTGCTCTAGGAGCTTAAAGAAAGATGAGATGAATCCTGGTATAGCATTAGGAGTGGCTTTTGACATGTAGATAGACACTGCGAAGGCATGAGATAGATGGCACTTTGTGCAGAGTAGAACGAACATCATCAGATGCCCTGGGAAGTTCAGGATGAGCTAAGACATCGCATGCAGGAGAGGCAGCTGTGAGAAATAAGGTTACAAAAGCAAAGAGATAGCTGAGTCTGGGGAAGGCAAGCATCCTCTGTGACTGAGGGGAGACAAGGATGAACACAGCCATTGATTTCAGGATTTGCCCAAGTTTTGATTTACTGTGATCTAGAAGGTCATAAAGTACCTGCTAATTCAGTCAGAATACTATATTTTTCTTATATATTCAGACCACTTTTCTCATGTTACCTCTGTTCATGATTTTATCCAGTCCAGTTCTACAAACAGCTAGTACCCTCTTTGGTTACTGAGTACAGCCATCTCAAAACTTAATGATTTAAAACAACAATACTCACATACTTGTTCACAGTTCTGTCATTTGAGAAGGTCACTGCCCCACGTGGCATCAGCTGGGGCAGCTTAACTGGGGCTGGAAGATCCACTGTCAAGATGGCCTCACTCACAGGGCTGGCCAGATGGTGCTGTCCATCGTCTGGAAGTTCAGCTGGGGCCTCTTTTCTCTTCCAGCCGGCCTCTCAATGTAACTAAGTTGGGCTCTTTATAGCACAGTCACCCAGATGTCAGACCTCTTTGATAATGGCTAGCTGTCCCCAAAAAGTAAACCTAGAATTTGCCAGGTCTTCTTAAAGACTTGGTCTCAGAAGTCCTAAACATTACATCTACCACAGTTTATTGGACAAAGCAGTTGGAGAGCCAACCCAGATTCAAGGAGAGAAGTGTACCCAAGGGCAGCTACAAAAGCAGTAATCTACCATTATACCTGTTGTCGATCAGGTTGAAGACTGCAGATAAAAAGTGTTAAGATCCCACACCAAGACACATCATAATTAAAATGCCAAAAGTTAAATACAAAGAAAGAATATTAAAAGCAGCAAGAGAAAAACAAATAATTACTTATAAGGGAATACCCATAAGACTGGCAGCTGATTTCTCAAAAGAAACTGCAGGACAGAGGGCTTGGCAAAAAAAAATATTTAACAGGATGAAGACCCAGGATATACAACCAATAATAATTTATCCAGCAAAGCTGTCAGTTAGAGTTGAAGGACAGATAAAGAGCTTCCTAGACAAAAATAAGCTAAAGGAATTTATCACCACCAACCCAGTATTATAGGATATGTTGGAGGGACTTCTTTAAAAAGAAAAACATGTATCAAAAACAGGAATAAAGAATGGTAACAACTACATTCCTATCAATAAGTACCTTAAATGGAAAAGAATTAAGTGCTCCAACCAAAAGATAGAGTGGCTGAAAGGAAAAGAAAACAAGACCCCTACATATGAAAAGGAAAGGGATAGAAAAATATATTGCTTTGATGGACGTAGAAGGTATTTAAGTCAGACAGAGAAAGATAAACGCTATATGATTTCACTTATATGTGGAATCTAAGGAATAAAAAGAACAAACTAATCAAAAACAGACTCACAAACATAGTGGACAATTTGGTGTTGGGCAGAGGGGAAACGGGAATGGGGTGAAGGGTTAAAATACAAATTAGTCGCTGAAGAATGGTCATGAGTATGGGGAACACGGCATAGGGAATGCAGTTATCATTAATACATTGGCTAGGGAAGGGAGGGAGCAATTGGGGGGATCGTTTTATGAACTACATAGATGTCTAACTAATGCACTGTATACTTGAAATTAATTTAAATAAATAAATAAATAAATAAATAAATAAATAAATAAATAAATAAATTATGTTAAGATATTGTCCTTGCCTCAAAAACTAGTCATCTCTATCATTGTGATTTGTGTTAGATTAAAAGAGAATAAAGAGACACAACAACTGAAAGGAATGCCTAGACTCTAATTAAATCCTGATTTTTTAAAAAATCCAACTAAACAGACATATTACAGACAGCGAGGACTTAAATACAAACTCAATATTAGATGAAATCTGAAAATAATATTAACTTTTTAGGTGTAATAGTGGTATTGTGGTTTTGAAGGAAATTGTCCTAATTTTTGAGAGATGAATAGTGAAGTATTTTCAGGGTGAGATATTATGATATCTGCAACTTTCAAATGATTCTGAAAAAAAGATTATAAATTGATAAATAAAGCAAATATTGGCCAAACATTAACAATTGTTGGTAATAATATCGTTGATCAATATATGATTCTTTAAAGTTTTCTAAAATTCTTTGCAATAAAAAGTTGGAGATGTGAAACCAATATAATTTGAATGTCAACTGTAACTAAAAGATAAAATTTTTTAATAAATTTTTTTAGAGTGGAGATGAAAAGATAACAGCCTAGTTCTGAACTTCTCTATGGAAGAGGTTTCCTTAAGAGAAACCAACAAAAAATACATATTAAAAAAATCATAGCTAAATGTGTAAGCTCCCTCACTGTATACCCTGACTTAGAAGATTGCTGTCAGGTAAATACTGTCTTCCTTCTTAAAATACTATCCAAAATCCTCAGGGTTAAAGTCTGAGAGAAGACCATCCTGGAGAGGAGAGGTTAGCTACATCAAGCTACCACCCTGTTGACTACCCTTTGCTTTATTTTCTGACTCAAGAGAATGAAATACTTTTCCTTCATTTCTTCTACAGAGAGAAACTAAAACTGTCAAGAGACTTTCCTTTATGACAAGGAAGAACAGAACTCATAAGGAATGTACAATCAGGAAAACAAAACAGGACAATGATCCTACCATAGTTTCCCACCAAGCCTGATGCCTTGTCCATATGAAAACACCATCTTGATACCAACCATGGTATCTCATTTGGATGGCTTGATTTCAGGAACATTAGGGAATGTTAATTGAATGCCCTCTCCTACCTACCTAGAAGAAAACCCTTGCTTCTGGGTTTTCGTTTGGGGCCTGTGGACATACCTCTTTCCCAGACAATGGTGCACCAAACAATCACACCTGTGCAGTGGGACTCCATGCCTGACACCAAAACTACAATTTAATGTGATTTAAGAGCCATTGTGTTCGTGTAAAAACAATACAAACACATTCTTCTCTCCACAGAGCCTCCTCTGCCTTCCTCTCTCCCAATAAAAACCACACCAATTCTACTCCTCTCTTCCTCCAAAATACCTCTCTATTAACATTGTAAGTTATAAGTTTATTTTATCCCCCACTCACTCTATACACACACACACACACACACACACACACACACACTCACACACACAGTGTATTATTAAAATTCCCTCTTCCCCGGCTTCCATGACATTGAACCATCTTCTGCGTTGCTGATCCCCTCCTGCTCTGTGTCTTTCTCTTGCTCTTCTTCCCTCTTAAATGAGCTGTTCACCAAGATTGTGTTTTTTCACTCTGTTGATGGTTTTCAACTCTAGCTGAATGTCAGAATTTCCTGTAGAGTTTTGTAAAGAAATATGTACCAAGCCCTGCTCTTGGAGTTTCTGGTTCAGTATGTCTGGAGTAGAGAGCAGTTATTCAATTTTTTGTGATTATGATATATATCTAAAATGGAAACTGCTGTTCTGCCCTCATGAGAAATCTCGTCAAGTAAGTGAATAAATGAAGTGAATGAAGGGGTGAATAGCTTCAACTATTATGCCCATATTGATGACATCCATGTCAAATAAACTACAAGTTTTCTCTGGATAGAAATTTAGCATCTTAAGAAGCCATTTAGTAATTTTCTTGCAACGCAGAGCTGAGATTTAACTCCAGCTTTAAGCACAGTATTGGTTTCCAGTAAATAATTATTGAGTAACTAATGGAGTAATGTTATTCCAGCCCTAACATCTAATAAGCTTTAGTCCAACATGTCCAACTGTCTACATGCATCTCAAATTAAATTTGTCTAAAATTGAACTCATCATCTTTCATGCAAAAATTGAGTTCCTAGCATTGCCACCATCTCAGTTTCTCAGAAATGAAACCTTTGTATCATCTTTGTCTCCATGCTTATGCAAATAGTAGATCTGACCAGCTGCCAAATCTTTTCAGTCTTTTTCAACAATGCTCTTTGCATCTTGAGAATAGAATACCCGAGTGTGAAATATGCTACTACCAGGTGCTAGATTAAGTAAGTCATCCTTTATTTTGAACAGGCTGTCATGACATGTTCTAGACCACTGGACCTCTGGATCATCTATGGCTTATCTTTACCCTCTGGAGCCCATATATCTTATCAGCACTCTAAATGTACTTGCCACATCTTAGTCATTTGCTTTGATTAGCATACTGTCATCAGTAGATTGGTATTTTGTCCTGATTGCCCAGATGGCCCAGGTTTCTTTGAAGTATATTATGATAGAAAACAGGAGAGCCACCATAGCCCTGGGGCAATACCGTATTAAAGCATCTTGTCCACTCCAAGTGAATGTCAACTGTTTCTGATCCTCTTTTCTGATATGAGTGGGGAAAAACAACCACACTTCCCAGATCAGTGGCTGCATACCATATACCCAAGGCAAGCTCAATCTGCTTTAGCAAAGGTACCACATCTGGAAGAGCAGCCTCAAATAGGGGCTTCTAATTGGTTGAATGTGTAGGGATTTACTATCATCTTCCACAATCATCTGGTTTTTGTAAGGGTCAGACTGGTGACGTAAATATGGACAAAATAGGGGCTACCACCCTTGTGTGTATTAGACCTTTAAAGGTGACAGCAATCTCCCTCATTCTCCTGAGAAGTAAAATTTGTTTTATTTACTATCTTGATTCTTGGCTGGAGGTGGGGAGCAGTTTCAGAGGCTTTCACTTGGATTTCTCTACTATAAGAACTTTTACCCTAGAAGCCAAGGAACCAACTCATAAACTTATCCAGGTATGTTTATGGTCCCAGTGGACTCACTGTGTAGACCTGGGCAAGGACTCCACTTACTACTGAGCCTGTGTGTGCTCTTACTCTAAGAGCAGGCTATGATGACACCTTGAGTGCTCAGGTACAAAGTCTATCAGGCCTTGAAATGTTTGGCTATTTCCCTTTCCTCAGTGCATAGTTATAGCATTCATGACCGAAGGAGAGTTATTAATGGAAAATTTCTAGCTAATAAAGCAGAAAGAATACAAAATCATTTGCAGCCCCTAATGAAAGAATGAGTACAGGCAAAATTATCACTAGATAGTAAAACAATTAAATTAACTAAATGGATGAGGGTGAACCTTCTAATGAATGGATGAGGTAGACAGCACCCAAACCCATTCAATCTTAGTGCCACTAAAAGAGGCAAAAGTACATACTGTGTGTCTCCTGAAAAAAATGCAATAGAAAGTACACCACTTTTCATACAGTTTTGCTTTAATTAAATGAACATGAATCTAATTAATCCTAGACCCAACTACCAGTTTATAGGAAAACAAAAGGAATAAAATAGTAAGTTAAAGGGCACCAAAAAGAAGCAATTAGACAAATCTAGAATGTGAGACATTCTATAAAACAAATTACTCAATCCCTTCAACAAATAAACAGCATAGAGGGAGGGGAAGTGAACGAGAGAGGGTGGACCGACATAGACGAAAGAGACGAGAGATGTGAGTAAATGCAATGTATGGACCTTTTTTGGATCTTTATTTAAACAAACCAATTATAAAACGATATTTTGAGACAAAAGAATGTTTTATAAATTATGCATCCATGATATTTAGGGACCATTGTTAATTGTGGTAGGTGTGATGGTGATATTGTGGTTAAGTTAAAAAACAAAAACAAAAAAACAGCATTTTGGTCAAATCGTGTGGAATTTGTTTTAAAAATCTCCAAGTCAACCAATACGTTCATCCTCTGCATTGTCCTATATCCTACTTTCTTCTTTTATAATGTGGCAAAATGAAACAAGATGTGACAAAACATAACTAGAAAAATCCCTTAGAATAAAATAGGAAGCACCAGTGAACAAACACTTTGGAAGCAATTACGTTATTTTTGGATGAGATGCTGGCAAGTGGTTTAAGCAACAGGTATCCAGAAAAAATTCGTGGTCCATTTCAGCAAGCTGAGGATTCTCCAAAAGCACATCGGTTCCGCAGCAGTGTCAATGAACCAGCCGTGAACTTCAGCTTTGAATGATGCTCATTTGAGCAGATCTTCCTGCCTGTCATTTTGGATTTTTTTAAAAGACAGTGGTTGTGAGCCAGTTTTGTACAGCATGGCAGGCCTTCCCTGAAGAGAGAGAGTTTCATGCACATATCTTACAATACAAAACAGGATATAAAAAATTCCCAGAATTCCCAGAAACAGAGAATATCTCTGGATATCACTCCATCTCAAAATATCTGAATTTCCTCCAAATGATAATATGAAACTTTCATATGATATGATCTTTTAAAAACCTAGACCTCAAAATTCAAACCAATGTGCAAGTATTTCAAACAGCCACTAACAAAATGTCTTCCTGCATACCTATATAATTAATCTAAATTTTGTGACCCACAGAGTATATGCAGATTGGAGGCCTTCCCAGGTTAAACCTCTGTACAGAAAGAATCACTTAAAGATTGAAACAAATACAAAGTAAATACGGCTATAGGTCATAATCACCCATTTTATATTCATATATTTCTACACACACACTCATTTTATCCCAGTCATACTGTTGTGCTTTAAGCATTTGCCCATCAATAAATATTTATTGAATGAATGAACCTTTAGTTTGTTGTATTAGTCCATAGCTTCTCAGAAGTATCTGGTGGTTTATAAAGAAAAACTTAAACTGGTTATGATTTTTTTAAAAAGAAGAAAATGATAGAGGGAATTTATTCTCTTGTGTGACTGAAAAATTTAAGGTCTAGTCTGCTTTTAGGCCCAAATGAATCAGGTGCCACAAACAATATCATCAGGGCGTGATTTCTCTCTGTCTCTCAGCATGGTTTTCCTCTGAATGTCTATTTCTAAGCATGTTCTGCCCAGGTTCACCAGCACGAAGGAGAAAGAAAAGAAAACATGCTCCTCTATGCAATCCCAGCAGGAAAAAGTATTTCACGAAAGCATTGGAGTTCACTCTGATTAAATAAACTTGCAACCTATTCTCACTGCACCACAAATCACAGGAACCAAGAGAACATGGTGCTTGGGTTCATCACCATGAGCCAGTTATGGAGACTGAGGGCATTTATATTTCTGATTGGCCAGCCTTCATCTAATGTCTGTTCCTGAGTTGGAGAGTGGACTCCTACAGAACTGCACGATAGAGAAGAGGAGGGGTATCCCCCAAAAGAATCATAAGTGTTATTACCTACAGCCAGAGGAATAATGCCAGGTAGCTCACTTACTTTTTGTTTCATACATAATTTCATGGTTTTGCTTTGAAAGAAAAAGCCGCTGCTAGTGTCAATTTATTTTGTTTATCTGTCATCTAAGATGACTCCGTAGCATTGAATAGCTTGAATTCAAAGCAATGACAACACATTTCAGAAAGTTAGCTCCTGAAAGCACACTAGACATTATTATCACTGCCTGAGGTACAGAGAGATTTTCTCTGGCACTTAGTAAGATATAAACCCATCCTACTGTCTCCTCCTACTGCTTGGAAGCACAAATATAAAACAAACTAATACAAAAGAGAAAGAAAAGAAAAGTATAATAGGTGTTTGACTACAAAGTAGCAAACTTTCAAGAACTTACACCTGAAATTTACACCAGTGCTCCCTTCAAAGCTACTACAGCAAGTGGCACCCTGACCCCAGCAGTCTTGCTATCAGGAAACCCTTTAGAAATTGCCTTCAGGGTTCATTTTCAAATGTTGTTGGAGGCCAGGAACCTTGTACATCTTGTTGGCTATAGAAGCCTCAGAACTGGCACAATTCCTGGTACATAATACGTGTTTGATAAATGCTTTTGAATGAATAATTAAGATACTTCAAATCTCTTTAGATTGACTTTTATTAGACAGTACTCCTCATCCTCTGCAAAAGGACTTAGCTTTAAGTGCCTTTTATCTGTTTGCATCATAGTTAAGAGGAGAAAGGTCCTGAATTTTAGTAAGGGTATCTCATATGGTAAACTAAACAGGGTTCTCAGCATACTATTACATATTTTCTTATCAAGATGACTCAGGTGGAAACGGGGCATTAACCTTAGGATGATGTGGAAACAACAGAGCTGTCAGGTGCTGGAAGTTAGGTATTAAAGTCACAGAGCTACTAAGTGGCCCAGCAGAGATGAGTATCTCATTCCTGCTCTATTACACACTCTCTAATCCTCACATCACTATAACGTATCTGTGTGACCTGGAACAAATTTCTAAACAGTGGATCCAACTCTAAGATAGTTGAACTAGATACAGTTATTTTTAAAATATTTTATATCAGCAGAATCCATTTTTCAAAGAAAATATTAATCATAACCCCAATTTTAAATAAATAATAATAAGTAAGTAATGTGAGTCCTCTCTGGTTGAAGGAGGAAGGGGTGCAAGGAATCATGAGGCACTTCTGTTAAATCCTACACTACTGAACAAAATCTAATGATCCCAAAATATCTTTTCCGCTCCTGGTAGAAAAGAAAGAGAAGGAAGAGAAGAAAGATTTATTGCAACAACAACAACAAAAAAAAATGTTAATGACTAATATTACTCATGACCATCTCCACTGAGTTTTAGATAACGTCCTATGGATTCCAAAGGCTCTGAAAACCAATGAGTTTATCAAACCTGCCTGCACAACATACTCACTGGGGGAGCTTTTAAAAATAGTGATGCCTGCATCTCACACTAAACCAATTAGATCAGAATCTCCAGAGGTGAAGCCGGTGTGTGTGTGTGTGTGTGTGTGTGTGTGTGTGTGTGTGATATTGTGTGTGTTAAGTACCCTATCTTAAACTTTTCAGCCTTCCTGCTGTCCCTAACTCCTTCTTCTCAGCCTGATTTCTCAATACTCTCCAGGCTCTTCAGCTAAGCCAACCTGCTTGCCAACCCTTTCAAACAACTTGTATAATTATAATGATGGGTGGCACTCCTCCCAAGTGTCCAAGAAAATCAGATGATGATGACTCTTGGAGCAGGAGAGTCTTGAATTAAGTTTTGAAGAACAGAAGTAGACATAAAGTGGGTGGATTTTCCATACTTGGAGTTCAGCTAAAGTGAAGGTTGAGAATGCCCTAACTAATGTGTGAGAGCAGCAAATAACTAGGGGAAAGGAGACAGCCATAAATGAGAAAAATAATGGAGGCAGAACATTCTCCAAAGCACAGAACATTATGCAATGAGTGCTGAAAATCAATGAGATTAAAATAAAAAAAATAAAAATAGACCTACCATGGAAAATGAATGAGGTGAATAGACCAGCCTCTAAACTATATTCCCTCCTGTATTTGCACCTGTTTCCAATAGCCAGCATATGTTTCATCCCCATAACTGCCTGCACCAAACCAAAAAAAGGCAAACCACCCCCCTAGTTCCCTGACCCTCAGCCAAACCTTATCATTTCTCACCAACCCAGGCCTCCAAAATCCATACAAGTTTTAAATAGACCAAATTCATCATATTGTTTTTGATGTGAGTAGAGCCAATGTGTATATTCAACTTAAATGTAGTCACCCAACAAATATGTCCTGAGGGCCCATTCAGTGCAGGGCACAGAGTTAGGCCTGATGATTCAGAACTAAGGAGAATGTGGCATCTCCCTAAGCCAGGGCCAGGTTAAATGAGAGAAAGTGATGTGTAATCAGTGACAGCTGCATGAGAAGAGCCATTATAGAGGGTTTCATGAGACCTCAAAGGAAGAGGTTCCTAAATCTGCCAGGAGAAGCCTTTCGAAAAGGAAGAGATTTCTAACAGGAAGTTTGAGCAGGAATTTCCGTGTGGGCAGAGATGAAGGATATTCCAGGCTCATGGAATCACATGGGCAAAGGCATCTAAGCAGGACAAGGAAAAGCCTTTATGAGCAACTTAGAGACAGCTGAGGGGCTAGGAGTCAGGGGAAGATTCTGGAGGGCTTCTGAACCTTTTACAGAATTGGGAGTTTATCTTATAGGTAATAGATGACGTAGAAACTGTGATGATATGATTGATATAATTTTCTGTCCTTTTTTTAGGTTTTTATTTTTTTCTATGGAAGCTAGATTAGAATGGGTAATACAGGGAGACTAGTTTGAGTTGGTTGGAGTAGACACTACTTGAGATCACCCACACACGATTTCCTCTCTTTCCTGAACCCATGTGACAGCTATACTTCTCAGCCACCTTGTAGTTGAAGTGAGAAATAATGTTGCATGTCACTTCCAGGCATTTAAGAACTGGCAGCCACATCGGCACTCTCCCTCCCATGCTGCAGTCTTGGAAGGACCTGGTTGAGAAGGTGCCGTCACAAGATAAGAAAGCCTACATCCTGAAGAAAGCTCTCCAGCACCTCCCAACCTCTCCCTGCAAACAGCATCAGCATTTGCATAAATAAGAAGTAAACGTTTGTTGTGCTAAGACATGAAGAAAAAGACTTCTTCCTACCACCAAGAACTTTGTCTATTAGGGAGATGGGGGAATATACTAATGAATCTATCCAAGAATAATATGCAGCTGAGAGTAAGATCAGATGGATAGGTCGTAATGTGAGGAGTAGCCTGGAAGGCTTCGTGGAATAGGTATCCTCTGTAGAGCTTGAAGAATGTCAGGCAGAACTTGAAGAGGTCACAGCGGTCACTGGGCAAGTGTTGAACGGAACCTCACACACACGCATGTTCTCACTGGGAAATGCTTGATTTCTCATGGGGCAGGAATCTGTAAAAGGATGGTGACAGCTCAAGTTCCATCTGATTGTTTTTCCAAGTGAGGAAGATCGAGCCTGGTTTGTTTTTTTAACAAACCATATTTTTAGTGGAGTCCATTATGAATCTTACATTTTTCAAGCTGTCTCAAAGCTTATTTTATGTTGACATATTTCAAAGCCTGCAAAATTCTTGCTCAGGCCAAGATGGGGAGTTCAAATGGAAGGAAAGTGCATAGACAAGAGCATTACTTCATAACTCATTTAAGAAGAGGGAACTCGAGAGAGAAATGCTCATTCGTGGAATCTCTCACGTTATCATCCTGCTATTTTAAAACACTCCTGTTTATAGTCAGTCCAGCTTAGTGAGAATTCATTGCAGACCAGTGGCCACCTTCTGCTCAGGCCCCTCCTCAGAGTCAACTTCAAAACAAGTCACTCTCTCTGACTGACCCTAGGCAGGTCTGGAACCATTATACACAGGGAGCCCTTATAATTCCTTTGTCTCAATGTCCTATGGTCTCACATGCCAGGGCAAAAATACAGACTCCTAAACTTAGCACAAGACTTGACTCATTTAATGTGTTTCAGTCTCTAATACCTGATCCCAATTGACTTATTTGATGACTCATTCAACAAATGTTCATTGACCAATGACAAACTACCATACACAAAGCATGGTACTAAATGCCAAGGGGGAGAAGAAAATGAAGAAGATGTGACTCTTCTTTTCAAAGAACCCAGGTTCTCTCTTCTCTTGGATGTGTGGTTAGGCCAGAGATGGCTCCAGATAGCTAGCTGTTCAGGTAAATCGGAGTTTTCCCTAGTGTTGTGGGAAATCAAACTACATCTTCTGACTTTAGAACTATGCCTCTTTTCTAGCTATTTTTTGGGCAAAATCCAAAACAAAGTGTTGGCCACAGCCAAAATCATCACCCTCTCTTCTTCCAGCCAGACTTAGAGTGCCAGTGTGGGACCTCCAAGAGACCCAGAGACTGCTCTAACTATCGAGTCATCTCACCGATCTGTGAAATCCATTTGGTCACCCCAGATTTTCACACAAAAGTAATTAAAGAGATAAGCTGTTCTCCCCTTACTGGCCTGCTGGATGAGATTTTACTCAACCATCCACCAAGCTGGTTAACAAAATTCATAACTAGGTATGGCGGCCTGAACAGAACTTATTGCAAAGGAGCTCTGTGGTATCCAGGGAGAAGAAAATGAACCCTGTAAAATCTAATAAGTGACATTCTTAATTTAATAATCAGAAATAGGAAGAGCAGTAACTCATTTCTATTCCACCATTCAGCTTCCAAATACACCTGGCTCTGAAATAAACAGGAAGAGAAAGTGAGGTTGAACTCAATAGTAAAACCATGGTACTTCTTAAAGGCATCAGCTAAGCAGGTCAAAATACTAGCAATAATCTTATCACATAAAAGAACGTGAGCTTTTATTTTTAGCCATTGTTGTTTTCTTAAGTTCTATAAATCCATACATAATTTTTACCATAATAATAAAATACATTAATTTCACAGAAAACCTAAAGTAGGCAATCATGGCTAAGGGAAAAATGTTGGTGATTAGTGGTGCCCTTATGCAGAAGCTTGTCTTTTGGTTTTCCCATACATTTTATTTAGTGGCTGGTTTGTTATATGTAGTATCTGATTTATTTGCAGGCACTGTTTTTAAAAGTGGAAAACATTTATTTTGTTTTGTTTGTCAAAGAATTGCCATGCAAAATGTAATTGAACTGGCATCATCCTGTGTTCAAACATCACAGTGTTAAGTAAACTTGACCCATTGCCAAAGCGCCGGTTCCTCTCCAGCTGTGCCATGCCACCGAAATGCATTTACACATATGTCATAGTGTAACTTCTCCAGCTGAACAAGAGTAAACCTCCCTCTGAGAAATAATGAGGACCTTCTCGTCTTCCAAACTTTCAGAATCTTGCCTCTCTTTGAAGGCAAAACCCTTGCACCAAAAGTATAGCACTCTTATTTCCTTTTCCCTAGGCAAAGTGTCTTCCCTGGAATTAGCTGCCAGGAGTGTGTCCACTCATAGAACTGGACACCCCCAATGTGCTGTGGGGTTGTTTAAAAATGGGCCAAAGTCTTCAAGAATGCTAAGAATTAGGCAAGGATATGTGCACAAACACATTCACTACAATATTCTTCATAATTGCAAAGAAAAGGAGAACAAAATCCTCAATATTGGGAGATAGTTGAGTAAATTATAGTTTAATTCTTATGATAGACTATTGCACATTTTTTTAAATTATGTTAAAAAGAGTGTAGATGGCACATTGAAATGAGCATTATAGAACAAGTGAAAAATCAGAATACAAAGTACAGAATGATCTCTGATACATACAAAAGTAGAGGAAAAAACTATTGAAAGTAATAGGCTAAAATGTGTACCTGTCATGGTGATAAGAAGGGGAGGGGATGGAGACTGAGAGGTGAGAGTGATTATTCTGTTCTGTTCTCTTTATATTTTCTAAATTTTCCACAATTGCATACATTACCTACATGTTTGGTTGTTGCTGTTTAGAACACAGCCTAGTTAATACCATGACCAATGTCTAACTTCTTTTAAGGTGATTTTGTAATCTTGGAATTGCATAGCAACTTCTAAATTTCGGAGAAGATTGCATTTAAGGAGAATTTAGAGACTTTAACTTACATTTTAAAATACATGGGGAAGGGATATAAATAGGAAACATCGCTGAGAGGAAATGGCATTGAAGTTTTAAGGACACCACAGCATAGCCTTGTGTGAGGTCAGGACCAAAATTACAGGTTTTGAATGCATAACTAACACCTATGTGTCTAAGGGAAAGAAAAAAAAAAACAAAAAAAACATGAAATGCACAGGCTTCACTCATATTCACCCAATTGTAAAGACCTTCTTTTCCTTTTTTAGGGGAGCACCTAATTCCAAGATTTCCAAATGTTGGTCCCCCTTACTCAAATGCTTAAAGCACTCGCATAAAGCGTGACAAGCTCTAGTACTATAAATAAGCCTTCCTGCCCCTCCCCTATTTAGATAGGCAAATAGACACCACCTAGCAGAGAATGAGCTTTGCCAGGCCTCTTTAGGCAATATGAAAGCTAGGAATAGACCGTGCAATTGAGTCTCAACCCTGTTCAAAATACAGTAAGATATGTAAGAATTTCCTAAGAGCAAAAATAATGAATAAAGAGGAATAGATAATGATTTAAAGAGAAATGCTCTGTTCTTAAATTTGGTGCACCTTCGGGTTGTTAGGTTATTTTTTTAAGAGAAAAAAAAAAAGAAAGAAAAGCACAGAAAAGAGCCCCTTGTGGTTACAAAAATCACATAGCTATGTTATGAGGACCAATAAAACTATTAGCTATTGGCCCAAAGCCAAGAATCCATTAATGACAGACTGGTATCTATCCAGGAATGTAAAATGTTTTACTAAATAAACACTAGAGCAGGAAACATTCAACTTCTGTCATTATGTAAAACTGAAGTGTGATTCTATCCTGAAGTGGGACAGCAAACAGGCCAGTTCAAAAAGAAGGGGGAAAAAAGAAGAAGCTCTCTGGTACCAGGAGGAACCAACAAAATTTAAAATATTCTAGAGTGTAACTTACAAAGTCTGCTATATAAAGTATTATACTATTGTTAGAGAACGCCAATGGTGGCATTTAAAAATGAAATGAAAGAAGAAATTTGTTTGGAAGGAAGTGGAGTTAGCCACCCGGGATAATGGTTAGTAATTAAACTATAATGACTGATTTTTACAGCTTTTCAAGGCTATACAAACAAAAGATTAAGGCTAATTGAAATATGAGATTAAGATAACAATTACTATTTGTTACTTGAGGCTAACTACAGCTTTCTCGCATATATTTACATTTTTCTTAAGTGTAAAGAAATCTTGTGAAAAACTACCAATAAATACATAACAAATTCCCAGAAAGCAGAGAGCATCAGACAATAAATTAAAGCAGAATAATATCTCACTGATCCTAAGAGACTTAGAATTTTGTATGCATCTCCTAACATTTATGATTTTTCACGTGAATTTTATCTTCGTTCTTGTAGACTACAGGGAATAGTTATTATGCTTGAATCCGCATTAAATTTCATCAGGATTTAAAACTATAAAGATTCAGTTAAAAGATCTGTGGGGAGTTTACAAAATTAAGTATCATACAACTATTTTAAGACACACAAGGGTAGCACCAAACAAGTCATTTTGATTAAAACAATCACATTTAACTAAAGAATATCCAGCTTGCTATTTTCTCCTAACACACCCTTCCTATCTCTTGACATGAATCTGTCGTGTAACTGCTATCTATACTCTCTGGATGTTTTTCATCCTTGGGAAGCCAAAATAAATGTTTGTTTGCATTTTTTTTATTTATTTATTTAAATGACAAGACCTGAATTATATTCTTGAAAGCAATTCAGACTGTCAGTCAATGGTGAATCAGTTCATGCTTTTCTATTTGTAAGACAAGATCATTTTCAGGATATTGTTTTCGATCCTCGGATGTCAGATAATAGCTCGGTCATATATTGTATGGCTCGGGAAAAAAGAAATGTGAATTTAGGTCCTGCCTTCAAACCTGAAGATGTGAAATAGAAACACAGGGCACCAGCTACAGCTACAACCTGACAGCCAAGCACGAGCTTCATTAAGGAGCTAGGAATTTCAGGGGTAGGTCTTCAGAATGCCAGGGTCAAGTTAGTAAAGTTAGACCCTTGATCTTTCAAATATTGTTACCACCTGTCTATTATACGGAGGTTGGAAAATCTCTGCATGAGGACAACTGCAAAGGTCACCATGGCAACAGCCCTCACCCAAGCTTTTCTCCAATACTATCTGTATTTCCATTTTAAAGTCCAGTTTTAATGTTTTTTTAAACAAGAAATGACAGAAAAACTGCAGAAAAGCTCACTTTTTAAATCCACTTATTAAATGTTTTTCTAGTACAGTACTAATTCAAAGCGACCACTTTAATTAACAGGAAGAATAAAATATGAATTAGCAAAAAGTCTAAATGATAGAATTTTAAAATAAAATCTATTTTTTCAAATACATAAACTGCTTGCTATAAAAAATAACCTGTTTGAAATTAGAGAATCTCTGTACACTTAAAAAGCCATAATCAAGCTTTTCATTTCTCTTAAATCCTGTCAATTTTTTTTTTGCTTCAATCTACCTTTAGAAGAATGTATCAACTCATGAAACCATAAGTCTGCACCAGAAAATCTTTTTAAAACTTCCATAAACTCAATATCCTAGTTATTAATATCTACTGGCCTATGCAGATTTATGACTATTGTTCTGAATAATATCCCTGAGAATATATAATATTTATAATCGAATTCAATTAACATATTAGCTGACACAGAAAAAGGGAAAATATTTTTACAGTGTTTAATAACAAAAAAACTTTGTGATACAAAAAAATTAAATGGCCTTATCAATATTTTACCAGACTATGTTAACATTCTCAAAAGCCATCTGTTCTCTACAATCTGATTTACACTGTTATTTGCTTAGCAAACCTCTCATTCTACAGCAAGGGCATATTAAACCCAGTTCAGGATGAATTATCACATCTAAATTAGGAAACTCAATTAACGGTTTTTTACCATTTTTGGAAATCTCTGCCCACAACTTGTTTTATGAAAAGCTTTGCTGCCTATTGCTGGTAACAATTATACTTCATTGGACCCCAAAGTTGAGAAAAATATTTTTTACCAAGACCTGTAATATCAGTTATGACAATATTCTTTTTAAAAAGATAGTTCTATAGCTTTTATCAGTAAGAATCATTTTTTAAAAAATAAACTCAGGAGTAGAAGAAAAATTTTTGACATTATACAACAGTAAAAAATTGACAGTAGTTAATAAAAGAGGAAAAATTAAAATAAATCTAGAAAACCTCAGAACAAAAGTGTCCAAGATTAGGAATGGAAGCAGCTTTGCTCTTTGAAACAACAAAAAGAAATAAAATAATGGGCGCATATCATAGATAAAGCTCAGTAACCTAATGCATTCTTTTTTGCATTCTTTAATATCTGGTAATCTAATTTATTGGATTAAAACAGAATGTGAACTAATTCAGCAGTTATTTGTAATATATACCAAGAAGCCACAAAATAACATTATTTTAATGGATTGCAATATACAGGTTTTTTTCACTATACAAACTAAAATATACATGGAACATTATACTAGTGCCAGAAGGCAGCAATGGATATGGTGTGTGTGTGTGTGTGTGTGTGTGTGTGTGTGTATGTGTGTGTGTGTGTGCGCGTGCGCGCATGCACTTACTCATGCACACATAACCAACAACTGGTAACACTATTCCACAAACAGATTAATGCTAAGAATAGGAAATGTGAAGGTGGAAAAGTGATAAAGTCCTTATGACTCTCTTAAATGGAGTTAAGACCTATTAGGTCAAACCCTGCTGGGTAAATAAACTGCTCCCCGGTGTAAATTAGAAACTTTTGGAGGTGCATTAACTTTTTCAGGCCCCTGAGGTATTGTTTAGTAAATTACTGTTCCAGTGAACTAAATGATACCCCAGGGGCCTGAAAGAGTTAATGCACCTTCAAAAATGAGCAATTTACTCTCTTCTCACCAGTAGGATATCACACACCTGCACACTCTTGTATCACCAGCTGAGCACATCCCATAAGATATATTTGTTCATTCATTCATTCACTCATTCATTCACTCAACGACTGTTCAATTGAACTCAGTAATGTTCTGGGACTAGACACTAGAAATACAGTACTTAAAGGACAGAAAAAGACAGACAGACTTTCAGAGTTGACATTCTGGTGGAGAAAGACAAACATTAAACAAATAAAGAAAGAAGGCAGGCCAGAACTGACACCTGCAAGGAAGCCTGTCAAACAAAATGATGTGCTAAAAAGAGAGGAGAGCTACTCTGCTTCATGTGTTAGGAAGCCTCCCAAGAGCCCACAGAAACTCGGAGTCTGAATGCGGAGGAGGAAACAGAAAGGGCCATCTTGGAGGATGTAGTTGTAGGCACTATATGCCGCAAAAGCTAAACCCAGAAGGAGCCTTGTCCGAAAACAAGAAGGTCGGGTGCCCCTTGCATGAGAGGGGGACAGGAAGAGGAGGGACTTGCCATGGACCAAAAACTCTCCCTGTACATTCACTCTTAGAAAGTAAGCTGATGAGGAAAAGGGAAGTAGGGGGACAACCATTATTTTTAAAAATTAGAAGAGTATCCCGTCTTAGGGATGCTCAGTAGCACTTGAACTGAGCATTCCAGGGAGAAGGAAATAACAAGCTGCAGGGGGTCCTAGAGGAAAAATTAGATAATCAGTAACAGTTTTTAAAGAGATCCCGTCCTAAATTGGATGGGTTCCATATTGATTAGGGTTTTCCAGAGAAACTGAAACAACAGGGTGTGTGTGTGTGTGTGTGTGTGTGTGTGTGTGTGTGTGTGTGTGTGCGCGCACACACACACAGAGAATATTTTAAGGAATTGACTCGCAATTATGGAGGTTTGGTGAATCTCAAATCCTCAGAGGATGCTGGCAGTCTGGAGGCCCTGGGAAGGGTTACAGTATGGTTCTAACAGTCAGCTGGTCGAATTCCTTCTTGCTGAGGGAGGAGGGGGCAAGGGTGTCAGTCTTTCTTCTTTGAAGGCCTTCAACTGATTAGATGAGGACCACCTATATTACTGCAGGCAATCTGCTTAACTCAGAGTCTATCGATTTAAATGTTATTGAAGCTCATCCAAAAAACACCTTCACAGAAGCATCCAGAATAATATTTGGGCACTGTAGACCAGCTGAGTTGATGCATAAAGTGAACCATAATAGAGTCTTAAGAAGAAATTAAAGCAGATAATCTGTCTCAGGGACATGAGACCAACTCAGCACTTCCAGGGCCTTGAGTACCCACTTCTTGTGCTCACAGACCCCACATCAGCTGATAAACTAAGGGTCCTGAGGCAATTCTGCAGTGCTTCAAGATCAGATCTCTAAAAAGCCTAGAGCCCACAGCATCTGCCATTGTGATGTGAATCTGACTTTGAATCATTCAGACCTGGGCTTGAATTCTGACTGTCACAGTCTTTTTGACACATCTGTAAAGAAATTAGAAAGTAAAATAGTAATATTTTCTAAATAATTTCAAAAAGTATTTGCTAAATAGTAATTCAATCTTGCTGTTAAACATCCACATGAATCAAATTTCTATAGCTAGCATAATAAAAAAATTTTAATAACAATGTGCCTGTTAAATCAACATCTTGCTGCTAAAATACTGCCCATACATATGAGGGTTAAACCTGAGATACGTCTGAATGAGGATGGAGCCCTGGTCTCTCCACTCAAGTCACACACATATTTTTTTCAGTAGCCAATGCCATAAAAGAGAGAATCTCTTTGAATGAGGAAAGTACAGCATGAAAGTTGTGTTAAGTTGGCTCATATTATATGGTATATGCCTCGCAGCTGAAAGCACCCACACATGGCAAGGCAAATCTTGGCCAGGTTTTGTCATAATTGTTTTACTGAATGTAAGGTAACCTACTTAGAAGCTTCTCCACTTAATGGGACAGCTTTTTAAATAGGCCATCCCCATATAAAAGTGAGAGGAAGAGATGATTACTTCTAAGAACTGAGTATTTAGCAAGCCTGTGAGTAGAGCCAATTGACAAAAGCCAGTGGACAGCCATCTTGTCACTAAGCAGAAGATAACCTGATAAAATTTAAAAAAAAAAAAGTACTCTGGTTCTAGTCCAGTTCTAAAAAAAAAACCTACAAGATTAGGATCTAGTGTTGATCCCATACCAGTAGTCCTACATCTACAATTGCTAAATAGGAAGAAAGCCCCATGCAGCCAAACCAAAAACGGTGCCTTTGGACTTCAGGTCTCAGCTAATTCACTGGGTTTTGTGTGACTTTAAATATAAAGTTTAGTGGAAAATATAATATATGGGTGAGAAATGTCAGACATGAAATTTTCCTATTCATTTCCTATTCACACTCCCAATAAACTCTTAGGATAAATGTAGGCTAAGGGTGGTGACACTCATCTAGTCTGCCCAGAGTCTCATGACTGCTTAACAATGGCGTCAACTCAAAACCCTTATTTTCCGATTCAATGTCAGTGCTCATCCCACTAAACTACACTGCAAGTAATCGTACATTTTGAGGGCCAGAATCACTTGCCAGAATCTATGTGAAATAGGTGTGTGTTCGTGTGTATATGTAGATCCCCACCCCATCGTGTCAATAGCAAGCTATTAATGAGTGAGTGTTTTGCTGGTTTAGGACAATAGGCATGTAAATGACTGATTTAGAAGAATATTCTCATGGTATTGGAAAATGTTTGTGGCCTTATTCAATAAAAATTTACATAATGATATATACAATGATTTCAATTTTATAAGAAGCAAAATATAGCTACCTGTGACTGTGGGAGTAGACAGGCATAATCACAGAACGAAAAAGATCTACATCAGTATATGAACAATGGCTATCTTCAAGTACAGGATTGTGGGTGATGTTTATTTCTCTTTTGTACTTTCCTGTATTTTCTAAATTTTCTAACATGAACATATTTTGCTTTTTAGTCAGAGAAAAAAGAATAAATACCCTTTATAAACCAGCGAAGTCTCTCCAACTATAAAATAGTCATTTGATGCTAATCTAATGTTTAATTCAAAGGATGAACTCTTATAGATAACTTATGAAAGTATATATCTCTATAAAACTTTTGGGAAGCAATTTAGCAATATGCATTATGAGAATTAAACTTGTTCATACCTTTTGATCAATAACCTCACTCTGAAATTTATTTTAAACCACTCATTCTAGATTCTTGTACTTAACATTCATTACAATAGCAAATAAAATGGAAATAACCAAAATGTTTAACAATGAGAAATTGGATTTCAAAAATTAATTAAAAAAAGAAAAAATGTTTAAAAAAAGAAAATTATGGTATCTACTCAATGAAATATTAAACCAGTATTTAAAAGTGATGTTTAGAGAGAAATCTTGAAGATAATGGAGAAAATTAGAATATAAAATAAATCTATAGAATGACCAACAGTTATAGATTTTAGTGCACAAACCCAAGGGTGAAAAAATATTTTTTCTATAACAATTCAATTTCTCTTTTGAGATATGTTCCTCAGAGTGCTAGAAATTTAACCTTGAAATCCAGGGTTTCTTACTCCTAGCTGCTGTCAACTATTGGCATGGAGCTTGGACACCTGTGGAAAGTTCAGTCCCCTAATCTGGCCTTGGTCCTCATTTCCAGCCAAAGTCAACCTCCAATTTTGGGTCATCCTGCTACTTCCAAGCCACGGTGTAGTATAGGACATTCTGTGAGATTGGTTTAGGCTTTGTTGCCTGGACACACTCACAGCCATTTCTGCTCTGTAATTTTACCAATTTCCCAGTTCCCACCTGGAAAATGAGAACTAATTCTACTCTCAGATCCAACCTTCTGTCTTGATTTGTTGCCACTTTTCTGGGGATAAATCTGGAAAACAGGGCCGAGGACCCTTGTCTCTGGAATCCTCCGAACTCCCCTATGTTTTCTTTCTCTTTTCCCAGAGGTGTGTGTGTGTGCGTGGGCGTGGTGCATGTGCATGTGTGTGTGTGTGTGTGTGTGTGTGTGTGTGCTGTGTGTGTGTGTGTGTGTGTGTGTGCGTGTTGGGGAGGTAGGGAAGAGGAAGGTCCAGTAATCCTCCAACCCCATTCTCAGAACTCTGGTCTATGATCTTTACATGCCTAAGTGCTTTTCAAATCTCAAAGCCAAGGAGAGATTATTTTCTCTGCTCTCTGCTCAGTCACATATTTCTCTAGAATCAATGAGCCCAGAATAGTCCAGCTGGTTGAGAAGTATAAATAACATAAAATATGATGCTTATATAATCATTAATAAGTAAAAAGGAATTAAGCGTAGGAAAAAATCCACTATAAGTAAACATGCTAAAATGTTAGTAGTGGCTATTGATTCTGGAAAATGGCCTGATGGGAGATTTGGCTTTTGAATTTCTTCCCTCTTCCAAGTTTTTTGGAAAATCTGAGACTATGAGGGGTGAGACTATGGAACAACTAGTAGGGGTAAAGAACAGAAAAAAATGTGTATGTACTGTGGGAAAAAGTATAACTGAGATGTTACCAAAAATATTCACAATGTCAATTTTTAAAATATATTTGAAGATAGATTAGGCCCAGGTATAATATATGCAATGCATTAAGAATGCCACTGAAATGATAATGTAAGAAAAACTTTTTAAGCACTGTTAGGTTATATATTACAGACCGTCTCAAAATACACAATTCACATCTTTTAAGGCATGGGTCCCCAACCCCTGGGCCACAGACCAGTACCCATATTAGGAACCGTGCTGCATAGCAGGAAGTGAGCAGAGGGCAAGCAAGCAAAGCTTCATCTGTGTTTGCAGCCGCTCCCCAGTGCTAGCATCACCGGCTCAGCTCCACCTCAGATCATCAGGCTTTAGATCCTCAGAGGAGCATGGGTCCTTGGTGCCGAAAAGATTGGAGACTGCTATCTTAATGCTTCGCCTTACAGATAACCTCTGTTTGCAAAAAACTGTTATTCTACCTGGTGGACTTAGAGAATTTCTACAACATGGGTGTCCAAAACACCTACAGGTATTCTGATGGATCTGCTAATTTAACAGTTTGAGAAAATGAGAAGCTTTTAACAGGGCTGAGCAGAGAATGTCTCTAAGAAGCAGATTTAAACATTAAATTTAGAACTGTACTAGTCCTGCTAGCTTATTAACTGCTCAATCCCATGAAGTCACCAGGATTCGCAGTTAACCTTACTTTGGCTTTGCTTATTGTATTGTCAGTTTTATAGCATTTGTAATGTACTGTCTAATTACATGCTGGTCAAGATTAGTTTGAAGGAAAAAACTATTCTATTTTACTGAAAGTTTGGTCCCCACCCCATTAAAATTAAGTGTTCCGTTTCTGACTCCTGTATAGGCAAGTTCCTATGAGAAGTACTTACTTTCAGTTTGTCATTGACTAACTATATGATGAATATGTCACTTCTCTCTCCTGGGACTCAGTTTTTCCTTATCTCCAACTGCAGACTCCCGTGCTCCATTTTGGAGATTCTCTGCGATAACCGTGGGATCTGAACAGTGACTGCTTCTCAGTTTTCTCCTCTGGTCTCTCCTTTTCTCTGGACCTAGAAACATTAGTTCATCCTAGGTACATTTTAGAGCCTCCTCCCTTCTCTATCTACATTCACTTTGAAGATGACCTCCTCCAGACCCTTGACTTTCATTCTATACCATTTATACACTAGTGACTCCCCAGTAACTTCTCCAGCTGGGACCTCACCCCGCAAACTCCAGACCCCTATATCCACTGATGTCCCTGTTGAGTATGTGATCACCCTCTCTGACTTAATATGTCTATATCATATTATATCATATCAATACCTGCTCTTCTCCCCAAAACCTATGTGCCTCTCCCTCAATTTCAGTTAACAGTAACTCCATTCTTCCAGTTGCTCATGACAAAAGTCTTGAGGTCACTCTTGATTCGTTTTTTCTTTCACACATGATTTCCAATTCATCGTGAAATTCCATTGACTTTCCCTTCAAATTTAACTAGAATTTATCCACTTTTCAACACTTCTACTATTCATTCCCACCTGGGTCCAAGCCACAGTAATTCTTTCATTTGGGTTCATGCAGTAGCATCCAGCTGGTCTCCTGAGTTCCTTTTGTGCCCCCTACACTCCTTTCTCAGCACCACAGATGGAGCGGTCCCATTAACACAGCCAGCTCAATGCCTTGTCTATTTAAAGTCCTCCAATGGCTTCGTACTTAGGATAAAAGCCTGAAACTTTCAGTGGTTTTCAAGGCCCCCTTGCTCACTTGGCTCAATCTTCCCTGAGCTCCTGTCCCTCAGATATGCCAAGCCATTTAAGGCCTGTGCCCTAGCTATACCCTCTGCCTAGAATGCTCTTCCCCCATAGCCATATGGCTCACTCACCATTTACAAGTCTTCACTCAAATGTCACTCTCTAAATGAGGCTTACCCCAAAGACCTCATTTTTTAAGCTGCAACACCAAATCCATCCTGCACACCCACTCCCTGTCACATTGCTTTATTTTGTCTCCATAACATCATCATTTTCTAACAAAACTGTTGTCATTTACTTATTTTTCTATTCTTAATTGTGGTTAAATACACATAACAAAGTTTACATCTTAACCATTTTTAACTGTACAGTTTAGTAGTGTTAGGTATATTCACATTGCTGTGCAAACAAACTCCAGAATTATTTTTATCTTGCAAAACCTCAAACTCCATACCCATAAACAGCAATTCTACATTCCCTTTTCCCCTCAGCCCCTGGAAACTATCGTTTTATTTTCTGTTTCTATGAATTTGACTACTGCGGGTATCTCATATAAGTAGAATTATACAATATTTGCCTTTCTGGGACTGCCTTACATTACTGAGTGTAATATTCTCAAGCTTCATCCATGTCGTAGCATATGTGAGAATTCCCTTCCTTTTTAAGGATGACTAATGTTTTATTATATATTTAGATCACATTTTGTTTATCCATTTGTCCATGGGTAGATACTTGGGTTGCTCCCACCTTTTGGCTATTGTTAATAACGCTATTATGAACATGAGTGTATAAATACCTCTTTGAGACCCTGTTTTCAATTCTTTTGGTATATGAAATCGTTGAATTCATAAGTGAAATTGTTGAATCATATGGCAATTCTATTTTTACTCTTTTGAAAAACTGCCCTACTATTTTCCATAGCAGCTATGACATTTTACATTCCCACTAACAGTGTACAATGTTTCAATTTCTCGCCAACACTTGTTATTTTCTAGGGTTGTTTTTTTTTTTATATAGTAGCCATCTTAGTGGGTATGAGGTGATATCTCATTGTAGTTTTGATTTGCATTTCTCTAATGATTAGGAATGTTGAGCATCTTTTCCTATGCTTGTTGGCCATTTGCGTATCTTCTTTGGATAACAGTCTATTCAAGTCTTTGCACATTTTTAATCGGATTATTTGTTTTGTTGTTGTTATTGAGTTGTAGGAGTTTTTTACATACTCTGTATATTAACCCCTTATCAGATATGTGATTCATAAAAATTTTCTCCTATTCCATAGGTTGCCTTTTTCATTCTGTTGAGTATGTCCTTTAATGCACAGAAGTCATTTACTTATGCTTACTGTGTTGTCTGTCTTCCTATCTAGCATGTAAGCTCCATGAGGTCAAAGCTATATCTATTTTATCCATGGCTGTATACCCATTGCTCAGAACAGTACTTGACACTTAGTGAGATCTCAACAAATATTTATCAAATAAATGAATAAGTGAATGGATAGATCAGAGATGTGACCCAAGTTTTTTGCATTTTCTAAGATCTACATGCACTGCAAAAGTAGCTGAAATCTAAAGCACAACTAACAATTATTTAAAAGAATTGTGTTCCAAAACAATAACTTACAAATAAGTTTCCTGAATTAAAGCTTTTTAAAAATCTTCTCTGTATACAGCTGGTTTCCCAGACTACCTGGATAGCATGTCTGCCTCCTTTGGAATCCATTAAAGTGACAACTCTGGATACATGTGAACACAGACCGTGCTCTCCCTGCTCCATTTCCTTAACCTGGGATTATTGACTCTCCTCCCCTCACCCCACCCCTTAATGCCTGGCCTCCCTCCCAGTCTTCTTCTCTTTCTGCACTGCTCCCTATGGCCCTCTCTCAGATTGCAGGGCCTGAGCTGTGCCCCCATATCTGCTTTATGTCGGAGGTCCCAGTCCGCTCTGTCACAGATTACTTTGCCTCCATTGTTCCGCTGAGGACCACACACCGGGGCAGGGTTCAGGTACCCTTCACTCTAAGGAGGCCTGTGGGAATCTGGAGAAAGGAATGAAAGGGGACAATGATTGAACAGTACTTAGGAGGGGGTTGTTAAATGTCAACCCGATTAATGATAATGGTAATTCAGAATCTGCTTTTGGTTTCCATTGTCAGGCTTTGCCAAGTTTCCAACGTATTTCAAAGAGTTCCGGGTCTGGCTGATGCTGGTACTGACTCTCCACTGCAGGGGCGTCGGCGGAGCAGGGTGTGTGTGGTTTCAGAGGAGTGGCGTGCCTGACACAGTGTGTCCTGTCATTAACACAGATCCTGTCTGGTCAGATGCACCACCTCGTCCATGTTCACCAGTCCCCGCTCACCCCAGTGCAGCCATTCAGAGACAAGAAACTACCATTGTGTTCATTACAAAGACAAGTTGTTGAGTTGTCCTTTCTCCTTTATTGGCCCTTCTAAGTTTCTGTGTTCACCCAAGGGGGAGAAGACAGTAATTATACTTCCCAAATGAGAACAATGGACTTTAGCAAGCTTTGTTGCAGAGGAGGGTTATAATAAGTGGTTAGGATTGCTTTAAGCTGTTGAGGTTCAGATCCTGACCCATCGTCTTTCTAGCCTTGGAACCTTCAGCAAACCACTTAATCTCTCCAGGATTCATTCTCCTTATGAAAAATGATGATTATAGAACCTACCCCGTTTTCTGTTATGAGAAATAAGTGAAATACCACATGTAATACCCTAAGAACAGTGTCTGACACATGGCAAGTGTTAGGAAATCTTAGTTATCATTGCCCAATTAGTGCAGGGTCGGGGTCTCCTCCTTTAGAACAGAGTTTCTCAACCTCAGCACTATTGACACTTTGGGCCTGGTCATTCTTGGTTGTGGGAGGCTGTCTGTGTGTTGAAGGATGTTTTGCCACATCCCTGATCTCCACCTACTACACACCAGAAACAACCTCCCCTCCTTCCCTGCCCCACCTCTCTACCCCAGTTATGACAATCAAATATGCCTTTGGACATTACTAAAAGTCCCTGAAAAGGCAAATCTCCCCTTTTGTTGAGAACCTCTGCTTTAGAATAAGTAGCAAAAATTATATAAAGGTGTATAACAGTGATTATGTGCCACTGGGTGAAACGTTTTCCCCTAAACTCGGAATTTCAATACTCCCAGAGGGGCTTTGAAGAGTGCTAATGTCACCGAAAATGATCTCAACACATTCATATCCTTGCAGTGCTGGTTGGCCACTTTTAGTCCCTCCATCTCCCCTTCCTCCCTGACCTCCAAAAGGTGGCCCACCATTCCTTAGCTTCCATCCAGCTCAACTCACACCAAAGAGGAAGCAAGACCAGCTGCCGCAGGTGGTGTAGTGTGTGTGTCCCTCCCTGGCACAAAGCCCAGCACATACTAGACACTTAATAAAGACTTATTGAGTGAAAGCAAAAGAGGCAGATCTGACTACTTTAGTTCAGTTTTTTTTCCCATTTTCTGTTTCGTTATGGCTCAAAGAAAAATAGGACCTTTTCAAAAAGCAGCAAATTCCACACACAGAAAAGAATCTGAGTGGTAGAATAGAAAACAGAGGCACAGAAAAGGCCCCAGCAATGGAAGAAAAGGAGAAATTGACAAAGGAGTGATGGTGGGGTATCCTCTGCCCACCCTTGGGGAAAATTTTATTCTCTTTTTAGCTGAAAATGCATTCCTTTCCCAATTTTAGGGATGTAGGGAGGAAAGAAGTCCTCCTTTAGAAGCTAAGAGAGATCAAGGCAGTTTGCTTTTGTCCCTGTCCTGGCTGCCCCAAGAAAGGAAGTAAAGTAGGGGAACCACCTGGACAGAGTGGAGTAGTCTCCTCCAGAGGAAAATGAGAGCTCAGAGCAGAACTTGAAGGAGAACTCAACAGTGAGAATAATACTACCAATATCTGACTCTGAAGCTGAGGTGAGGGAGAAAGGGAAAGAAATATATGAAAACCTGGGAAACGCCTGAAGATGGTAAATGAAGGAAAATGTCAGGATTGACTCAGTGGTTCTACCTCCTAAGAGTTCGTCATCTTGGTCCTCTCTTTATTTTGGCCATAATCTGAGCTCAGATCAGTGGCCATCTGAATTGTAGGCACTTGGTAATAGACTCTTGGGTGGGGAAAAGTCCCAGATGGAAATATTTTACTAGATTTTAATGGGGAGTAAGGAGGACATTAGAAGGAAACACATATTCCCCTGTAAGAGCAGAAATTCAGTTCCCCCAAGAAAAGAGATAAGTACCCCACCCTACCAACCAAACCCTCCCAGTATAACAAGCAAAGACAGGGACAGAAAAATGCTAATTCTGACGGGGGCGGAGAGGGGAGAATGGAGCCATGTGGAAAGCTGGGTGAACTCAGAAAACTAAGGTGGGGGAGGAAGGTCCTCCCTCAGGACTCCTTTTTAGCCTTTTTGCTGAAATTTTCCTCTTCTTACTTGTAACATCCTGATACTGCTGATTTTCTGAGACAAAGGTGCTATTGTCGCTCTCACGTTCCAGGAATTCTATTTCATTCACCCTTTTCCCTGTGCTCTAGCAGAGGAAGTTTTCAGACAGGACTTAGCACTGAATTGCTCAGACTAGAAGATCTCCTGGAAGAGCTCTTGGATAGTACATTTTGTTAATGGCTACCTTGAGCCCACAGATTGGAATGTTGTAGATCGTTGTCTGGTTGTCGAGGACCTATTCTTTGTAGTAGCTGCTGCTCTCATTCTTCAGTTGAGCATCTGTTTATCCACTTCCTTCACAGACTTCTGCCTTCAGAAAATGGTGGTGGTGGTGCTAGCAGTGTGGCATGGATCATGTGCCGCTATCTTGCTTTGGTATGAAGGGTGAGTTGTGGCTTAGTCAGAGCTCAGTACTACCAGTTGCCTAAACTGGTGGATGAGACAAAACCCAGCATGAAGAAATGAGATAAGAAATAGTGACTAGGCAGACTACCAGCTTGTGGAAATTAGTATGAAACTGGTAGGGAAAATGGAGATAGGCAGACAAAGATGATGTGGTTCAGTTCAAACTGCTCTAACAAAAATACAATAGACTGGGTGGCTTACACAATGACTATTTATTTCTAACATCTCTGGAGGCTGAGAAGTTCAAGTTCAAAGTGCCAACCTATTCAGTTCCTGGTGAGAGTCTGCTTCCTGGTTTACAGATGGATGCCTTCTTGCTGTGTCCTCACATGAGTGGGGTTGGGTGGAGAAAGGAAGCAAGCTCTCTCATGTCTCTTCTTATAAGGGCACTAGTCCCATCATGAGGACTCCACCTTCATGACTTCCCAAAGGCCCCATCTCCAAATACCATCACATTGAGGATTAAAGCTTCAAAATATGGATTGCAGAGACACAAACATGTAGTCCATAACATTTAGATCATTGTCTATCAGAGTGATCAGCTTGGAGTTTCAGGAACAATTTAAAGCACTCTATTATCAATGATCTCCACCAAATAGCAGACAGAAAAGATGGTATTTGACCATGGTGTCTGATACTTCGGGCAAGGGTACAATGCTGAAGGTTATCATGAGGTGGTCAGGGTCCCAGTCACAGATCTTGCTAATGAGAAGTGACCATACCAGACTTCATGTCCTCCACTCAGCCAGAGAGTCAGTAGGAAGCCCTGAAGCCTGTAACAGCTATACATTCTTACTATAAGTCTTAATGCTTATCAAGATAACTTTAGATACCTTATTATGATGGAGTCTTTCATCTCTGCTTCGTCCTTCCTGTGGCCCTTGTCTGCTACAGACTGACCAAAAACAAAGTTGTCTGGCCTGAAGATCTGACCAAAAGGACTTGAGCAAACATATTTCCTAGTCTTTGGTTTATAATCACCCTAAGTGACATGAGGAAGAAGGCAACTACCTGTAGCTTTGTTCCAACATCTGGAGATCTGGTCCGGCTACAGATCACTTCTCCATCATAAATGCTCATCACTGAACACCAACCACGACTTGGCACCCACACGATTACCACTCTGGACAGCTCAGATAGGCAGGGCTTCCCTCAGGGGTAGAACTTATTTTTGTTTTTCACTCACCTCAAAGTCTGTAGAAAACAAGAGAATTATACATTCTTTGTGCTTACCACACCCTCTAAGAATGGCTCATGGCCCAGGAAGCTGCAGCCACTGTATCTGAATTCAGAAATTCTAAGACTGTGGCATCTCTGTTCTTCATTTATTTTTCTAATTGGTTCTGTCTATTTTAGGTTAGAAACGTCTGAATGGCAAAGAGCATATCTTCTCCATTCTATTAATTGTTACTGTACCTAGAAGAGTGTTCAAGGCTGGTTCAATGATTCAATAATCGACTAAAGAAAATAACTGACTAAAAGAAAAAAAGGCTTTGCAGACTGTCAACTTAACAGATATTTCTCACACTCTTCATTTCTCAAATGTGACACCTACACGGATTTAGCTTGAAAGGAGGAGAAACTTTAGTGGTATTAGGACAGTAATTTCTCAGGGCTCCATTATTTTCTGTTGCTCACTTTTCTTATTTTCAGAACTGAAGAAGCACCAGCTACACATACATCAAGATAAGAGCCATGCTTCCATTAATGAAAGAGGAGGGTTCACTGGGAATCAAGGAGTTTTTTACATTGCACATGGTAAAAGAGAATTTGTTTCAGGGTCTTATCTGGCTTTTGATCATCTGGACAGGCTTACAGAAGGAAAAAAGTTGGCATTTATTTTAAAGAAAAAAATTGCTTTTCATTGCATCAAATATGTGTTGCAGCTGCTTAGACATACTTCTTTGAGAGGCAAATAGGATGATTCTGTTCAATCTAGGTATACAAGACAGCCAGTACACTGATTAAGAAGAACTGTACTTAATGCAACCAGTTTGTGAAAGTCATAAGACTTTCAAAATCCACATCGGACTGCCTAAGTGAACAGCATCCTACAATAACCAGAGGTTAATGCAGTTAGTAAGCAAGTGTCTATTCACATTAAGAGAAACAGAACAGGAAAACAGAGAGAGCCATGTTCATCTGGTTTCTCTTTCCGATGTTGGTCCAAGACTCCAAGAGAGAGCAAAGCTCACCTAGACCACCAATGCCAATGCCAGCAGTTGTTTTAGGCATCTGTTAATTGCATGACTTTATTAACTTATTCTGGCCGTGTAGATATTTCTCTGCATCTCCTTCTGTGCTCAAACTCATGGACTTATCCCCAGTCTTCAGACCAGCCAGCACTATGATGACATCAGCCTGCTGTCCTGTTTCAGTGAAGCATTTTCAGGGAGAAGACCATGTCTTTTCCACCTTCTGATTCTTAACATAGTGTTTTCCAGATGCTAATAAACTTCTACTGAACAAATGAAAGAAACAATAAATGAATGAATGAATGAATGAATGAATGGGCTTCTATCAGTATTCCAGAGTGTGATTATCATTACTCCAAGTTGTTTTCTTTGTATACACAGAAGAAAAAAATGTGAATCCCCAGGACAGCTTTAATTTCTAGGCTGAAGTCCATTGATGAAATATACTCCACTCCAAATATACTCATCACTGAACACCAACCACTGAACACCAAAAGTGCCCTTCAGATGTTAAATATCTGGCTAGCCCTGGTCAGATCATCCTTGCCTTTTAATCCCTTTCAACCTCATTTTTATAATCAGCAACCTCTGCTTCTGCCTCAGTTCCATTTCTATACTCAACTATCTCCCTTCTTCAGTCACCTTCTTATGCTTCTACAGCATTACTTATATCCTTTAATCAGAAGTAACTCTTTCTATGGCAAGTAAGAAACCCCAATCCAAATGGCTTAATTGCAAAAGAACTATTGCTCATTAACTGAAAATCCCAGGGCTAGTGCTAATTTCAGACGTGGGTCTCAGATCATGAAGACCCAGTTTCTCTCTCCATCACTTAATTGTGCACTGTGTTGTCTATGTTGTCTGATAGGCTCTCCCCTCAAGATTAAGTGTCTGAAGCAGCTCCAGTTTACATCCTTCTAGGTTCAAGTCCAGTATAAAAGGAAGGATCCTCTCCCTCAATAGTTCAATAATGAATTCCGGAATTAAGCCTCCCTAGCTCTAATGAGCTATGTGGATATGTGTATACTAATCACTATATGCCCAGGGGATGAAAAACGCTGTTAAAATTGGACCAAGTGTCACATTCCAGTGCTGGGGCTCAGTGCAATCGACTACATGCTAAGCAGTTGAGCTAAACATCGACTAAGGGTAGTTTCTCCAAAACATACTCAGGGCATTCTCACCTCGGAAAGTAGGTATGAATGTCAGTGGCAAAAACAGCAAACACCCACAAGCATCCTAAACTTGCTTTCCGGTTTTCTTATCATTTCTTGTGTTCCCAGCACCCGCACATTCCCTCTCTCTTTTCCCTTCTCTCCTGGTATCTGTTGATAACCTCAGTCCCCGCCTCAAACACACATTAGTTCCATCTTTGTTCTTGGTATTCTCTGCCTCTTCAACGATGTCTCTTTTTCTGCTTTCCCCACAATTTTCACCTGGATTTTAGCTCACCACCATCATCTTCAAGAATTGACATACCTGCTGGTAGTAAGCCTAGTACCAGAAGTATAACATCTGCTGGAACTGTTTGCTTTCTCTAGTGACCACAGAATCTCCCTCATTTTTCATCAGCTTTTTCCTTCTGTTTCTATAACCCATCAAAACCAAATATACCCAGGCTTCCCCATCCATCTTAGGAAACAAGACAAAACCACTTTCATTCAGCCTTGGCAGCAGGCCCACCCCCACCCTTCTCTTTCCTGCTCTCTGTCCCCTACCCCCATCACACTATCACCCCATCTCAACCTGTCCAGGCTTAAGCCTGTCTCTGCTTTCTTTCACCGAACTCATTTCTTACATCCCTGAAGTTCTGTTTCTGGGTCTGTCTCCTTTCACCACCCTCCCAAAGATTTCCTCACAGTCAAAATATTTGTCCTCTTTCTCCCTCATCTTTCACATTCAAATTGCCCTCAAGACTTTTCAAGTAGACCCTGCAAGTGTCCCTTAGCTCCTTCCCCTTTTCTCTGTTTATTCTGTCATATCAAGAATTCTCTCATAGTTTACCCATCTACCCCTGTTCTAGTCTCTCCAATCTTCAATCTGTCCTTCCATCCAATGTCCAGAGTTGATTTGTGAAACACTCCTCTTCTGTGACAATGTTTCATGGTGAGCCATGGAATAAAAGTCATATGCTCTAGCTTAGAATTCAGTACCACATGTCATGTGCCCTCATCTGCTGTCATAATCCTAGAGCTACTCTGCACTCCCGTTTCATCTCCTTGCATGTGCTCATACTGATCTCTCCACCTGAAATAATGTTCTCCTCTCTTCCTCCACTTCTGCAGCTGAAAAACTTCTATTCTTTCTTCAAGACCCCCATTGACCATCTCCAACTCTTTGACATTAACTTTAGACCTCTTCCCCCACCGTGAAGCAGGATTAAGTCCTTCCTACCTGTGCTACTCTGTTACCACCCTGATTTATAACGATTTATTAGTGATTATCTCAAAGTACCAGATCATGAACACTGTGAGAGTTGCCTCCACGCGTCACTCGTGTCTGTCCCTTATGCCTTGCACAGTGCCTGGTACACACTGGAATTGAGACCTTCACCACTCCTCCATTCCCAAAACTTCATCTACTTTACATTTCTTCCATTCTCCAAAATCATTGACTGTATATTTTCTCTTCTGTCTCCTTTAACTGACCCATTAGGAGCAAGAATCCACAGACCTCTCCACGCTTCTTCCTAGACGTATTTTCCCTGGAAAATCAAATCTGCTTCCAACTGCTCACAGGCTTTGATCTCACCCCTTCTTCACATCAGCCTCCATCTGAGCACAATTTCATTCATCTAATAATTATGTACTGTTTACCAATATTTTTTATTTAATAAATATCTGTTATCCTGGGGGATCTTGCTATCACATGGAGCAATGCATCAACCACTCATGATCTCACTCAAGTCCTCTGTGACAAGAAATCACAGTTTGGTCATTTTTATAGTTCCAATCATCCTGCCTTTTGTTTTTGTTTTTGTTTGTTTGTTTGTTTTATAACAATCTTTCCAAAATCTATCTCTCTCCCTCTATATGCAAATTAAGGCTAAGATGACTATGTCATTTGTCAACCAAACTGGGATGTTTGGACAGTAAATAGGGCAGCTTTTTATAGTTTTACCTAAGTAGCAGGTGTAAACTGCTGGTCCATCCGTACATCTGGTCTCTCTAACTACGGCCTTATCACTTGACTTTTCCCCCCTCAGGATCACCACTTCAAATGCTTCCACCATGATCTGAGGTCACCACCACCACCTTACTCTTCATTCTAGCATCAATGCTTGTCAGTGATTCCCGACTGCTTTTAGAATCAAATTAATATTTCTCTTCCTTCTGCACTTTGCCACAAGTCTGCCTGATCCAAAGTCTTTGTTCCATCTACTGTTAAGCAGGTGCTGGAAACTTTTGTTCTTTTTTTCTTTCCCTGTCTCTTCTTCCATCCAGTCCTCACCTATAGGATTCACCTCCCCTTCATAGTTCCAATTTACTTTTCTCCTCCTAATTAAAACACAACCTGAAATTCATCTTCACCAGGAATCCTTCCATGATTGTGAAGAATCAGGAGAGAAAATATTCCTAAACAAAGCCAAACATTAATTCTCTCCATTTATTGCATTCTGCATTATTTGCAACAAAGACTATAAAGGGGAGGTGGAAATTATATTTATCTACATAACCTCATTCACATGTTAACCTGTAAGTACCCTGCAGATAAGATTCATGCCGTCTGCACGATTCAAACACTAATGCATGTGTATCTTGACAATAACAATATCAAGGATATTGAGGTTTTTCTCGAGTAATTAATGCACGTTTGAGCGCAGCTTCATAATAAAGTTGCCTAAATGGTACCTAGGGACTCAGAGCCACCAGAAATTGTCGATAATCTTCTGTTCTCAGTGTTATTTTTCAATTTAACAAATGTTTTTAGTCTTAAAGTCTGAGCGTTGTTGGAGATACGTGCCTATTCTGCCGTGTGCCTGTACGCAGCTCACCTTCCCACGGAGGCTGCTCCCTCTTCTGGTCAACGCTGACGGAAAGTGAGGAGGAAGGAACATCTGTCCCCTGTGAGCGCGCTGAGGTGGAGTGTGAGAAAAATGGTTCAGCTGACTTTGGCAAGACAAACACAGAGATGTGAGATAGACTCTACTCATTTATCACATTTGGTTTAATCAGCTCTGTGAGGCTTTTACGCTCATCAGAGAATCAGACAGTGCCTGCCTTCACTCTCAGCAATTGCAGAGGGTGAGAACAATCATTTCCTTTCTCGTGGAAGCCCGCAGCCCGGCCGGCACGCAGTGTGTCGCTGGAGTCCAGGCTCATCCGCTCCTGTCAGCTCCACACCAGGGAGCCGTGCCAAGCTGAAAAGGAAGGAGAAGGCAGTCAGGGTCATTAAAAAGAGTTGCCAAAAACTGCTTAGAGAATGAACAATTAATTTCGGCTGTCAAAACAGATACCAGAGGAGCCCAGTTAAATTTCAAGCATTTTTTTTTCTCTACCAGCAAATCCAAGGCTTTGTCGGTGATAAGAGGTAGAGCAGATTCTCTGGAGGTTTGGAGACAATGTTACATAGTAGCTAAGACCGCTGCAGGCTTGGGGATCAAATTGCCTGATATGGATCCCAGCTTTGCCTTGTTTTTTGTTTTTTGGTTTTTGGTTTTTTTCTGGCTGTATCCACAGGCATTTCATTTAATCTCTCTGAGCCTCCGTTTTCTGATCTGTAAATTGGGGGTTTTCTTATCCTTAAATTTCTTATCTGTAAATGGCAGCTGAGAGAGGCAGGATGCATAAAAAGCGCTTAGTATTGCTCCTGTCATATTGTAAGTAGTCAATAAATTGTCGCTGTTTTTTTATATTACTGGTGGTAGTGATGTTATCGTGCAAAACCTCCTACTTCTTCTGGAAGATAATAGGTTCAATTTGTTCCCTCTTCCTGAATTATTAGTGCTTTGTCCAAATTTCAGAAAAATTTCTGAAGATCAGTTCTTTGGGGGAACCTTCACTGGTAAGCAGCAATTTATTGACCCAGTAAAAATGTTCCACATGAATGTAAAACCTCAAAGAAAAGAGAAATCTTTTCTGTTGTGTTCTCCCCCGGTGAGGCTGTATGTAGCACAAATGACACATACGTAAGCAAAATGGAATTTGAAAAGCAAGAAGCAGAGTATTTTGAAAAATTAAAAGTTTCTTATAAATCTTTACGAAAATGCATCTGTGTCAACACAATAAAAATAATAACCCAGCCTATTGGTTTTCATCTTCTAGCCCTGGGTAAGCAGCAACTCATTAACCCTTCCACTGTCGATCCATGGGTAGGAAAACCAATCTCTACTGCTCTTCAGGGCACATAAGTGAACACTCCACCCTTCTCTCCGATGACATCAGCTTTCTCCTCTCACAGGATCACAATTTTCCAGATAATTCAAAAAAGCACGTTGTACAGTAACACTGAATATTAAAAATAAATCTTTATAATTGAGAAAAGTAGGTAATCTTTTTTAATTCACCCTACATTCTCAGTTCACTTTCCCTTCTCTATTCCCAATGACGTGTCCCATAGTACTAAAGAGAATTATGTCAACACTCTTCTTAAAAACCGTGCAGCCTGGTGACTATACTCATGTCTATTATCTCGGAGACTGCCAGTATCTTCCCAACATCCATTTTCTCCCTTATTCCATGGTTACAGAACCTCAGTTTTACTTCCAGCAATCGTGTAAAAGACTGCAGTTCCCAAGTAAAAGACTACAATTCCCACTCTCCCTTGTATCCATGACTAAGTTCTAGCAAATGAGATATAAGTGTTAAATAGGATTTCGGAAAGGCTTCTTTAAGATGGCTAATACTGCTAGAATGGGGCTGCATCCTTTTTCCTTTTCCCTCTTTCTTGCTTACTGGAACATGGATGTGATGACAGGAGCTCCAATATTTATCTTGAGCCATGAGGCAAACTTAAGGATGGAAATCATATTTAAATGATGAAAAAATTCCTTGATGATATAGAAATCATCAAATCAACCCTGAGGGGTTTTTTGTTGTTGTTGTTTTTGTTTTTATGATAGAAATAAACTATCTGGTTTAAGCCACTGTTATTTTGGAGCTTCTTGTTTTAAGCAGATAAACCTAATCCTAATTGACACATCTCCTTCTTCTTCTTCTTCTTCTTCTTCTTCTTCTTCTTCTTCTTCTTCTTCTTCTTCTTCTTCTTCTTCTTCTTCTTCTTCTTCTTCTTCTTCTTCTTCTTCTCCTCCTCCTCCTCCTCCTCCTCCTCCTCCTCCTTTCTTCTTCTTCTTCTTCTTTCTTCTTTCCCCCAGGATGAATTCTCTACATTGGCTCATCTGAATATCTATCCTCAGAGTTCATCCTATCCAAGAAAATGTAACAAGGTTTATTACAATGCCCACTCCATAACCTTTAAGATAGCTTACTAAAATATAGAGGCCAGGTGAGTTTGCTCAACAGGGTTAATAAGATGTGTGTCAAAACTTTGATTCTCCAATGACATTGTTCATTTTAGAAGAGGAAAAATATAATTTTGTGATCACATGCTGCACACTAATCTTGGCAGCCTACCTCACCAATGTCAGAGATTAATAATCAACGTGGACGGCTCACTAAAAATTCAAGGGTATGGCGCTTTTGTATGAAGGAGATCCACTTCCTTCTCTTTAGCATGTTCTTCAAATCTCTAATAATGCTAACCACATTGTGCTGCAATGATTTTGGCAGGTCTTCTCTTTTACAGAAACTTTCCTATTTAAGTCTATATTTGTAGTGCCATGTGCAGCACCTGGCAATAATGAATGCCCAAAAAACATTCAAACTCTTTAATTACTAAATGATGTCCTTTACTATACACTCATTTGAACTATCAGTTCATTTCTGTCACCAGTCAAAACTTAATATAGCTTTCAAAAAATCTGTCCAAAAATAATATAATAATAATGCTAATGATAATAATTACTGAGTACTTTCTACATACTAGGTCATTTGTTAAACTTGAAAAAAACTCTGTGAGAGAGGTATACATATGTGTGTGTATTTCTATAACTATGGTCACACATATTCTCAAAAGAAGCTGTGTAATTTGGTGCCAGGATCACTGAAAACTTCTCTCCATTCACTACCCCAACACCCACAAAGCCTAAACTGGCTTCTGAATATCTTGTTGAGCATATTTTTTGGAAAAAATATTTAGGGAGCAAAATAACATATGAGGTTATTGGACACTCAAGTCTGGCTGGCTATGATGAGCATGAGGGTCCAGCGCTCTACTACATGGTTCATGAAAAGAACTCAACTACTAACATTCATGTAAGTTTACCATTTTGCCCATCTGTATAATAAAGATCAAAGTGTTAGATAATGAACAATGTAGAATGTTTTAGATGTGGGGAACAATATGCCATTTGAATGCATACACATTATTTACAGGACTTCACATGCCCTACTGGGACCATTCAACTAGTGAAATATTGCTTTCATTTTGGGGGTTTTTGTTTTGTTTTGTTTATCATAGAAAATGTCACAAGTATCACCAACACTATAATTGCTTGGAGTTACCTGGTCTTTTCACCTATCTCATTGAAGAGCTTTGGTTTGGCGTCTAAGTAGTTTTCATTTCCTAACTATGGTTAGCCTGTCTAGTTCTTACCGCTAGCCATTGATCACTGATCAAGAGTCCAGTTCAGCACTGCATTTCAATCAAAGTATGGCTTGACATCTATAACTCACTTGAGTTTTCACTTATTTTCCATCATTAGTAAATGACAATAAAAACTATATTACCATGGGATTTCCTAAAATAAACTAATTTATAGCAGTGCTGTCCAGCATTTTAGGGGTCAGAGCACACACTGAAAGTGATACTACTTGTGGAACACACTGGTCTTGGATAGAAGTGATCTGCTATAGGTATTGGTTGCCCCAGGCCCAATATCTTAACACACCTGTAACACTTTCAGAGCCCATTGGTTGCAGAGCTCAGAGTTATAGGATTATATATTATATTATATATAGCACATGGAACACATAAAGATATGTAGTATATCTGTGCGTGTATAATAATAGGATTATTTATACATGTATTATTGTCTACGTCTAGGTATACATTCAGCCTAGTAAGAACCCCTACACCCTACAGTAGGAAAGTTAAAGTTGGCACAGAATCTTCCACCTTATGCCCTTTCCCTTATTAGATCCTTCCCACAGGAGGTGGAGTTCCTAGTCTGACTGATCAAAGCTAATCATTTGCCTTACGGGTCGACATTTCTCTTCATATGTATTTGCTCTCTTATTTTAGTTTAACCTTCTTTATTCTACAATTAAGTAGCTAAATCAGATTTGTGTACTCTGTAGATCCAGCCATTTTCAATTCTGGAGGGAAGGAGCAAAGGCCTTTGTCATCTAAGACTCCACTTAGTTCTCCAGTCAAGCTTTAATGCAGAGCTGGCACTTCTCTACCATTGCTTTAGAGACACTCAGTTCCCTTATATAGCTAATAGTACTCTGAATGAGGAGCTCTCCAGGTTGGAAATCCCCAAGGATGAGGAGGTATTAGTAATAAGATTAGGTTCATGCCTTAATACCATAGTATTAAGAGGCTGCTTGTTGATATATGCAATAAGACTGCATTTCCTAGTTTCCCTTGAAGCCAACTATTGAGTATGTACTAGCCAATAGGCCAAAAAATAAATAAAATGTTGCTTGGAACCTCTGGAAAGGCTGCTTAAAGGAAGCTGATCCAGTTGGGAAGAGCCATTTTTGCCCTTCTGGTTTTCTTCTTTCTTTTAGCCTCTATCTGGGATGTGGACTCCAGCTGCCAATACGGACTATGAAGTAACCTTGAATGCACTAGAATGGTGAAGCAGAAAGATAGAAGAATCTCAGGCTCTGAAGACATTGTAAAACCCTCATTGCACCCTGGACTCCTATCATGGCTTAATGGACTTAAAAAAAAATTGTTTTTAATGTGAAAACTAAACTTTTCTTATATAAGCTACTTTTAACCTGAGGGTTTCTATTAAATAAACTTTTTTCTTTTTTATATGAGAACTAAACTTTGTTATTTAAGCAACCTCTCATCTGAGGGTTTCTGTTAAATAAAACTGAACAAAGGCCTGAGTGATACAATCATCTATTACTGTCCAAACTTTACCTCTAATTTATAGTGGTTAAAATGACTGACATTATATAACCACCGTTACCACCATCATTTTCTATAACTTTATATAACTAGAAAGGAGTTAAGTCTTACCACTAACTATCAAGTCCACCAACATCCCAGCAAGAGTGAGCAAAGAGCCTATTTTAATGACCTCTCCCTCACACTCTTAACTGGCAGGAAGATACAAATTCCTGGCTATTTCCCTGCTAGAAAGCAAGGATGGACCTATACAAACCCAGGAAACATGATCATAGATGACCACCCACAGCCTGGGTCGTGCCAAGAAATTGAGAAACATTAATGTGAAGGAGGCAGATCTCTACTATACCTGTACCCTACCTCTAGACAAATGGCTCAAATTCAAATTCTAAGATACAATAGCTGTTCATATAGTGCCTCAAAGAGGTCTTCTTTGACTACTACTACTTTAATACTACTCTGGCCCACTATTTAATCCAGAGCATTCTCACCGCACCTAGGCAGCAACAACTACCAATGTGCTGGCTAAGACATCCTTTTCCAATTACTACAAATAAACTTTAGAAAATAGAAAATTGTTTTTTAATGAAACTATTTTCTGCTTATTTGGGAAAACCATTTGTTCGCTGCCATGACAGGTTCTTACTCACTGGCAACTCATTCCGAACAAATTTCAGTAGTCAAGTTTTAGTAAGAGTTGAAATCTGGAATGAACACATACAGTTTTGTTTAATCCTAAACCAAACACTCTTATAAGATAAATGTAGTCCATTTGCTCTGGCCAGCAATTTTAAAGTGAGCAACTTTAAAAATTCTTTCTAACGTGAATAAAGTATGAACTGAGTCCCCTAACCAAGGGCCCTGAATAACTTTAAATCTACCATAATTTGAGTGTTATTGGTGTCTAGTAAACATTAACCACTAGTAAGGACAAAAATAATAATATAACTCAGAAGCTAATTTATCTCCATGGTCTGCTAAGCTTATCTAAGATTTTATGTATAAAACTGGAGATAAAGAAAATTTTAAAGTTAAACAGAACCTCTGAGACTATCTCAACATGGACAGGTAAATAATCCCCTCTATAGATGAGTATATCAGCTTCAAAGGAAAGAAGTGAAAACATTTGGTAGCCCTTTTCTTCCAACAAATTGAAGCTCAGAGCTTCCCGTCAAGATGGTGGAGTAGGTAAACACTGTGTTTGCCTTCTCTCACAACCACATCAAAATCACAACTAAAGTACAGAATAGCCATTATTGGGAGTCATCTGAACAGTCTAGCTGAACAGAAGTCCTACAACTGGGGACGCATAGAAGAAGCCACCTTGAGACTGGTAGGAAGGGCAGAGACACAAAATGGGCTGGTCTCACACCCTCATGTGGCGGTTAAGAATTGAGAGAAAAATCTTGGCTGTAGATGTCCCCCAGGAAGAGCAAGGGGTCCCAGTCTCAGACCAAGCTCCCCAGCCCAGGGTTCCAGTGCCAGGAAAAGAAGTCTCCACACCTCTGGCTGTGAAAATCAATGCAAACTGTGGCTGAATGAGATGAAAGGCTGAAGGAGTCACAGACTTTCCTCTTAAGGGGCCCACATGCAGACTTACTTGGTGATGGACTCACTCACTCTGAGCTCCAGCTCTGGGGTAGCAGCTTAAAAGGTTCTAGGGACAGATGGGGAGGAACTGGGTTGTCCGGCTTCAGGGTGAGGGCTGGAGGGGCAGCTTTCAGGGTGAGAGCTGGAGGGGCACCTGTCATATGCCACTGGGACCCACAGCACACCTATTACATAAAGCCACTCTACTAAGACCAGGAGACATAGCAGTCCTACCTAATACATAGAAGCAAACACAAGTAGGCAGCCAAAATTGGAAGACAAAGAAACATGTCCCAAATAAAAAATAAAAAACCAGAACAAATCTTCAGAAAAAGAACTAAACAAAATGGAGACGAGCACTCTAGCAGATGCAGAGTTCAAAACAATGGTTATAAGGATGCTCAGTGAACTTAGGGGAAGAATAGATAAACTCAGTGAGAACTTTAACACAGAGATAGAAAACATAAATGTGGAGATAAAAAACATAAAAACGAACCAGTCAGAAATGAAGAATACCATAACCAAAAGGAAGAATACCTTAGGAGAAATTAAAAGTCGATTAGATGAAGTGGAGGATCAAATCAGTAATTTGGAAGATAAGGTAGCAGAAAACACCCAATCAGAATAACAACAACAACAAAAAAGAGTCCAAAAAAATGTGGATAGTTTAAGGGGCCTCTGGGACAACGTCAAGCATACCAACATTCACATCATAGGGGTATCAGAAGGAGAAGAGAGAGAGCAAGGAATTAAAAACCTCCCACCCAGCAAAGCTATCATTTACAATTGAAAGACAGGTAAAGATTTTCCCAGACAAGAAAAAGCTAAAGGAGTTCATCACCACCGAACCAGTATTACAAGTAATGGTAAAAAGACTCCTTTAAGAAGAAGATGAAAAGATGAATAGTATGACTAATAAAATGGCAATAACTACATATTTATCAACAATTACTTTAAATGTAAATGGATTAAATGCTCCATTGAAAAGTTAGGGTGGCTAAGTGAATAATAATAATAATAAAATAATAATAATAAAAAAAGACCCTTACATATGCTGTCTACAAGAGATTAACTTCAGATCAAAAGATATACATAGAAGTAAAGGAATGGGAAACTATTTCATAAAACAAAGAAACAAACAAACAAAGTTGGGGTAGCAATACTTATACCAAAATAGATTTTGTCTATTTTGTCTACAAAAGCTGTAACAAGAGACAAATAAAAACCCAGTAATCCCACTTCTGGGTATTTATCTGAGGAAACACAAACACTACTTTGAAGGGACATGTGAACCCATATGGTTATTGCAGCATTATTTACAATAGTCAAAATAAGGAGTTTACTTGGGTGTCCATTAATGGATGAATGGATAAGGAGATGGTACATATATACTATGGAATATTACTAAGCCTTAAAAAAAAAAGAATGAAATCTTGCCATCTGCAACAACATGGATGGACCATGTGCTGAGTGAAGTTAGACAGAGAAAGATAAATGTCATATGTGGAATCTAGAAAACAGGATAAACGAACAAACAACAGAAAGACAAGCTCATAGATACAGAGAGCATTTTGCTGATTGTCAGATGGGGGTAGCGGATGGATGAAGGGTGGAGGGGATTAAGAAGTACAAATTGGTAGTTACAAAATAGTCATGTGGATGTAGAGTATAACATGGGGAATATAGTCAGTAGTATTGTGATAACTATGGTGTCATATGGGTACCGAATTTATCAGGGTGATCACTTCATAAATTATACAAATGTCTAATCACTGTTTTGTACACCCGAAACTAATATAATATTGTATGTCAACTATAACTGAAAGAAATAAAAATATAAAAAATTAATAAAAAAATACAAATTGGAGCACATAATTTCTCTAGAACTAAGAAAAGAAAAAGTAGAGGTCAAATCGAGTATTTTTTTAAAAAAACGGTTTAGGGAACAACTGGCTGGTGTAAGTCACTTGGTATTCCCAAGTAAATGATCAGGTCTTCTGGGACACAAGATTCTCTCCATTCCATAGAGAGTCAATCACACATGGAACAAATGGTAAGATTTTAATTTGTATATGACTGGGTAACATTCTATTGCATATATGTACCATAACTTCTTTATCTAATCATCTATTGATGGGCACTTGGGATTCTTCCATATCTTGGCTATTGTAAATAGCACTGCAGTGAATATAGGGGGGCATAAATCTTTACAAATTAGTGTTTTGGTTCTCTTTGGATAAATACACAAAAGTGCAATTGCTAGGTCAAAAGGTAGTTCTAGTTTTAATTTTTTGAAGAACCTCCAAACTGTTTCCCATAGTAGCTGTGCCAATTTTCAATCCCACCAACAGTGAACAAGGTTTCCCTTTCTTCACATCCTCACCAACAGTTTCCAGATGGGTACTAGAGTAACCAAGGGAATCACTTCATAAATTACATAAACGCCTAACCATTGTGCTATATACCTAAAACTCATAAAAAAATCACACATGGAGCTTTGGTCAGGCAAATTTCTGCATCATGGATATATTCCATTCAGTCATTGTCTTAGGTCAAGAGTAAATAATCCTGTTAAACTTGTTTTAAAATTCCCTGCATACATACGGTTGTTTTTCCTAGCTGCTTTAAGGAGAAAAGGTGTGTTAACTAATTTCACATTCCTGCTATTGAATAATCATAATGATTAAGAGCTCCCAACAGAGGTAAAAAGAAAAATAATCACTTGGAAATATGAATTTTGAAAAACAAATTTTCATCAAGAGGTTCTAATTTCCACTCATTTGATCATTCTCAGTTACATCTGGCGAATTCTGCCTCTAGTACAGATGACACTAATATAGAATAAGTATTTATTAAATTCCCTCTTTTTAAATCAAACATATTTTATTCCAAATAAGTTTGGACTTCTTGAAACGGTGAGGGTTACACCCTTTGTAATGTTGATCGTCCGAATGGTACACAGAACCCATGGTTACAAGTGTTGCCTTTTCCCCATCCCTCAATCCTAATCCTATTCCCCTTGCTTCCTCAATAGTTATGGAGGATGGGAATTCAGGTTTCAGAGAATTCCTGAGTTTGGAAAGAAAAAGAATAAGTTATAGAAAGCGGGATTTAGGCAGAGGAAATGGCCTGCTTTTGGAAGTCTGCGGTTTGGGGAGTTCAGCTCAATTTGAGAACGTCTTTTATCTCTATTTCTATTTGTAAATTTTCCCAGAGTCTGAAACAGTGCCTGCCGGACTGTGAGAATTTACTAAATAACTGGCAAATGACTGAGTAGATTAGATTGTGCACTAGCTCCTTCCCAGCAAGAGGGCGAACCTCTCTGAGCCTCAGTTTTCTCATCTGTAAAGCAGAGTAATAATACTTAAGAGTTTTTGTAATGATTACCTAATAAGGTACTGGTACTACTACTACTACTACTACTACTGCTAATAATAATAATAATAATATTCCTGTGAACACCTAAAGCATAGGGACTGTGTTTTCATTAACACAACTTTAGTATTGTGACCATAGAACTGGACAAGGAACAGGGTATGTGCAGTTTCCATTAGATGTCATTGAAATATCTGTAAGAATTATAGCTCTTTCAGACAAAAATAATATAGAAAAAAATACAGAATTGATTATCAGATTTTAATGATAAAGCTGGAAGAGGTTATGGAAGAATTATATAGGGGCAGAATAATCCAATAAAGTGGCAGTAATTTTAAAGCCAATGGTGAAAAGAAAAAAATTCTTAAGATCATTAAATAAATGTGAAATCTAATTATTCAGTGAAGGTTGGCTACAATCTGAATGGGGAGTGTGGAATTCAATTTACTTAAATCAGAAGGAAAAATTGGTTAATGGTCTATCTTGAACCCAGGAGAGACCAACTCATAAAAGATAAGGATTTGGGATTCCTGTTGTTACACTGACTGTTAAGGGTAGTTGGAATGTTGGTCAATACTCCAGAGAGAGTCCATCTCCTTTCTGGGCCAAAGCCTCTTGTAGATTTGCAGCCATAGTCTGCTGAAATGTTCTCCCTATCTTTCCGGTGATGCTAATTTTTCAGTAGTGGATTCGAGTTTTTAACCCAAAAAAATTGTGGAATAGAGTACAAAAAGTAAGTAAATCAAATCTAAATGATTAATACTTTTGTATCATGTTCAAAAATAGTTTTTTTAATCATTCAGACAGTCTGTACATTTTTGGTACTTAAAATGTTTGCAAGTTTAAAGAAAATGTAGTTTATTAAGGTATATAAAAGGTTAGCCTTCTGGAATCAATTTAAATAAGTGAGAAATTAATTTTAGATTCCTGATCTTAAGTCAAAAGTATAAACAGTATTGGAATGCTTAATAGAACTTAAGCATAATCATATTTAGAAATTTAATTTATTAGTTCTACTTGGAGTGGTTTAAGTATATCAGAAGGTGTTTCCTGCTAGAAAAATTTGAAGGGCTTTAAAATTAAATTGATAAAAGCAATGTACACATTTAAAGGAAGTTTATTAACTAGGTTTGTAAACAAAATTGGTTGATTCAGGGAAGTTGGGCTATTCAACTTGAAGATACATAAATCAAAGAGTCCCTTGAAAGTGCTTGTTAAAATTACTAGATTAATAAGTAAAATAATATTTGTGAATTTATTTATTTAATATATTTATTGAGTGTCTGCTGTGTTAGTCACTATTCTGGATGCTAGGAATATAGCAATGAACAAAATAAGGGCAAAAAAATATCTTTATGGGGCCTAAAATATTAAACTTAAGGCTTTAGGAAAAAACTAAGTTATTAAATCTTTTGCTTTAATATATTGGATATTAATGTTAAAACAAGTTAGCAGTCTCTTCATCGCACAAAATGTCCCCCAAGGAATGCCCAAAAATTCACATTGTCAAGTGACTTCATTCATCTTTGTATCATCAGTGCCTAGCTCACATACGACTCTCAAAATCATGTGTGGTTTGAGTGGTGAATCTTCTCTATTGTCTGACTTTTTCATATCGCTTACAAGAAATCGGCACTAACCAGGATTTTCTTCTTGAAATGCAATGTCTCCAAGGTTGAGGAGACAGGAGATATTTATTTACATCTTTATGTAATTTGGTCAAATTATGTTTCTCCTAACAGAAGAGTTAAAGAATAAATTTTATGATGGAGGGGAGAAATGTAATTTTGGAGATGAAAACGTTTGTACAGAAAAAGGAAACCTCTAGTTTAGGAACATATTAAGACATATTAAGGTGCAGAACTGGGAGTCATTAGGACAGTTGGGGGAATTGGGTGAGCAGTATAGAAAGAGTGGTGGAAAAATGCAAAGAATTCTCAACCATTTCAAAATAGCTTCCACCCAGGAAAGAGTCTTTTTTTTTTTTTTTTTGGCTTTCCCAGTGATTATCTGTTCCCAAAATCCAGAAGTCAGAATTGCTTTGATAAAAAGTTCTATTTGGGTAAATAAAGCTTTTGCAAAAGGAACTGAAAACTCAGATAAACATCATTTCCATAGGAAAATGTTTCTCAGTTTTAACAGCCCACTTACAACTAGTCTATTAAAACATGACCTATTTGTAAATTGACCATTATTTTGATAATCAAAACCCAAAAACCACACCCAAAGCAGTTTCGGAAAACTGTAGAGAATGTACAGAAGCCCATCAATGACCTGAACTATGGGTTTCTCAAGGCAAGCCCAAGCTAAGAACTCACTGAATTTTGCAATCTTTACCCATTTTCAGCTTCCAGTAAATATCCCAGCAGTCACAATTCACATATTTCAAAACCGCAGGCAGTGCTGGTGCCACTGTAGCAGCTCCTCTTCCACTAGCTGGCTGTCCCTAGTCACTGTGGCTAATTGCAAATTTCCCACACTGACATTTAGTGACCAATAAGAGAGCAGGTAGGTGATCTGGGGGCAGAAATGTATAGTGGTTAAATCCTTCGGCTCTAGAGTCTGAAAGAACTAGGTTTAAATCTTAACTACTACTCCCTGGCTGGTGACCATGGGCCTGCCGCTTAAACTCCTCACTTATTTCCCCATGGATAAAATGAAAATTATAATAATACCTACCTCATGGAGTTTCTAAGGGGCCTAATGAGATAATACTTGTACATCATTCCTGACATGTAATGAGCACTCAGAATTACACCTATACATGGGTTCCCTGACTTATAGCAAGTGAACAAATAGAAAAACATTTCATATATTCTGCTTCCAGTAAGCCATAAATGTAAATAGTAATTACTGACATTTTGGTTAGCTTAGGTAATTTACTGCTTTCTTTTTTCAACATTAAAGAAATCAAGAAATAATTCAATACGTATTTGGGCTCTTGAGTTGCTGAAATGAGGTACAGGCCTATAAACACTATTCTAATAGCTGACAGGAATTGGGCTTTAATATGGTGAATGAAAAGTTCATGAAAAGAGAGTTACGGAAGAGTTATGAAGAAAAATGCAATGCTCTAAATTATAGCTTTTAAAACAATCGGTGTCTTTTTGGACATTCAGTCCCACAGAGGAACAAAATAGCACTGACAATAATTCCTTAAGAAAATAATTTTTCTAAATAGATCCATATAAACCAGGCTGAGTTATTAAGGGGGGAAATGAGTTTAATAATACAGTATTAGATTGAGTATCATCATGGAAAAGTATACTGTAAAAACTGTTTTGAATATTAATTGACCTCTCTGGTAATTTTGTGTTGTAAATACTTGTATTATAGTGAGGTAGACAGTTTAAAAAAAAAAAACTCTCCATTAGACAGACTTAAAATTTTGTAATAATATTTAAGAAAATGATAACATTAAGAAAGAATGAAATATCCGATTAATGCTTAACTTTGTACAACTCGAATATAAACTTTAAAAATATTAGAAATTATAACATTTGAGTGCATATAATGTTTTGTACATTAAGATGAATTTCATGCTGTCCGTTTCCTCCTTGCACTTTCAGTCACCTTAAATAAACAAATATATACAGCCTTAACAGAAAAACAGTGCATCCAAAGCAAATGTGCATTTTAAATTATTTCTCCTGGCCAAGTCTTTTTTTTTTACTTAGCATTTTATATTAGCATTTATTATCATTCTCGCCCTTTCTTTGACAGATTGTAGTTCTCTGAACCAAACAAGCAACAGGTTTAGATCAAGAGAGAGCAAAACCACTTAGGAAAAACAAAAACTTTTTTAATGGCACAAGTTCCCTTGTTTGAACCACTGCATGGTCAAAGATGAGAAGGAAGCAAATTCTTCAAAAGGCCTACTTATGGACAATGTTTGAAAATAATACTGATGCAGGCTGGAGGAAAGTTCATGTTTTTGACAATCTGGAAATGGGTATTTCAATTGTGCTGTGCTCTCCACTTCCTTCCGGAAGATGAATTTCACCCCTGCCTCCTTCCTCACTGCCCCATCCCCACCTCCCACCCCAAGCTCAATGTAACAACACTTTGCTCTTTTCACAGTTTCTCATTACTAAGTTTTAAAAACATTGCCTAACTGGTAATTACAATCTGAAACGATTCTTTTGGGGGAGCCGTGGGCTATTGCTGGCTAGTAATCTTTCAGGAATGTCAGAGAGAGGGGAGGGAACACAGATTTTAAAGAAACTTTGGAGACAGGGACTTGTGTCCCCTTACATCCTTCTCTTCCCTGCTCCTGGCCTGCCCCTTCTCCCTATTACCCTTTTACTTCAGGATCATTTTTCCCTCTGCACCTCTTATCTTAGCTATATAGTTCCTACCTTTTTTTGTTTAACTAGGAAATTGCCTTCCCCTTAAATGGGGATGTCTGAATTTTGGCAAATTCTGTTCAAAGAAATCAATTAGAAACTGATATCAGGAAGGGGTTTTCCTGGGTTACTTCCAGCCAGGGATAATACACCTTGGTATCAGGCGTCAGAGGCAGGCCTTGTGGTTTCTCATTATACTTCAAGGGGTTCCATTTGGACTCATTCTTGTCATTCCATCCATACCACCAGAAAAAGCAACTGTAAAAGCAGCGACCTGAGCCCCCTGGAGTGAGATGCAGGTTACCAGTTCCCCATACTGTGAGAGGCCAGGGAGGAGCCAGGTATACAAGCAAATGAAAAAGGCCTTGGGCCAACCTCTCTCAATTATCTTCTAAAGGAAAGACCTTTCTTGGCTTTCCTATTCCCCTGATGCCAATTCCTCTATTTTAACGCTTTCTGATTGGGAGGTTACAAGGCATGGGATATGACCTGGCCAGAAAACCCCACCCTCTTTACACAGGTAGAAAACAATCAAACCAAGATGTGGTCAAAGGTGACTCTTCCTCGCATACTGTTTCTCTTTTTAAACTATCATTTTTTCAATCCATGGAGCAGTTGAGAAACAGGTATGTGTCTCTCCTCCCACCACCTCCTATCAAAACCTGTGGGACACACAAGGAATTCCAAAGCCACAACAATAAAGATAAAAATTAAAGAAATCCTCCTTGGCTTGTTTTACCAGGGCGGCCAAGCAAGGTGTGAAAATCCGTATCTCCCTTTGGACTGGCAGGTGGAAGGTTCTGGGAAGGCTGAGCTCCCTCCCTTCCCGCTGGGCTTCACTGCCCAGGCTGTCTCCCCACTCTCTGCCTCCTAGGCCGGCTCCTCCTCCGCTTCTCTGAAGTCAGGCCTCCCCTTCGATCACGGGCCAAGGTGGCGGGAAAGGCGCCGCTGCTACCTGCAGCCGCATGACTCCACCACCATGTCCTCGTACTGCTTGTAGACCACGTTATTGCCCGCGTCGATGTATAGGATGCTAATGGGAGTCAATTTGGTGGGCACGCAGCAGCTGGGCGGGGTGGAGCCGGGATCCATGGAGTTCATCAGCGTCTGGATGATGGCGTGGTTGGTGGGCTCCAGGTGCGAGCGCAGCGGGAAGTCGCACACGCCTTCGCAGTGGTAGGCCTCGTACTCCAGGGGCGCGATAATCCAGTCATCCCAGCCCAGCTCCTTGAAGTTCACGTGCAGGGGCTTCTTGCTGCAGCGCAGCCTCGACTTCTTGCCGTGCCGCTTACCGTGGCGGCTGGCGAAAGCCGTGCGCCGCCGCCGGCGGCCAGGTGGAGGCAGCCAGGGCCCGGCGTCGGGGGCGCCCGACGGCTGCGGCCACGACCCCTCGGCGCCCGTGCCCAGACCCACAGCCTCGGCCGCGCCCAGCTGTTCGCGCACTTCAGCGAACAGGTTCTTGCGCTGGGATCTGGTGAACACCACGAGCAGGGCGCGCTCCTGGGGGGACCGCACCCTCCGGCCGAAGCCCAGACTCCGCAGGTCCGGGGGCGGCGGCTGCTGGGGCCCCAGGTTTCGGGCCTCGGCCTCCACGACATCGGGCTCGTCCCACGCGGCCCGCAGCTCCAGGCACAGCTGCTTCCAGGGCGGGTGGCGCAGGCCCTGCCACACGTCGAAGACTTCCCAGCCGGTACGGGGCGCCCCCTGTGGGTCCAGGGTCCGCGAGTCCAGCAGCAGAGACGACAGGCAGGGGAAGAGCTGCACGTGGAGCGGCCCGGAGGGCGGCCCCCAGGACGCTGCGGGCGCCTGGCGAAAGAGCCGCAGCTCCGCGCCCACCAGCTCTTCTTTGTCTGAGAGCGTGGACACATCAAACAAATACTTCTGTCTCCGGAGAGCAGTGTGCGAGAGATCGTCTGCGAGATAAAAAATAATTACAGTCAGTTTCACTTAAGCGGGAGATCAGCCCCTTGCTCTGCGGCTGCCCCCGGGAGGAAAAGGGCGGGGAGCGGGGCAGGCCGGGCCGGGAGTCCAGCTGAGCCAGCCCGGGGCCTGACCACCCTGGCTTCCCGCCCGGCCGGCCGGTGCGCTGCGAGGGGAGGCGCACCCAGGCGGGCCCCCTCCTCCCCGTCAGCAGCCCGGGACTCCCAGGGCGGAAGTTGGTGGCTGCTGGAGAGGCGGTCGCGGTGGTGGCCTCCGGGTTTTCCCCCAAGAGCCTGCAAGTAACCACTAATGTGCCCTTTGTGGTTTTGAGCCTGGGATGCACTTCCCCCAGACCTCCTCTTGGCTGGCTCGTCTCATCAGTCACAACTCGGTTCAAATATCACCTCCTCTGAGAGGCGTCTCTCGACCAACCACTCTGATCTAAAGTAGCTTCCCTCGGTCACTATCACAGGACCCAGTTTTATTATCTTCCTGGCATTTAGCACTATCTACAATGACTTTGTTAATATTTGTCTCTTCAGTGGTCTGTTTTCCTCAGCAATACTCCGCCTGCCTCCACCAGCCCTTAAGAACTAGGACCAGGTCAAGTCCATCTTACTCATCACAATGCCTAGAGTGTGCCTGACCTAGAGTACACCCTAGTCAATAGATGAGAAACTTTTAGAACAGCCATCTTCAATCTGGCTGCCCGTTATAATCATCTAGAGAACTTAAAAATTACCAGCTGCCCGACTTACTTCAGCCAAATGAATACCTGTAGAAAGGGCCTGAGTAGTGGGGTTTTGTTGGGGTTTCGTTATTTTTTTGTGTGTTTTGTTTTTTGTTTTAAGCTCCAAGCTTATGTAAAGGTGCTGTCCTAGTTTTGACCCATTGCGCTGAGGGGAAGTTGCTGCCCATCAGATAGTTTTGATGAAGCATTTGGCTCAACACAATGCAGACAGAATGATGAGTTACGTGATTTCCTTCTTTTTAAATTCACCATTTAATAACAAACAAAAGAAGATCCTGCAGTCAATGAGAAATAGACACTTCTAAAAGGACAAAACCTTAACCACAGACACACACACAGTGACATTCTCCCCTCCTCCACCCACACTACCTGAAATCTTGTTTTGCAACTACTCCTGAGGATAGATTTTTTGGTTATAGGAGAGAAATAGAAATGTGGGGCATATGGAGGGTATGGGGAGTAATAGGCTTTTAAAATCAAAGGTGAATTCTTTGGAAGAAGACAAAATGACTTCTTTTTTTGACACATCGTGTATGAGGCCAACCCCACATCAATGTACAAGGCAGAAAGCTAACCAGATTTTTCTGGGCTGCCTTCTCATAAAATATTTACAATCCAGAAAATACAAAAATCCCCAAAGCCCCAAGCTTTCCCCAGAAGCTAGTAAAGTTTGAGTCGATTTCAATAGTAAAAATGTCACTGGGTCCTGGGTCGACCTTCACTGCCTATCCAGATGTAGCCTCAGGGCACTGGATCTGGAGCCTCAGCCACACCCAGTCCCCACTCTGGGCTGACTGCAGGGCCAGCCGCCTCACTGTAACTCCACAAGTCTCGACCTGAGAGGAAGCTCTGGGAAGGGTTAGAGAGGTGAAAAGGGAAAAGCTGCTGGAGGCACTTGATTTATGGAAGCCAAGACCTTCAAACTGACAAGGGTCACTTTGAAATCAGTGGAAATTCAGCACACTTTCTTCTCCTCCTTTAAAGAAACCTGTGTCTGACAACACTCAGCCACCACCCAAACCCCTGGACCTATGGCCTTAGGCTTCACTTTCTTGCCTCTCACATTTCTCCCTAAACCAAGGATGTGATGAGAGGGACAAACCTAAGGTACTTGGTGCACTAGCTGAATGTTGTGATGGCTGACATATTTTTCATCCTTACTTTACCCACAAGCAGAGAACAGTTCTGTAAGGTAGATACTCCTATTGCTCCCATTTTACAGTTGGGAAAATCAAGGCTTAGAAAAATTAAGTTTATTACTAAAGTCTGAAAGCAGGTAAACGGTGAAACTGAAATTCAAACTTAGGTCTATTTAATTCCAGAGTGGAAACATTTAGCTCCTAAGCCCCATTGCCTCCCAGATTATAGTCCAAGTACTGGAATCTAAAAGCAACCTGTAGTGGCTGGGATATAAGGGACGTGTGATACAGTCCAAACCATATTTGCAGGGCTTGTTAGGAATAAAACCTGGGGTCCTTTAGGAAATCATTTCCATCTCTGCTTACATAATTCTTGAGATAGTTTGTTACTGGCTGGAGAACATTAGGCATGTGTAAAGAATAAAGATTTATTTATTTCTCTCTCATGCAATATGGAGAAATCAGTCTGCTTTTGTTTGCATTTTTTTTTAAGTGTGAGCTTATCAATTGCTAGTCTGCACAGCTAAGTCACATTTCTCTAAGTCTTTAGGAGTAGTGAAAGGGCTCTACTGATTCTGCAAGCTCGGGCATTCATTCTTTCTGGGGCTCAGGAAAGAGTGCAAATGTGGGCTTCTGCCTATACCCTGCTCTTTCTCTTCTCATACCAGCGCCATCCCATGGTTTGATAGGCCTCACCTGCATGCATATGGACACCCTGGCCCACAGGTCCAAGCTCCCAGGTGCATGTATTGGTGTTGTGAAACATTCTTAGTAGGACAGACCCAATGGAGACGCTGCCCAGGCCCTGGATATGGTCTCGGAAATATCTGGGTAATAACTCTGTGGCTCAGGTGCCGCAATAGAGTAGTACCTCTCAAAACCACTAAACCTGCAGGGGTCCTTCCATCTGCACCCTCAGCTTTATACCAGAACTTGTTAGAAATATAAACTCTCTCAGGCCCCAGAGGTTTGTGGTGAGGCCCAAAATTTGCATTTCTAGTAAGTTCCCAGGTGATGCGGATTCTGCTGGTCAGAGAACCCACGTTAAGAACAACTAAACTAAACTTGGCTCTTCAGATTCCCCACCATTTGGGGGAGGGCACCATTAGAGACTGACAAAACTGAGCCCTCCAAAGCACAGGGCCCAGGGCAGGGTCAAAAGCAGTACTCACAGAACCAAATCACCTGCTTGTCCCAGCCTCTTCCTGACCCCCTGCCCCCAGCCACCCTCATATATTTTTACTCTTTCAGTCATATGTTCTTTCTGTGGGTCTCCAGAAACTATAACTCCTAAACGGAGGGTCCAAGAAGGTGGCTGCTCTGTGCAGCTCCCCTGCAGACCACATTCCCCACCTGTCTGGACCTGTTCTGGAGCCACGAATCAAGAAACAACCCAGAGGGGGCATCTGACCTGGAGAGGGCACACACCACAGTCCACTGCAACCCTGCAGACACTGTGCTTGCTAACCCAGCATCACAAGGCCTGGTCCTGCTGCCATGGCTGCCTGTGGGTAGGAAGCTGGCCGTTCACACTCCTTTCCACAAGCCTCCTCTCCCATTAAGTTCTGTATAAATGAAGGCCAATGTCATCAAATGACCCTTTCTCCTATGCCCTCAACTAGAAACATTGCACTTTTCATTTCAAACTCTGTGACATTTTCTTACATCCAAAAAGTGAATCCTATGCTTTAAGCCTTTAAATGAAATTGATCAGTAATACACCGTGGAAGTTTTTGTCTTTATTCTTGCTTTTAACTTGCACCAACCTGGTTTGTTACAGCTTGGCTCACACCCCAGGTAATTCAGCGTTTGTTGAGTATTCGACATGTACACCTGTCAAGTTACAATCGCTGGATGTGTGCTTATTAACTTCCCCTGGTGGGTGGTAGAGGAAGGAGGGGAGAAGAGAAGGACAAGCAAACCACCTGTATATTTGAAGAAAATTCTTCATAAATAGGTCAGCCTATTTTGAGTTAAGAGCAAGTTGGTAAAAGGCCAAGGACACCTAAAACATGCACATCTGATGTGGGATTAATTTTTAAAAGTAAAGAAGAAAGCAAATAAACAAGAAAAAGAGCTAATCATTTGCAAGATAAGGCTATTGTGCCCATTTTAAGTGAGGAAAGTGGCTAAGAAAGGTAAAAGCATTTGCGCGGGGTTACAGTAGTGGCTGGAGGAAACTAGAGAAGCAAACACCAGGTGGGAAAAGAAAGAATGTCCATGGCATCAAAGGACCTGGGGAACCTGAGACCCACGAAGGCGGCCTGAAGAAGGAATACACGGCGGCGGGAAACGCGCCTTGCTCGCCCACCTGGGCTGCTCCTGCTGCAGGCGGCTCCCTTGGACCACCATGCAGAGGGTTTCCGAAAACCTGCCACTTCGTTTGGTCTGGGGCAGGAAGGGTCCGCACTACATTTTTTTCCCAAGACATCTCTGAGATATGTGCGCAGACTGAGGTCCCTCTTGAGAGTCTTAGTTGGATTTTCTGTCGCTCTCCGGCCCAAAGGTGCGCCCGCGGCTCCAGCTCTCCCGACCCCAATGGCCCTTAGCGCCACAGACTCTACACTCTCGGACGCTCTTACCCGCGAGTCCCGCTCGCGGTGACCCTGGACCGCTACTGTCCAGGCGTCTAGTCGGCCCTGCCCGACTCCTCCAGACGTCCCACCAGGCGTCCCGCCCATGTCCTCTGAAGGCACAGACCCTGCAGCTCAGAAAGCAGAGATGACAGCGGGCTTTCTCATCCCAACTCCCCTAGGTGGAGATAGAGGGAGCGGTATAATCACCATCTTTTACAAAGGAAACTCCACAGGTCTTTACAGCTAAGGCTTTCTCGCACCCCTCATTTCTGAGCCAACAGCAGCAATGAAGCTTATGGGCACTGCCTTTGTGCCAGGCACCTGCTCAGGGCTTTGATGGCCTCTGCCACTGAATCCTCATCTCGACCGTCCTGGGGCTCCAGGAGGTGTCTTAACTTGCCCACTATCTAACAGCTGGTAAGGGACAGGATCTGAAGTCTTAGTTCTAACCCCCACCTTCAATCATAGGCCACGCCCCTCTACCAGGGTTCTGATAGGGCCATGGAGCAAAGATGAAGGGAGGAAATGAGACACAAATTCATTATCAATGCCATCAACACAAGGTGGGCTGGATTTCCCCCAGAATGAGCCACCAGCCCTCTTCCTTCCACAAGCTTCCTTTCCCATTATGATGTCCTGTATAAGTGAGACCTCCAGGTAATTTGTACTCCAAGGATTACCTTCTCCTGGGACATGGTTACCTTCTGAGCATCCCTCTGTACTCTTGTCCTGAGTCCAGGTCTGAGCCTCGCAAACTGCTGAGCTTGCTAAGCATCCTCAAGGAGGCTCAGATTCAGGAAGCAGTCCATACAATTCAGCCTTTCCAGAGTGCTTTTGCTTGACCACCCAGCAAAAGAATCATAATAGCAAACACTGATGTAGCACTTACTATGTGCTGAACATAATCTAAATTCTTAACTTACAATAACTTGTTTAAGCCTCAAAACCACCTACGGGGAAAAAAGATATCACCATTATGCTCATGCTATGGATCAGAAAACTAAAACAGAATTTAAAAGTAGCTTGCCCAATACAGTAAGAGGTCCAGCTCCAGGATCTGTACCCCCGCCCTGGACTCCCAGATCTTGATCTCTATGCTGGGTAGAATCCTTGAGAGGGCTCCAGCTCTTTCCTGCTGCCCATGCCTGTAGGGAGGAATCAATCCCTGGTCTCCAAGAGTCACTCACTCTCTAATTAGCAGAACTGAAAAGATGACAAAATCACAATTGGGATTTTGAAGGAGAACTTATAAAGAAACTTAATTTTCTCCTCTACGAAATGAGGATAATAACACCAGCTCACAGTCACTGAGGGAGGAGTGGCAAATAAGATAAGGAGTAGGAAAGATGTCTGACAATGTGTCCAAATGTTAGTTACTACTGACAACTGTGACATGAGCACAGAACTCGGGAGTCTAGGAAATACAGATTTGAACCCTGACCTGTGACTTAGTGGCTGGGTGACCTTGGATAAACTGGGTCATGTAATCTCTTCTAGTCCCATATGCCTCATCTGTAAAATGGGAGAACCACCTCTACTCTGTAGAGTCATTGTAAAGGTCAGATTCAAGGCACCAAGAGCAGTGCATAACACACAGAGCGCCCAATGAATGCAGCCAGTATTATTACAACTACCTGCATCCAGGTAAGAGAATATGCACCTGGTCTTCTCTTAGCCTTCTTTGAGCAGGTGCAGTTCAGTTCTCTCTGGAGGACTTCCAGAGTGGTGGAAAGGTTCTGGGCAGAAGGGACAGAAAGAGAAGCAGAGGCTTCCAGTTCCTGCTCATCTAAGTTCCAGAGAAGGCAAGGCCCATAGAAGCCGAGTCTCCTCTCCCCCGCATTACCTTTATCCTTCTCAATCCCCAATGCCATATCAACCACTGAGATCTCTCCCACCATGTCAGGGGAACAGAGGCCCCCCAGCTGAATCTCATCAAGGAGAGGGCCCTCCTTGTAGGTTCTCTCCTCCATGGGATCAGGGCCAGCGCTAGCCCATATGCTAATAGTCCATATGCTAACCCACTTGGCTCCCTGGCTGGGTGGTCGCAGCCTTGAGACGCTGGCAGTTAGTCTTCTTGCCCCCGCCCCAGCCCGCTTTGGTGCTCTTTTGTGAGGCACGATCTGTCAACAGAGCCAGTTCTGGGGTGGTGGTGGTGGTGGGTTCCTGATCTTCTCCCCTTGGTAAAGGGCCAGGCATGTGTTAGAGGGGACAGGGGTTTATAGCACTGAATGACCCCTTGGGCTGCAGGACGACCCGGCCAGCCGCGAGTCACCGGCGAAGTTGCTGTGATCAGTCTGTCCGAGCATGAGACTCCTCTTTGCCACTCTTAATAGCTCAGCTCCTTTCTGGATCTCTTGGCTTTCCCAGTGTCTTCCCCAAGAGCTTGCCCTGCATTTCTCATCTTCTTTCCTCCTTTCAACGACCAGAGAGACCCAAGAGAGTCCTCCACAGAGTCTCCGAGAGGCTTTTCCGCCCTCTCTCCAAGCATCGCGAACCTGTGTCCTCCTTCCTGCCACGAGCCTGGGCCTTATGAACCCACAGAATTAAGTGGGTCTGGACGCCTGCCCAGATCCCGCAGAGAAATCCCACTGTTAGCTCAGCAAGCTCTGGATCAGCGTGAGGCAAATGAATGACGTTGGGAGGGAGAGGAAAAGGTAACCCTGACTTCCACCCGACCGAAAACATAACTCCGCGCTCCCTCAGAGTCTCAGCCTCCAACAGCAGTAACGTCACTGTCTGGGGGGAGACGCGGACCAGCCCTCTGTCCTAAGCCCTGGGCATCTCCAGCAGGAGTTCGAAGGCGCTTTAGGGAGACTTCTTTGTCTCCCTAGAAGAAATGCATTCATTCATAAAGTAGTTTACATGAACTTGGTACAAACCATCGCAGTCGCGCGTTCGTGAGAGGGGCTCCAAGAGCCTGAGATGCCAAGCTGAGGTCAAGGACACTTCACAAGACGTCTCTTTTCATCGTGGTCCCACCCTGGGCTCCCGACCATAGGAACCCAAGTCTTAATTTAACATCACTTTAGATGAATCCCAAACAGAAGTTCGGCACGGTCGCCACACGCTAGACCCACGGCTTCTCACCTTTCTGCTATGCGAAAGCAGCTTGCGCCCCTCAGGTCTGGCGTTCCCTCCAGGTCGCTGCCCTTGCTTTGGACCAGCGCGTGCAGGGCCTGGAAGGGGTTGATTTGCCTGGGGCCGCTCTCCCTGCACCACTGACCAGCAGGGCCTCCCGGGAGAGCAAGGAAGAGCCACAGGACGGGGTGGGCGGACGTGGAAGGAGAGACTCGCAGACTTGAAACCGCGGTCTGGGCCGGAACATGATCCGACCTTTGGACTTGACAGCTTCAAGATCAAAAGTAGAAGGAAAGTTTCTCACCTAGTGTGCTTTCCCTTCTTATCAGTTCTGAGGTTGCAGGTGGGGGGAGGACTTTAACGGCGTATTGTTGTGGTTAGGATGCTGGACCCTCGTTCAAGGGTCCTGCACAGGAGAAAACTCAGTATTGTTTAAAGTGCTAGGCCCTGGCGTAGCTTCTGAAGAAGGGTTTGCTCTACTCAGCTCCACTTGGATTGACTCCCGAAGTCAAGCCATAGCAAAATGAGATTCGTGGTGGCAGCTATGGGCCAGCGTCTAGCATCTTTCAATATCGTCCCCACAGGGCATGGGAGCGGCAGTCAGCTGGGAATTGAGGTTGGGGATGGACCAACTTGCAGGGAAACCAGATTTGCAAGGCAGACAGACGCGCGGATTCTCTTTGGTTCTTACGTTATTTATGGAGCGCGGGAGGGTGGGGTGTGTAACCGCCCACCCCAATCCCAAAGGCAACACTCCACGCTGACCCCTTTAGTGCTTTCTGCTTGGCTCCCGAAGCTAAATACCGCCAGCCTAGGCCAGAGACCCGCCCCTCTCCTCTCCAGAACACCCACTACCGGGTCCCTAAACTGTGCCCCGCTCCTAGGCTCCCCGGCCACTCGCTGCGCAGCACGCGCAGTTCTGGGAACTCTGGCTTGTGACTCCCGCAGCCAGCCAGCTTGCTGAAAGCGCCTGCAGCCCCTCACCCCAAGCGCACTGAACCCTCGGCACTCAGCAGAGCTAATGGACTGTCCTGGAAGGAAGGGAACAACAACCCTGGAACCCATTAGGCCGACGAGGACCTATTTAATATCTGTAAACAGGAGACACCGTTTAACAGACATTGAATTTAAAAATAAACAGCCAGGGCTTAATAAGCAGGGGAGAGAGGTAGAAGATGTCAAGCAAAGAAATGGCGCGGCGGGTGCACATTTCCGCTTTCCGCCCCTCGTGCTCTTGGCTTAGATCTCCTCTCGGGGTCCACAGAACATCGTTTGAGTAGGGTTATTCTGTATTCAAGGGGTTATCGAACTAATGCCCTTCACTTCACTTAAAGCTCCCAGGATTATTGTTGATTTACTCGAGGTCGTTTGATGCACGCAGCAGTCCTGGCGGGAAACAGAAGTTCTGCCCTATTTTTTTACTATACCATCTCTCCGTCCGATTCCCTTCTTTCTCTCCCCACGCCGCCCCAAGAATACGTCACCAGTTTCAAGGAGATGTGCAGCCGCCAGAACCCACGAAACCTCCAGCTGGGAAAAAAACAACGGAATGTGGAGAGTCTCCATCAATGCAACACCTGAGGGTTCCGACAACACCCATCCTCTCTGGTCAGAAGGGGGAGCCTTCCCGTGTTGATTCAGTTTACTAGGATAAGGATTCACAAGGCCTGTCGTGGGCTGTGGCTTAGGTTTTTTGTTTGTTTGTTTTTCTAATGTGCGGAGACAAGGATGTTTGAGCGCATTTTTCGATCCCCTCCCCCACCATCAACTCTACAGCGCAAACTCCCGGAGCCAGAGGACCTACCGCGTGGAGATGGGGGCTGGGGAGTGGGGGGGTGACGCCCCGTGTCCTTCTCAGATTAGCCTCCCCTGCCCAGGAAGCTCGCTCAGAATTCGGGTGCAACTTGCATTCTTGCTGCAGAAGACACTAGATGTTCCTAGCTTCTTGCTAAGGCGACCCTTAAGGCCTTAGGGATGGGGGTGACAACTGATTTTTAACTACAAGCCAATGGCTAAAGGGTTGGCTTGTGGCCTTAGTGTTTTAATCACTCCAACCAGAAGAGCAGAACAAACTTGTGGTTAAGGCTTCCTTCCCTTACCTCCGGGCTTTTTCCAGGACCTTCCAGTTTACCTGGCTGGTGGAGGGTCCTAAACCTGCAGGGCGACACGAACCCTGCGCCGGCGCACACGCGGGCTCGCTCTCACACGCACACACTTGAATGCTCAGCAATCCTTTTCCAAGGCTGTTGCCCCCTTTCCGGGGAAATAAAGCCTAGATTGGAACCTTCTGCCGGCTCCTTCACTTGGCCGTCTGGTCTGCATTAGTGTTTTTATAAGGGACTCAAACAAATCGAATACAAGGTCACCAAATAATTAACAGTTGTGAATTCCCTCCGTCCCCATTAAAATACTTCCCTGCTTATATTTCATTTTCCGTTTGCCAACGACAACAGGGTCCGGGCAAAAGCGCTGCTGCTTTGATTACACCACTCTGCGGCCCAGGTCCACCCAGAAACTCTCTGTTTTGCATAAACATGCTGTACCAGACAAACTTCAATCGAGGGGGTTGGGGGGACTATGCGGCTCTTAGAATGCCCTCCTTGTAGCCCGGCTACCCCACCGTCGTCCTGCCCCTGCCCCCTGATAATCACGACCTAGAAGGTAAACCTAGAAGCCAACAATCAGCAGCAAACTCTCCTGAGATTCATTTCTAGGGTTCAAGGATGTTCCGATCTCGTTTTGGTTTTTATCTGTTCCCTATTGCCTTCTTTCTGAGAGCACTATTGTGACAACGACCACCAAAAATATTTTTAAAGAGGATTTTTATTTCAAAATCTTCTAGAAACCCAACTCATAGCAATATTCTTAGACTCATTTTGGTTTCCTCATCTTTGGGAGGTTTTTCGTCCCTCTCGTTGGAACTTCGTGGCACTTCTTGCTTCATAAACTGAATATTCGAGTTTTTTTTTCTCTCTCTCCCCCCTCTATCTCTCAGGCATGTTGAATTCATAGAAATTCTAATTGTCTGCCTTTCTCAGGCCCCGGGGTATGGAGTCCAGTCTTTTAATGAGTTATATCTTGAGCTAACTGTAATTTCCCTATATCCAATCTGGTCCATTCCGGTCCTAGGACTGCACCGACACACACAGGTACAAATTTTCTCATCTTTATGGACCGCATATCATTTTAAAGCACAATATGGAGGTATTTAAAAAGATCGGGGGTAACATGCCTTTTACAAGGAATATAAAGAGGAAACTGCACAGAGGAACTGCACAGTCAGACCCTTAAATCCAAAGTTCCACTCCAACTACTAACTGTGTCTACAGAGGAATGTTAGATGGCTTAGGAAATCTGCCCATTGTTTTACTTCTGCTTCTCGCCACCATCCTTTAGGAACTTCCTCACCCCTTACCCTCTCCATATGGTGCCATAAGCAAGCACGCAGGGTCTAGAACCAAAGATGAGCTTCGATCTCTCACTAGCTGTGTGACCTTGAGCAACTTGGTTAACCTCTTTGTCTTCCTTAATTCACCTGTAATACAGTGATCACAGCACTTCCCCCAGGGATTGTTGTTAGAATTAAGGGAAATAACTTTTGGAACAGATTTTAGCACAGCATTTGGTACAAAGTAAATGCTCAAATACCTCTAAGTATTTGGAGAGCAAACTAAAAGAAGGAACATTAAAAACAAAAACAAAAAACCTGTAATAAGTTCTCCTCATGGCATTGGTGGCGGGGAGGTAGGACAGAACGTGCTGTATTAATAGACCTAAAGCGCTCTTCATTCACTTTGGACAGAGGTTTTCCGCGCCCTCCCACTCTTAATCGCAGGCTTCAGGTGTAACTTTTGGGGTTCCAGTTTCCTGGGTGAGGAAACCTTTTTACAAATACTGTACGTGAATAAGTAGTTCATGCCTCCTTTCCCCGAGGGACCCCTGCTCCTCGAAACCAACCAAGCCTGCCACATTCGATGGCGATTTAAATATCCCCGAGGCAAGGCGCCAAATTAACGCGGCTGGCCCAGCTCTTGGCTGGCCGCTGCTCCTTCCTCCCTGCCCAGCCATCCACTGGTTGGGGGAGGGGATGTTGGAGGGTTTAGCGCGGTTAAGAGTCCCCACGTGAGAGGGGCGGAAGTCCTCGCCAGGAGCCGGGGATGCGCGGCTGGCGGGTCCCTTCCATCACGGGAGACTAGACACCGTTTGATGTGTTATGACATGTACCCTCAATTAGATCGCTGAGTTGAAACACTCCAATCAGGGGCCCGATGCTAAGCAAGCCCCGGAAGGTCCAGCCCGAGGTCACCGCCGGTGACACATCAAATCAAAATCAGTGAGAGGGAAAGTGAGGCTTTCCCTTTATCAAGCTGGGGCTGTAGCCTGCACTGTTCCCCCTCCTCTGTGCGCCCCCTCCAGCCCGCGGCTCCGCACTCCTTCGCCCCCGCGCGGCGTGCGACTAGCCGCACAGCCTTCTCAGTCGACAAACTGCCTTTCTTCGCGTTTTCTGGGAACGTGAGGGCGTGGAGGAAACCGCACCTTTGAGGCTGCGGTCCAGGTGTTCACGCCGTGTCTCCTCTGGCTGGGGACCGCGTGCAGCTCCAGCTCTCGACGGCATTCCGGAGTTGAAACCGGACGTCTGGATCTCGGTCCGGCTAGCCTGGAGACCTTGGCTCGGGAACAGAGGCCCCACCCCCACCCAGCCTGGGCGCGCAGCCAGGCCCTTCCCTACGTCCGGCGCCCCGGGGCGCCCAGCATAGTGCCCCTGGAGAGGCTGCGGCGCATGCAAGGGTGAAACCAGCCTGTGCCTGCCCCGGACCAGAAGCCCCCAGAAACTCCCCCACACTTGCTTGAATGCCGCAGGCTTCGGTAGACACCTCTGAACCGCCTGCAGGGTCTCTTGGTCCTGTGCCAAACTCGGTGCAGAGAACCAGCTAGGGGTGCCTGCTTGGGGGAGGGGCAGAGATTCTTGAAACTTCCCTTCCGGGAAAAGAAAGTGCTTGCCCAACCACCCTCCAGCCTGGACCTCCGGGATTTCTTCCCTTGGGGAAAGGCTTCTTGAGCAATTTTCTCTGAGCGTCCTTAGTCCCTCCTTCGACTAGGGTGGTGGAAAAGGCAGACGATAAACAGAAGATTAGGAGGGAGGGAGACAGAGGTAGAGATGGGGGAGGTGAAGGGAAGTTGGCGCGCTGCGCTGGCAGCACGGAGGCCAGGGACCCAGTTCCAGTGCTATGAAGAAGCCACGTGTATTTGCAAAGATGACTTTAGTAATCCTAAAATCGCCATAAAATACCCAGCGTTAATTTGCCGCCCGGACCTTTCAGCAGCTCATGAACCTCGCTGACCTCCAGCTGCAGCGGCGAACCTGGCGAGGGCAAGACCCTTGCCCACAAAGAAGGTGGCTGCAAAGGAGGAGGCTGGGGTCTGGAGCCCGGGAAGCCCCAAGCCGCCAGCCTACTCTAAAAAGCTTCGAGGACGTGCGGGTACCCAAAAAGGAGCCCTGGTGGAGCAGCCCTCTCAGCCGAACCCCGGCGCTCGCAGGTTCCTGGGCGACCCCAACTTTCACTGACGGCAGTGAAAGGCTGGAAACCCGTCAATGCGCGGAGCTAAGTCCGGGCAGGATGGCAGAGCAGATAACTGCCTAAATCCCGCTTATCTCCTCCTTCCCTTCTTCTCGTCCTCTTCTTTCCCTTTACCCTTCCTTTTCTTTTTCTCTCTCCTTTCCTGTCTCCTTCCACGTTATTGTCTCTCCTCTTCAGGAGCTGAGTTCCGGCGCCTGTGGATCCCTCCCTAATTTCTGGGACTGGGGGAAGCGCGAGGTTATCTCCAAAGCAGTCGCTGCGCTGCGGTGCTACATAGGCAACAAGAAGCGGGTGCAGGGGTTCCGTAGACACCTACCCAGGCACCCGCGTCCGCAGAGGGGACCGGTGACAGGCGCCCTGGTAGGAGCACAGAGAGAGGAGCGCTAGCTGGCTGAGAGAGATGGATGAACACACCCGTGCATTCATGTGTACCAACAAACTCCCAAACTTAGCTGCCCTACCCCTGCCCCCGGCCGGACTTGCCAGTTGCTGCCCCCGCCACTCGGTCGCGGCGCGCTTCAAGAGCAAGAAAGCCCGAGGGCGCTGTGCTCCCGCCGGGTTGACGACAAGCATCCCCACAACCAGCACAGGGACGAGCGGAGAACCCTTGCAGCCGCGGGGCCAGGGCACTGCCACAGGCTAATCGCGGACTCGCTCCTGCGACCTCCAGACTCGCTTCTGCCGGCTTTTCCCGGAGCGGAAGAGGACTCGGGGCTTTCCAAGGCTCACTCACGCCCCAGGGCCCGCCGGGTCCCCCTGGCAGCTCAGGCCTTATACCACGCACCCCGCACCACCCGGGACCCCATGGTACGGATTCCGTCAGTCCCCGCCGCGAACCCTCTCCAGCCCGGATCATTTGCCTGCCACCTCCCGTCCTCCACGCTTACTCCACCAGCCACCAGAGGAGCGGCCACCACGCAGCTTTCTGAAAAAGATAACAAGAAGGACGGAAGGGAGAAAGGAAAGAAGGGAAAGAAGGAAGCGAGGGAGGATTGCAAACTGTAATTAAATCTGCAGCCGCATCCAGAAACTTACTAGGGCTTGAGGGAAAAAATTTAAAAAATAAAAAATTTAAGAAAGGGGGAGATGTCCAGAGCGAGAAGGGAATTCACAAATGCAACCTTCTACCAGAGCTGGAGCAGCGCCCAGGCTGCGGAGCTCCAAGGAGAAAGGAGTCGGGCATCTTCTTTGCCACTTACCTAGTCCCCTGTCTACAAAGCTAGTGATCGTATTAGCCGACTTGGAAGACTGGAAAAAGCTGGCATTGATGCCCAGCTTCTCGGCGATGGAGTAAGTCCTGTAGATTGACAGCATGTACTCGTGGGGCACCACGCGCGGGGCCCTGTCCAGAAGCTCCTGCGCCTGGGGCTGCTGCGGTGGCCGCCGCCGGGACTCATCCTGCGGCCGCGGCTGTGACTCTTGGCGTTCCAGGGGCTCCCGGGCCGAGGCACTCTCCTGCGGCGCCCGTGGCATCTTCCCTTCCTTGCGGCTTCGCATTCCCTTGGCGGAGCCCAGCTCCGCTGAAGACAAGGAGGATGAGATGGAAGCCTGCTGGAAACCGGGCAAATCCCACAGGAAACTGACGAGAAAGACAGCCGAGAGCAGGACCCTGGGAGTATCCATGGCGAGCGAGTGGCAACGTCTCCCCAAGAGGCGGCAGCGCAGGGCGCGAGGGGCACGAAGCGGCTGGACAGCGGCCGGGCCCGGCTCCTCTGGCTAATTCGGAGTGCGAGGAGCCGGGTCCCAGTCACACAAACCCCGGCCCTGCCACGCCCCCTCCCGCCCCTAGCTGGGAGGGGAGGGGAGCGGAGGGTGGGAGGAGAGGCCTGGCGGTGCGGGCCGGAGGTGTAGGGGAGAGGGGCCGCGGTGTGCCGGTGTGGCAGGGATACGCAGCGCCCCCGCGGGACGCGCGCGGGGTTGCTGGGAGGTACGCGCAGAGCTGGCCCCGGGCTCTAGGTAGGGGAAGGCGGGCGCGGCCACCCCGCAACGAGGAAGCCAGGGACACCAGCAGCACCAGGGTCTCCCTAGCATTGTCTGAAACTAGGTCCCTCCGCAGCGCAGCGCGGTATCTGGGTCCTCCACTTTGCCAGGAGCATGAGACCCCGTAGGAGGGAAGTGACAGCGGCGCCCTCCAGAGACAGCTCGGAGCAGCCACCACTGTAGCGGACTGCGCGCAAGCTCTGGGCGGTGGTACCTTCCTTCCTCGGCGTCAACTTCCAGGCTGTCCATTCGCTCCCCTCGGGGCTTAGCCCAGGGCCAGAGAAGCCTCGCCGCGCGCCAGGCGCAGGGCCCAGCCCTAAACAGTTCCATTCTCTCGGTAGGTACCGCTCTCCACAAAGACAGCGCGTCTGTCTCCGACCCTGAAGGTCAGGCAAAGGCCAGGCATCTGGATGGATGCTAAAAGCTGCTACGCTCTCCTCCAGGCCCCAACCTCTCTCCTCGAAGTTCCCAACCTCTTCTGACGATGGATATACCGCTTCTTTTCTCTTTCGTCTGCTCCCCGGGTCCTCTTTCCTCTGGAGGCCTGGCCCCCGCCTCCACTGAATCCCCATTTTCCCTCTCTTCTTTCCCTCCCGCCTTCAAAACTTCCTCCTTCCCCAAGTGCCTTCTGCATTCCAACCCCCTTTCCTACAGCCGGCTTCTCTTCTCACTCTGCCTTCTCGTCGCTCTCTGCCTTCCCACCCTCTCCCGCTCCAGCCTCCACCTCCCCGTCCGCGGACCCTCCCTTTGCAGCTCTTCCCCAATCTGTTTCTCTTCAGCCCAGCCTCGCCCCATCACGAGTTTCCTTTATCTGTCCCCAGATTCTCCAGGCCAGTCTTCCCGCCCACTGCCTCGCTCCCCTCCTGGCCTGACGCTGCAAGGCGAGGCGGAGGGCTTCTTCTCTCCTGCTGCTCTCTGTGTTCTGAAACGCTAAAGGTCTGAAGTTTCCCCGTGCATTTACCCGGTGTTCAGCCCCCAGCCATGAAATGCTCTACTTTAATCGCCCCAACAACTCTGTGAGGTTGGCCTTACTATTTTCACGTTCACAGATTTAAAAAATGAGACTGAGGGGATAAATGACTTTACCAAAGACACTTAGCCAAGAGGACATACAGTCAGAGACAGAAGAACCCAGGGCTCAGACTCCAAACCCAGTGTTCTTCCGGTTCCAACATAGAAGAATCTATCACTGGCCCAATATCTCTCTTTCTTGCCCTTTTCTCTTCCTTATTGTTTATTTGATCTCAGATGATTTC